>NW_023601212.1:89742519-90057837 GCF_014898055.3 Talpa occidentalis | reverse complement strand
TGTGGCCCCCAGCCCCACACGGGCAAGTTGAATTGCATGATCTTCTCTGGCACGGGTTCCACGAACCACCTCCTATTCTAACAGCCCTACTGCTATCAGCTATCCCCACCACTTCCCCATCACCGGGTCTGAGACTCCAGCCTCTCCTATCCCTCCCACTCCATCCTTCCTCTACTGCCCCTCGCTTCATACCTGAGAGTGCTCTCTCCCTACATTTGCCTCCTCCCTCCACTCGATTCGTGTTTGCTCACCATCAGGCCCAATTTTCTAAAATACCCTTTTCATCAAATCAGAATCTGCACAGCTCAAGAAGCTTCAACTAAATCACTGATTGCAGCCCGAAGGCTAAACTGTTGTGACAGACTTACAAGGCCACCCATAATTTGCCCCCCTCATTCCCTGTATTTATTTATTTCCCCTTTTCTCCAAATCAGTGGTTCTCAACCAGGGGTAATTTGGCCCCAGGGGGTACTGGGCAATGTCTAGAGCATTTCCAATGTCAAGACTGGTGGGGACCACAGCATCTGGTGGCCAGAGGGGAGGGACACTGCTAAACATGCTTCCGCGCCAAGATGGCCCCTCACACAAAGAACATCCATGCAAAATGTTGGTAGTGCCAGGGCTGAGCCACTCTGCTCCAAACCAAGCCCCGCAGCCTCCCTGGCCCTAGGCCATGTGTCATCTCTGCCTTTGCTCAGAATATTTCCCCAATGACCTACAACTCTCTTCCCTTAACTATCCGGGGCATTATCATCTTCCAATCCAATGCCACGTCATATCCCATGGCTTTAGACACCATCTGTGGGCTGATGACTCCCAAATCTATAAACTTAAACTCAGGATCAAAGATGGCGAGGATAAGGAGGAAAAGAGAGAATACCGGGTCCCAGTCCCAATTCTCTGAACTGCACAATCCCTTATGCAGCTGCCCGCTCAGCCTGGACACCTCGTGAGTGTGCCATGTAACACACCTGAAATTAAACTTCTCATCTCCTGCTGCCCTGAAAGCTACTGTTCCCCAAATTAAGTATAAAGCACCAGGAATCACTCAGCTGCTCAAGACAAAGTCCTAGTGTTATAGGACAGGGAGAGGGGCACCCCAGACCCCCACAAACCTGCCTATTCTAAATGGGTTCTGCCATCCGCCGCATCAACACAAAACATATGACGCTTTAATGGGAAGGAACTTTAATAAAAACTAGGAAACAATACAGGTAAGGCAAAGAGTCTAGTTTCTAAATGAAGCACCCAAAGTTACCCGTCCCCTCGTGGGTAAAACTCCATCCATACGGGGTCGGCCCAGAGCAAGGCCCCAAAGCCTGCCACAAGTCTAAAACATCTTCCAGTGGGGACCCACAGAAAAGGGTCACAAACAACCGGACAAGCCCGGAAGGAAAAGAGCAAAATCAACATCCAGATAAAAGCTGCCATTGTCACCTCCCCACGGGTCTCACCCACATCTGTGTCACCCAGTCCACAACCCAAAAGACAAGCGCAGTTTCTTCACATGTCTCTAGGCTCCATGTGCCTCCTCCAGGTCTCCTTGCTCCATCCTGCTTCCTTCCTCCGTCTCTTCCTGCAGCTTCTTCTCTTCCTGCTCAGCTCCACCCTCCCTTGGGTGGGGCAGGGAACCTCGAACCTCCCCCTTTCCTGGGGACCACCCTGTTACACTAGCAGTTGCTCTGGAAGCGCCCTCTGCCCCAGTATCTTCCCCTCAAGTCAAGCCACTGGCGAATCCTGCGCCTCTACCTCCGGCTGCACCTCACATCCATCCACCTCATCTCTGTCCACCACCACTCCCGCCTCCCAACTGCTCTCTCTGCTTCATTCTCTCAGCAGCCGGCATTCAGAAGGATCATTTCACAGTTGAAAGAGATCAGGCCAGAACTCTGCTTAACATACAACTGACCTCTAATAGCGCCACTGCTCTCAGATAAAAGCTAAGCCCCTGGTCCTGGCCCTTTCCCCGCCCCATCTGATCCCGCTCTGTCAGCTGCAAACAAAATCTATCAACCTGCCAAATGTACCCCCCCCAGCCCTTACCCACTGCATAGATTTTATGCCCCCCCCATCTGACCACACCCATTATTCTCTCTCTTTTCTACCTTACCCTCTCCATCGTTGATCCTAGGGTTAAATTTCATACTTATCAGTGTTTATTTGTTAACGTCTATCTCTCCTGTGACAACAAAAGTCCCCTGAAGGAAGGAACCATGCGGCCTTGTACCACTTTGGAGTACAAGTGGTTTATTGCCATACAACCAATGGCTAGTTCATCACAGGAGCTCCACACATCGCAGAAGCAAAATGCTGACAGTGATGAACGCATCTTCTATTTACACCTCAGCTCGCGTGACCTCACCCGTCTCTGAACCTTCCAAGGCAGTACAGTTTAAAAGGGCTTCCCTGTAAACAGGTAAGTTCTCTAAGGGCAAGAACCTTATCCTATAATCTTTGTACTTAATCCTCTATTCCCAATCCCTCCCCTAAACACAGTAATTGTCCAGCAAATGTGGTTTAGTTCAGCAAACATGTAGCTCCATAATTGTTCTATGTGTTTTTATTCCCAACTAGTTCTCTTAGGAAATGTCTTGTGCTTTTATGAATACCCCTTACCAGCTAGTAAGAAGCTGTATACATCCGCTCAACATTTACTGGAAAGAGAGGCATACATTTACAGAGTGGAGATAGGCATATCTAAAGTAGACAAAACTGTCTTAAGTAAAAGAAAATAATTCTAAATTTGAAAAATGAAGAAAAAAGACAGACACTAGTAAGAGGGAACACATGCCAGGGCTAAGCCCTGCCAGGCACATGAGAGGCAGAGAATCTGTCCTATACAACATTTTGCCAGGCAATCTGGTCAGGTCTATCAATATTTCAAATGCACCTTCTCTTTGATGCAGCAATACCATTGCTAAAAGACTCATCCTTTAGAAAAGGAGACGATATGTGTTGAACCATTAGTTACAATGGTTAAAGACTTTATACAACCATCAAAATCCATCAAGAGACTTCTATGCAACTGTTAAAATAACATGATTTGGGGAGCCTTCCTGGTGGCACAGGGGTTAAAGACAGCCATCGCCAGCCACTGCAGCATGAGTTCGATCCCTGGCCAGGGAGCAGCCCACATGGCGTAGCAGACCTCTCCTGTCTTGCCCCCTGCTCCCCTCAGCAGTGTATTTCAGTAGATCCACCTGTTCTGCTCCCTACCCTGTCTCTGGTGAATCTTCTCATCCCCCCCATCTCTGCCCTGCACCCCAGCTCTTGTATGCATAAATAAATCTTTAAAAAATGAGTTGGCCCTGCAGGCAGCAACAAATACAAAGAAAGCTATGCTACTCACAACATCTTTTAAAGTCTGGGGCAAGGGGACAGGGGAACTATGAGCCCAACAACAGAGAGATATATACAGGTTTATGTGCAAATGATCCAAAGGGGTTATTTTTTTTTTAGGAAGTGGTCCCTAAGTATGAAGAGCAGCAGCACACATGAGGCGAGCTGTGGATGGCCTTATTTTTCACTGCAATTTAGCACCACAATCCTAGAGGGAAAAATGCAACCTGTTTCAGCATGTCCGCCCGGCCTGTTTTATGTTAAGACCTGCTGTTTCAGTGGCTGTACTGATAAGGTGACCACAGAGGCAGGACTCCGTGTACACCAGCAGCCAGGGGTGACCAAGAGGGCAAGTCAGATCTCCTCCAGTGCTGTTCCCTTGGCCTCTAAACAGCAGGTAAACCTTGTCCCCTCATCCAGAAAGGCTGGGCACTACCCAAAGCACACCAAGTCTCCTTCCATGCCCCAAAGCCCATGATTCTATCACTTCCTTTCTCCTTCAGAGGTCTGGAACTTCACTAAACTGACAGCATTTGACAGACAAGGGAACTGATCAGGAGGGGACATACGTTCTATTTTATAAAACTGTCACAAATCTCAATGTGAACAATACACTTTTCCTTTTTTTCCTACTTTTCAAATGAACTCAAAGGGCACTCTGAAGTCAAAGTACTTCTTGGAAACCAATGTGAAATATCAATTTACTTAGCAGTTCCCTACCTTTCATACAAGAGAAACTCATCTCAATGGTCTACTGCAAAAAATACAAGTCCCTTAACATGAGTCCATAAAAAATCAGGTGTGAAACACAACCCACCTAAGCCCCTGATTGCTACCTTGCTAATCTGCCTGCCACTACTCATTTATACATGTTTATTCCCTTGGTGATCCCACGACTCCCACCAGCAAGGCACCAAAGTTCAGGAGATAAAATATGGAAGACAAAATCCTCTTCATCGATTTCTTTTTGTTTTACTGCAAATTTGGAAGGAGTCCCACAGTCCTTTTATCAGTAGCTCACTCTGTTCTAGTTCTTCTTTGAGAGCATGGAACTGTAAAACTTATCCTTATTACTTAAAAGATAATCATCCATCTCTTACTGCAAAAAGCAACTGAGTACTAGAAATCAGAGGGCATCTGTAAGCTAGAGCAGGCCAGCATATTACTGAAGGCAATAAACTGATTTCCTCTTAAGACAGCATATTAAAAGTCAAGTTTCAAAATGAATTATTTACTTATTCTCATGATTTTAAGAAAATAACTCAAGGTTCTACCAAAGAAATCAAGTTTTACTCTAGGGCTGTTGCAAAGAAAGATAGAAGAAAAAGTAACAAAATAACTGATCTCAAGCCAGAAGTAAGAAGAAACTGTTAAGGAGACCCAAAACATTCTTCCAGTAGTTTCTCAAACTCAGCACTAAATTCATGAAGGGAGCTGTCCCTTCAAGTTACATGACATTTAGCGCCATCCCTGGAGTCCCCACCAAGATGTGAGTAGTACCCCACCCAGTTGTGAAAACCAAGTATGTCTCCAGACCTCACCAAACTTCCCAAGGAATGAGGGGGTGGCGATGTTTGTTAAAAGGCCATGATCAAAAAACATGGCTCCGAGAGCAAGAGGCAAAAAGCCTGCATTAAAAGAGAAAGGATGTAGGTGGCAGTGGCTGAATTTTCTCAAGCGCAACAAGCTTGGGCCCGTCAACCCATCTTATTCAGGAAATGAAAATCCAATCTTAACAACAATCTAACTCATCCAAAACTCAAAGCCCATATATCTGGCAAGTTCCTGAAGTTCAACTCAATGTGGTTAGAAAGCAAGAAAGAAGTCTAGTTGAAAAACTAACAAAGAAAAATCATTAGTCACTTAAGGAAGTTTTAAGGCGATAAAAGCACAGATATATTAAGTGCTTTTGAGACCTCAAAGCAAATCATCTCAAGATGGCAAATTGGTTTTGTCTCCTCTGCCAACCCCAGTCAACTGGTAATAGCCCTCAGGAGCTCCTAACTGAGCAGATTCTGCAGCTGAATGCAAGCTCAAAGAATAGCTGCATCAAATATACTGATAGACACAGGTGCGGGACATGGCAACACACCTCAAATGCACTTTCTTTATGTTGAACTTTATGTTCAAAATAATCAAATTTGGCTACAACAAAACATTTAAAAAAATAAATCCTCCACAGTGCCACCAGGCTTACCTAAATGGGAAGGGGGTGTGTTGGGGGTAGGGGGGAGAAAGGTTAAGAAGGAAAGAAATCTGATGCCATCACTCCCCTACTTTAAACATTAGCTCTGGATTCTCAACTTCCAGAGGATCAAGCCCAGCCCTTCCCAAAGCAGAACCCACAAAGCCCATCCCAATCCAGTTACAATAGACTTCCTCCAGGCGTTCTGCTCTCCCACAGTTCTCCATGGTGTAACAAGCCACCAAATGTTTCTGATTCCCCCAAAACTACATGTCCTTTGATGCAACTTCCACCACTTCTCTGCCTGGCGATCTCTCTTCAGCCTTTGAACACTGCTGTGTGTGATGCTTTCTTTATTTGTTCCTGGAGCCTGAGACTACAGGGGTGGTCCTTGGACCAACAGCACTGGCATCATCTAGGAATATATTAAAAATGTAGTCTCTCGCCCCACCCCAGGTTTACCAAAGGTAAAAAGATGTCAAGGTGAATTTTGTGCACAGTAAAATGTGAGAAGGAACTTTCCAGTTTCCATGAGACCCAGCTCTTCACAGGCAGATGGTGTCCTCCCCAAATGGAAGTGCCTGGCACATACATGGTGAGGCACTTTGGGGGGCTAAGTGGTAATAAGGCAAGAAAACCCAAATACTTTATCCCACCATCCAGTTCCTATGCAGCCAGGAGTGGCATAATGATAGGGTTATAGTGAATGAGATGTCCGAAGCCTGCCAAGGGAGCTTCCCTAATAATTTCCTGCCTCAACTGGGTAGAATGCTGGGAGATAAGAAACATTAATGACAAAAAACTAGTAACAGCTAACACAACTTGACAGGAACACAGAAATGGTCTAGCTAGTTGTTGGGGCCCATCAAGTCACCATTGCACCTAAGAAAAGAGTAACCTGCAGACTTAGAGTGTAAGCTAAATCAACACATTTGGTGCTTAAGGCATCATTATTAGGACTTCCTCTTGCCTGTGCTGGATTCATTCCTAAGTAAACTTTCAATACACTGGAAGTGAATGAATGAAGGCAACGTGAATTCTAAAGTTTCAGAAGATTGAATTATTTTTTAAAGTAAGGCTTCTAAGAACCTATTCCACTTGGTCAAACGAAGTGGAACTTTTAGGTCAAACTACCTACACGTCAATCTCTGTATTTCTAGAATTTAAAAAATGGGGCCTCTAAGAATCTGTTCAACTTTGCCAAAGCAGGCTTATAAATCAGTCTTTGCATTTCTAGAATTATTGACCCATTTCTGTTCACAGCTTCTTAATGGATAGAAAAGTGAATGCAACCTTTAAACAAGCAATAGAAATGTTGGTGTGCAAAGATGCTATGGAAATTGATTTTTCACATTTTAGAAAAGAGGAGAAAACCAAACTGAAAACACTGGGCTCTGACCTTGGAAAGTTTACAACGGCCGTGGCTATTACAGGAAAGACTCTCAGTAGCCAGTGAGTTGCCAGTCTCCACTTTCTTTGAGGTCTTTGACATGAATTGCATTTTTCTTCCAGTCCTTATCCCAGGCAAGTACTTCCATTCAAAGTTCCAAGACCAAAGAGCAACCACTGTTTTTCTTTTTTAGAAAAACAGGACAGAATGGCATAAATAAATTAATAAATAAATAAAATCTATTAAAAGGCAAGGACTACACCCTGGCCGTGTTGTTCCCTGAGCAGAAAGCAGGTCCTCAACCAAGTACTGGCTCCTCACGCAGAATATCATTTTATATTTTAGTCAAATCATTGATTTTTACATAAACAGATATATTTTAGAAAAAAAGTTCACAGCACCAATGGAAGTTGATACCATTTGCCATAAATAGAAGACAAATGTAAAAACAAACCAAATGAAAACATAATCTTATTAAATCCTAGCTACTGTTGCCTCCCTAAGTCTCTGAAGTCAGAGCTTGTTCTCCTTGTTGAAGAAGGGAGGGAAAAAAAAGGTGGGGGAGTGAGCAAGAGGTGTTGAGGACAATCTACTCCCCACCCCAGACTTTCCGCTGTGCATGGTGGGAAAAGAAAGAGAGTGGAGAGGAATTTACCTTCTCTTTGTATGATTTCATTCCATTTCATACTAGATTCATCTCCACTCCTCATTCTCTCTCAAATCACCTTCCTCCTTTGCTTTAGAGCCCAAATCCTCAGTGCAATCTACATGGCCTCCCATCACCACTCAGCTCTTCCCACAGGCCACCCCACACACCTCACTTCCCCCACCTCCCCTCTATACTTTCAGTTTCACCAGCAAAACAGAAGATGACGATTTGTCGAAATAAATATTTCTAATCAATGATGTATAGAAATGAATACTTGTACTCAATGGATGACAGCAAATGCTAATTTTGAACTCCAGTTAAGTTAAACATTAGGCCACCCAAAAAAAAAGAACTCCATTCTTCTCATTAGACCTGTATTACAAAAATATTACACCCAATTATTATGTTTTTCTTTTAATCAATGAAATGCTGTAGGAATTTTTCTCTTGTTATGTTAAGTACCAACATAATATCCTTGATTTTGCATCTGCATCAGCAAAGCCTAAAATACTTACCTTACTCTCTGACCCTCTTCTGAAAGTTTGCCCAGCCCAGAGCGACAGCGCTCCTCAAGTGTACAAGGCTCTTTCCACCTCCCAACTTTCTTCCTTCCCTTGTCCTGGGACCAGTTTCACCCTGAGCTCCCCAAGGCCAGCTCTTTCTGTGGATACTAGTTCTCAGCTAAAAAGCCACCTCTTCAAGAGGTGTCCCTAATCCTGCTCCCTCCCCTACATAAGGCAGCCAGCCAGCTCAGCAATCACAACCAGGTTTGACTTGCTTCAAACTACCATCTGATATTATCTCGGTAATTTTTAGTCTTTAATAATAAAAATAATAGCAAATAGACAATTCAAGCCTTTTATATATGAGACTGAACCCTAAAAAAGTGCCAATCTGTCAACCATAAATGGTGAAAAATTAGTAATTTAAGAGTTCAACCCAACCTATCAACTTGTCCGCAGCTCACAACCACCTTAAGTTCCAGATGAGAAACTGGCACAAAGAGGTTGAGTAAGTTGCTGAGGGTCACACTACTAGAACAGTACGAGTAAGCAGCAGGTCTATAGGCTCTACACGCCCACTCCCAAGAATCTAAGTGCCATGAAGGCAGGGCGTCTTGTTCATTGTCACAGCCCTCCCTGGTGCCCGACACGGCAACTGGCATCACAGCACGTTCTTATGATGGATGGATGAAAGGATGCATGGATGGGCCTCCCTGACAATCGGTGGCATGCGTGCATTCATGCATGCGTGCATGAATGGATCTCCCTTACCATCAGTGCCATGTATCCCAGACCCCAATGAATGGATGGATCTCCCTTACCATCAGTGCCATGTATCCCAGACCCGGACGCAAACCTCTGTGGCCAACCAAGGCAGAGATCCGGGTCAAGACCCGCGGCAGTGGGTGCCGGGCCCTCCCCGCGGATCGGGGCCACGCGGCTCACCTTGAAGTCGCGGCTGTGCTGCGGGGTGTACTCCAGGGTCCAGAGGGCCCGCACCAGGTGCGCCAGCTGCTCGGTGACCTCGCCCTGGCCCTGCGCGCCGTGGCCCGCGGGCTGCTCGGGGTCGGGCGAGGGCTCGGGCCGCCCCGCCCGGTACTGGCCGAGCGCCAGGTACTCGGCGAAGAGCTCGGTGTTGCTGAGGCACTGCAGCGTGGCGTTCATGAAGCACGTGTTGCCGTGGTTCCGGAGCCCCGCCACCCCGGGCACCGGCTCGGCTGCGCAGGCGGGCGGCGCGGGCGCGGCGGGCGGCGGCGGGCAGGGCGGCGGCGCGGGCGCGGCGGCCGGCCCGGGCGGGAAGCAGCTGCGGAGGCCGCCGCGGTCCGGGGCGGCGCCCTCGGAGCTCAGGTGCGAGAGCGTGGACAGCGTCTTGAGGACGCGGCTCATGAAGCTGCCCACCGAGCGCGCGGACGAGGGCGAGGCGGGCGCGGCCGGCCCGGGCCCCCCGGGGCCCCCCGCGCCGCCGCCGCCCGCGCGGCCGCTCCGGAACAGCCGCTTGCTGAAGGAGCGCTTCTCCTTCCCGCCCGCCGCCGCCGGCGGCCCGGGCCCGGGCGCCGTTACCTTGGACATGGCGGCGGCCGCCGACGCTCATCACCGCGCCCGCCCGCCCGGCCCGCGGCCCAGCCCCGGCGGCCGCCGCATCCCGCCCGCCCGCCGCGCCTCCCCCGGCCGGGCCCGACGCCCGCGCACCTCAGAGCGCCGCCGAGCGAGCCCGCGAGCAGCGGCCGGCGGGGCGTGCGGATGCGCGCGCGACCCGCCCAGCTGGGCCGCTCACGTGACCCGCCTCCCGGCGCCGCCCGCCCCGCGCTGAAGCCGCCGCGGCCGCCATGTTGACTGCGGGCGCGAGGCCGCCGCTCCGGCCAGACGCGATGACTCGCGGCCCCGGGCGCGGTGCTGCGGCGTGAAGCCCCGGGGAGGCCATGTCTAGTAGGGGCACGGACCCGGCGCGGGGAAGAGCGCCGGCTCCCGCGGGGTGAGCCCTGGCCCGCGGCGGGCGCGGGGCATCGCTGCTCTGGTGGGGGAGGCCCTCGGAAAGTGCCGGAGTCAGGTTGCCGCCCTGGACGGGACCCTGGGGAAATGACGGGCTTGGCTCTGACCAGTCCTGTGCAACCCAGCCCCGCCCGGCTCCCTGGGGACCCCAAAGCCGCCGGAGCCTGGCACGTCCTGGCGGGCAGCTCCTCGAGGCCGCGCCTTGGAGGCCTAGGGAAATGGTGTTACCAGAACTGCCTTCCTTTTCAGACCGGCCCTTAACATCCCGAGGAACTCTACCCCCATTCATTCATCGTTCGGCTGATGGTTGCGGATGCTGATGACAGCAGCCGCGTCCCGAGCATTGTGCTGCGCTTGCAACAGCTTTCATCTTCGATGACTGAAAATGGTACTACTCCTCGGATTCAAACCCAAATTTGTTTCCAAGTCCCCGGACTTGACCTCTCAACGAAAGGTCATTAACCTACAAATATCACAGGGACTCACATGCCAGTGAGTGAAGAATCTTGGTGTTTCCATCATCATTCTTTTTTTTTTTTTTTACAGTTTTTTTTAACTTTTATTTATTTATATTAATTTTTTTAAGTTTTTTACATCATTGCTCATTTTTAAACAATATTGCCTCCCCCCACCCGCTCAGGTGTAGTCCCCATAGAGTTTCCTTCACCAGTGCACCTGTGCATCATCACCTCAGTCCCCTGTGCGCCTCCCTCCCTCCCTCTGATCCCTCTCCCACCTCCTCCCCTGCAGGATGTCTCTGATTTATAATTGTCTGTTTTTGCTTTGTTGTGTTTTGTACTGTCACTATTTTTTTACACTGATGTCTTATTTGGTTCCCCTATATGGCTGCTATAAGTGAAACCATCCGATATTTTTCTTTTTCCTTCTGGCTTATTTTATTGAACATAATTTCTTCTAGTTCCATCCACATTGCTGCGAATGGCATGAGTTTAACTTTTTTGATTGCTGAATAATATCCCATTGTGTATATATACCACATCTTCTTGATCCAGTCATCTATTTTGGGGCATTTGGGTTGTTTCCAGATTTTACCTATTGTAAATAGTGCTGCAGTAAACATAGGGGTCCAGGTGGTCTTTTGAATCAATGTTTCTGTGTCCTTTGGGTAGATCCCTAGGAGTGAAATTACAGGTCGTATGGTAGCTCCATTTTTAGTAGACAGGAATCTCCAGACAGCTTTCCATAGTGGTTGGACCAGTTTGCACTCCCAACAGCAATGTAGGAGAGTTCCTTTTTCATCACATCCTTGCCAGCATTTGTTGTTGCTTGTTTTTTTTTTTTTTTTAATCTGACCTATTCATACTTCAAGTGATTGAGCTCTCAGAATTAGGAGCAATATAAGGAATGGTGTGGACTATGGCCAAGTGCAAATCAACATCCTTCTAAAGGAGGTAACTGCCACTCAGCCCCAGTCAAATGTTCCCATCAGGAAATGAGGGCTCGGTGTTGCCACATCATCTGATATTTTAGGAGAAAGTAGAAATCCCATTTTTAAATGTTGGTCCAATTAACAAAAAAAAAAAAAATAGTGCAGGGGGGAAAAGCACATCTTTGTGCTGTCTTCAGCTCAAAAGATACTGGTTTGTAACCTCCTCTCTAAGGAGTCTCCTCTTTGCTAACCCTACTCAGCCTGAGTCCTGGTTGCTGCAGAAATCAGGGAAGGGCCCTGATTTCAAAACAAAACGAAATACAAAGCCCATCTTAAACCGCATTTCAAGGTAAATGGCTTCTACAGCTGGCCTCCCACCCCACAGTAAGCAAGACTTAGGGTGCCCCCCAATCCTAGCTCTGTGTTAGCCCTCAGATTACCTCCATTCCCACCTAGATATGCATTCCTCGCTGCATTTTGAGTTCATCTGGACATCAAAAGAGAGCAAACTGATAGTTGATACTAAAGTACCTCAATCTTTGCAAGACATGTTTGCAATTTTTAAATATGGAAATTGTGGAGGAGGGGGTGACAGAAAAAAAGGAATGGCTTTTGGTGGCATTTCAGGCAATTTAGCGCAATGTTCTCGTAAGATCCAGCCATGATGTAAAAACTGTTGGCTTATGGCAGTAAGGGGGGTGTTTAGGCTATGGATTCTCTAGATGTCAAGCCAACTTGCAAATTAAGTCCCAAAGATAGTTTCCCAACTAGCTTCTTTTTTGTTTTTGTTTTGCACTTCTCCACTTTGGAGTCAGATGCTCATAGCACCCATCAAGTTTGGTCAAAATCTGCCGAAATGAAAGAGCAGCTCTTAAAACGGAGACTCTGTTTTGCTCACCATGGAGGCCCAGCACCAACCATAAATCTAATAAATGCTTAGTTGAATGAATAAATAAATTACTTCACAAGAAAATTAAGCATAACAAAAGCTTTTCATCCCCCATGTCTTATGCTCAGAGCCCATCTCCAGCTGCAACCATAGCTATAAGCTATGTAAACCACTGCATGTGACAACCCCCACATCAAGCTGTTTATCTCTCTGCTTTCTTGTCTGAGGGTTTTCTCCAAAACCTGGGAGCTCACAACGTGGAACTAAATTAACAGGGCAATCAGAAACCAGTGGAAACACCAGTGAGTGGGTAAACAGCCTAGCCTCCTATGCTTTGGATGGATGAGGCTGAGGCATAGCCAACAGATGCCTCAGAGTCCCCAGGAGGTAGGAGCCCTACTCAGTCGTAAACAGAATATAACACACCTTTTTGTAGATTTCCCTTCTTCCCTGTCTCAGCCTTCCTGCTTTCTCACTCCTGCTTCCAGAATCATCTTCCAATGAAACTACCTGCACCCAGATCCTGTCTCAGGCTCTGATTGCAGGGAAACCCAATCTAAGACATTGAACTTTAATTAGAACTGGAAAATTCAAAACCAAGTCTGATGTAGAATTGGCCGGGATCTGGTTTTCTCCTCACTGCTGTAAGCAATCTTCAGCCTTCCTGTTACTAGTTCAAGCTAATGTTTGGAATCCCACTGCTCTCATGTGCTTCAGAGAAGTTAGGGCTAAGCCTGTCATCAGATCTGTCTCCCTTGATTTAGGGATGGTGATGCCCTTTGACTCTCTTTGAACATCACCCCCTGATCTAGCCCAGTTCTACCTAGTTGCTGCTTCTACCAGCATGTAGCTGAAATCCAAAACATAATTGGTATAGCTCTGCAGTAATCAGGAGGGTTGATTCTCAGTCTCTAAAGTCTAGTAAAGTACAATTCTTGGTCTTCCTCGGGTAGGAGCCCTCCAGTCCCCATATATAATTCAGCAGTATGGAATACCTTATCCCCCAAGCTAGGAAAACACAAATTAGTAACAACAGCACACTGAATAGCATTATGATCTAAACTACGTCCATCTCTGCAACTCTCCCCTTAAGCTGACACTTTGGACTAAAGGGTATGTATGTGTCCTATTTGACACCTATTGTCAGGGTGACCTCCAGAAAGGCTTTATTCTGCCAATAAAAAATAGGAACACATTTCCCAATGCCAAGACAGTGTTGAGTTTCTCAGTCTTTTCCACATTCAAACATGTGATGAACAAAAGATGACATATTAATGTGCTGGTATTTGAATGAGTGATGGTGAATATCATAGGCCAGTCTCTCGGTTATCCAACATCTTAAATAGACTTCCCATTTGGGATACCAAATTAGGCAGGGCAAATCAATCTCCTGTTATAAAAACTGGGCAGAGGGAAAGTATTCACCTTCCACCCCTAAAAGCAAGGGTCCAGGCAGATGACTGAAGAAAGACCACTCAGAGGCTCCCACATGGACATGGCTCTGGAATTACTGATTCAAGGACAGTTGGAGACAATACAGCAAGTTGGTGAATTAGTAGTTCTATCTTCAGCAGTTTGGCAGTAAGGGTCCAGCGGAGGCAGTGAGGGTCCAGTGGAGGCAGTGATGGTCCAGCAGTGACAGCAATGGTCCAGCAGTGACAGTGAATGTCCAGCAGTGGCAGTGAATACCCAGCTGGCTGCTCTTTTGCCAAGTTCTTACTGATGTCTCCCTCCGGGGTTTCTGCCCAAGCCTGTTTCTCCAGCTCTGTTTATTCAGTGAGCTAGCCTGATAGGCTTCCTGTAAATCCCTTTATTGCTGAAACTAAACAGCTTCAGTTTCTGTTGCTGGCAATCATGAAAATGAGAAAATAACTAGTAATATCTTTTTATTATTTTTTTGAAGATTTATTTATTTATGCATGCAAAACTAGGGTACAGGCCAGAGGTGCAGGGGCTGAGAGGATTCACCAGAGACAGAGTGGAGAATGGAATAAGCAGATTGACCGAAATACACTGCTGAGGGGAGCAGTGGGCAAAACAGGAGAAGTCTGCTGCGCCATGTGGATAGCTCCCTGGCCGCCAGGATCGAACTCGTGCTGCAGAGACTGCGGATAGCTTCATAGTGCTGTGCTTAACCCTTTGCATCACAAGGGAGGCCGTATATCTTTTTTATTATTAACAATTTGTGTTTCTTCCTGGAATGATTTACCTGTGTGCATCATGTGACCATTTTCTTTTGGGGTGTTCTGTTTATAAATGTTGGCTAATAGACAGTACTTTCAACATGAGTTCTGTTATTTCTTGTTCTGAGCCATTCCATGTGACTATTTACCTTTCACCATATTTATAATATTTTCATACCAATAGAGAATTTTGATTATTTTATAGTCAGATTGATCTGTTTTTTGCATAGATTTCTGGTTTCCCTTTTTTACATGTTTAGGTGACTAGCCTTTTCCAACTCGAGGATCCTAAGAATTTTCTTCTACGTTTTCATTTTCTACTATTATGGTTTCTGCTTTATTTCTTTTTCTTTCTTTGAAGGCTGGCTCCATCAGGAATCTATTTTTGTGAAAGAAATGAGGTAGGGATCTTGCCTTTCCCCCAGTCTACATGGCTGGCCAGCTGTCTCAGCACAATTTTTTAAAATAATCTGATCTTTCCCACTATGTTAAAGTGTCATTTTTTAAGTCACATATATGTAGGATTTTAAAAATTTCCTTTCTATCATTGATATGCCTTTATTCCACAATGATATAGATTTAGAATATATCAAATATTGGCTAGAGCAATACTTCTTAGTTTTATTAGCTGTTTACTTATTCTCTCAGTGAATTTAATCCCTTGGGAGGCTTAATTTATATAGATTCATTTAGAGAAAACCTACATTATCACAATATTTATTTTCCTATCTGAAAATAAAGTATCTTTTTAAAGATACTTTAAAGTTATACAAGGCCTTTAAAGATTCTCAGAATCCTATAGTTTCCTTTCACAGGACTTATGTAACATTGATAAGTTTATTCCTCAAATGAGAGGAACCCAATGGCCTGTGGGTGGAAGATGATCGGGACTTTGGCGGTGGATGTTGTGTGATAACTTACATTTGTAGAGGTGTGAGCCTACATCCCTAAAACATATACAGTGTTGTAAATCAACACTGCCTCAACCAATATAATGTAAAAACAAAAAATTAATAGTCACCTATTCCTTTTTTTTTTTTTTTTTTATAGAGGCATGCTTTATTTATTTGTTTGCTGGTTTGTTTGTTTTGTTTATACATGCACTGGGTACAGTCAGAAGCGCGGGAGGGTGAGAGAATTCACCAGAGCCAGAGCGGGGAGCAGAGCAGGCAGAAGGACCGAAGTACACTGCTGAGGGGAGCAGCGGGCGGCAGGAGAAGTCTGCACGCCATGTGGGACCCTCCTCCGGTGGCCGGGGAGCAGCCGGGGATCGAACCGGCGCCACAGAGGCCGCAGGCAGCTTCGCAACCCAGCGCTCAACCGCTGCGCCACCGGGGAGGCCCACCTATTCCTTTTTATTGCTCTTATGAATAGGATCTTCTTATGCCATCGTATTTTGCTATTATTTCTCTTGAAGACATAATTACTTTTGCAAACAGCCACCTCAATGTACCTTAGCTCTTCCTTATAATTTTTAGTTGAATCTCCTGTTTTTTTTTTTTTTTTCAGGCATTCACACCAATGCATGAGATAATAACCTGGCCTCTTTATAATATTTGTACCTTATCTTTTTTTTTTTCTTGTTGTCTAATTGTCCTTCCAGAATTCTGTTAAGTAACAGTAATGAGAATAAGACAGCCTGCACTGTTCCTGGCATTAATAGCAATGCTTCCAATGCTTCACCATTAAGCATGATGTTAGCTTTTGGTTTGAGATATATATTATTTATTGCATTAAAGTGACATCCATTATTCCCACTTCAGAAAGGGTTATTATCACAAATGGATCTTGGATTTTATCAAATGCCTTCTGAGCATCAAGAGATGAGCATGTGCTTCTTCCCCCTTTGACCAGCATACCCACCATCAGTTCTTGTTAGCAAACAACAACTAGACTTTGCTAACTTAAGCACAAAAGAAAGAGTAGAAAATAAATAGCTCCCAGCACTGTCAGGAAAGTTTCGGAATCAGACATGGGAAATCAAGGAAAACAGAACATAGCCAGGATCCTGCTCCAGGAAAATCTCCTTAAGATGCCATTGTTGACACCATTGGTGAAGCTGGACACTTCCATTGGACAATGGCGGTCACACTGCTGGACTCTTGGACCTGCTGTAGCCACTGTGAGTAATCATGCTGCTTTCTGATTGTTCTTGAACTTTTGCTATCACATCTTCAAAATTCTAAACCCAAAGTGGAAGCATCCATTTGGTTGGGTTAAGTCTTAGGGCTCGTCACCAGTTGCTGGAAAGTAGGGAAGGGACCATATCTCCCTACAATTTCCATAGTGGGGGCAGAGCTGCCGCTCATCTCTCCTGAGATTTCCTCCAAAAGGAGGACTGCTCAGTGCTGGACAGCCCAAAGTGACATATGTCCACTACAACCTATTTGTGTGATGTGTCATGTGGATCTCATTTAACATGCTGCCTCAATACTTGCTAACATGTTATTTAAAATTTGTATCTATTTTTGTAAGAAAGACAGCTTATAATTTCTCGTGTGCTTACCATTTTTGTCAGGTTTTTGTTTCAGCAGCCCTTAAAACCAACTGTGAAGTATCCCTATTTTCACTAGGCTGTGAAACTATTTAAATGATGTATTCTCAGAGGTTACAAGGATTCATCCCATTTTCTCCAGATCTGGCAGAGAACACAGGCCTTTGAAATATTTTTGGTTTTCATCCACTATTATTCATCTTTCTGACTTTTCCTTCCTTTCTTGAACTAATTTTAGTTATTTTATTTTGCTAGAAAATCACCCAAGTTTTCCAATTTGCTAGAAAAACCTTACAAAGAATAAACTTAGGGTTCTATTTTCTTTTTTTGCTCAGGGTGAGGAACACTGAAGATTACAGTTTGCAAAAAAATGCTGAAGATACTATCAGTAGAATGTGATATGATGCGATGGGTAATGTGTCATTGTTTGAATGATTCAGAACTTTGGAAGTTTGAGGATAGAAGGATTCCTAGAAAAAATGTACACATGAAACAAATAAATGTTCCTCTGATTCATACCAAACATTACTAAGTTGAGAATAAAAGAAATAAATTCATGAATGAGGGATAAGAAAAGGCAAATACAGGGGCTCCCTGGTGGCACAAGAGGTTTTAGACGCAACCTATGAAGCAATCCACAGCCACTGCAACCCACGAGTTCGATCCCTGGCCAGGGAACTGCTCACATGGTGCAGCAGACCTCTCCTGACTCTCCCACTGCTCCCCTCAGCAGTGTATTTCAGTCGATCTGCCTGTTCTGTTTCCCATTCTGTCTCTGGTGAATCCTCTCCCCCCACACACACCCCTCTGGTCTGTACCCCAGTTCTTGTATGCGTAAATAAATAAATCTTTTAAAAAAAATAAAAGGCAAATACAATGGATGAGAGATTGTATCAACCCAGATGCTATCAGGAAAACAAAAACTGCTCTGTGTATTTGGAGAGGGAAACTGAGGCTTACTTCACCTTCAGAAGCCTGAGGGATAAAGTAGACAGTCCACTGTCATCAGTATCATCTGGAGCCCCCACATAAGTGCATCTCAGGACAAAGCCTAGAAGCTCTGTGGATCCCAAGGGCAGGGCCAGGTGTAGGTGAGTCTAGTGAGATGCAAATTTTAACAAGCGCCCAATCACTTATATATTAGTTAGAGATTTCTAGGGAAACAGAATCAACAGGATATATGTGTGTGTGTGTATATATATATATATATATATATATATATATACATGAGAGAGCATTCTGAGATTATACATATCATATATATGAATATGTATATCAATGTATCATTTATTATAAATACTTATAATTTGTTCTTTTAGTACATATATTTATGTCTATTTATGATCGGTATAAAGACATAGATACATTTACCATAGGACTTGTTTGAAGCTTATGGAGGCTGACAGGTCCCACAATCTGTTGCCTGCAAGCTGGAGAACCAGGATAGACAGTGGTGTAAATTTAGTTCAAGTCCAAAGGCCTGAGGATCACAGTGGTATAACTCCCTGAGAACCAGGAGCACTGGTGTCCAATGGCAGAGACGAGACATCCCAACCCATGCAAAAAATTTAAATTGCCCTTCTCTGCCTTTTTGTTCTACTCAGACCCTCAAGGGATAGAGTGGCGCTCACCCACATGGTGAGAGTGAACTTCTTTGCTAAGTCTACTGATTAAAATGCCATCTCTTCCAGAAACACCCTCTCAGACACACCAAGAAATAATGTTTGACCAGCTATCTGGGCCTCCTGATCAATTTGACATGTACAGTTAATGGCTACAATTCGCTTATCAAAATAAAGAATATTTTAATGAATTATTAAAATAAAAAATTAATTCCCAAAAAATTCATGTAAGGAAAAATGTCAAAAATTTAAATGCGAACAAAATTTTACACTATGCTTGCATGACCATGTCACCCTCAACCAAGCCTAAACCCAATTCTGCCTAAGAGCCCTGAGAGGATGCACTGTCCTTTCAGCTCCCACAGTGCCACAGTAGTGATGTATAGTTGCTCACCAGGAAGCTCATGAGAAAGCTCAGGACTGCTGTCTGCTCACTCATCTGCCCACAAATTGTTCTCACTAGCAAACTCTAAGAAGGAGATTCTAAGAAACGCAATTCTAGGCTTCTTGCCTGTGATGCAGAACAAACTATACACTATAGAAGAGAGAAGAGGTAATCCTGTCAAGTTAACAGCAGATCATCCAGCAGAAAGGGGTCAAGAAGTTTCCAAAGGTGGAAGTCAGGTGAATTTTAAATTGAACAAGAGTTGGATGATAAGTTGAAGAAATCTAGAAAGTAGAATTGAAAAGAAAAAAATTAAGAAATTAAAGAAATGAAGTTCAATAATCAGCAGACAGGAGTTCTACAAAGAGAGCAGTAATTTTCATCAGGAAAAAATAGAAGAAAACATCCTGAACGGAAGAACCTAACATCTAGATTGCAAATACCCAGTACTATGTATTTGAAAAGATCTCCATCAAGGCATGTGACTGGTCAATTTTAGAACACCGAGGACAAAAATGTCCTAAAAACTTCCATAATGAAAAAACAGGACACAGAGTCATACAAACAAAAAGAAAAAAAAAAACTGGAAAAAAAAACTGGAAATGAGAAGCTCATCAGACTTTCAAAAGCAAAACAAGCTAAACATGAAGTAATACCTTCAAAATAATGAGGGACTATTTCCAATCTAGAATTAAAATTCCTACACTATATCAATCAAGTATAAGGATGAAATAAGGGCATTTCACACCACACCTCAAAACGTGTACTTCTCATGACTCTTTGTCAGGATGCTATTATCCTATTACCCAATGTATTACAGTACTTTGTCAGACTACATATTAAAATATCGTCAACCAAAACAAGGGATTAAAACATAAGGATGGAGGGGGATGGGGGCGGGAGGGGAGGGATTGGGGTCAGAATGGGGGGTTTGCAATTGTATGGGGGAATATAAAAATAAAATTTATTATTTAAAAACAAACAAACAAACAAAAAACATAAGGATGGAAAGCGCAGCCAAGACACAGAAACCGAACACAGGAAGAAGTTGAAGAAAATTCAAGAGTGCTTAGAGAACCACCAGTTCAGACTGAGTAAGTTTATAGAAGGCCCCAGGAAAAACTATCCAAGGATGAGAAGAAGAAAACTTGATGTGTCTGAGTACATGAAAAAAAAATTTTAAGTGGGATTTTGTAATTCTGTTGGAGAGTTTACACAGAATTAGAGACAATGACATAGGAAGCTAAGCAAAACAAAAACAGAAAATCATGACTGTGATAAGTATAAATAAATCCTTATTACACTGTGACTGTCATTACTAGTTGCCCACCAATTTATATTATCCCTGTATGTTTTACTCTGAATTTGTTTGGGCAAAAGTGTACCCAGCTTTAAAATCCCATTTTCCTCTCCCCTGCATTTAGCTGGCACGATTCTAATGTCTAAAATGAAACAGAAGTCTGTAGAGATTTCTTGGGAGACTTTTCTTTCCTGATCTAGGTAACTCAAACTGGAACTGGCTCTATTATTTTATTTTCTCACTTATTCAAAAATACATACTTAGCCCCCATTGGGGGCCAGGAACTTTTCTATACACTGGAGATAGAGGGATAAACAAAAGACAAAAAAGTTCTCATTGGAGAAAGACAGTCCCCATCCTCATGAGGAAAGACAGACAACAAACAAGTAACTCACACAGTGTATGTTGTATGTCAGATGAAAATAAAGCAGGAAAGGTGAACAAAAAAATCTCTGCAGAGGTTGAAATTTTTTTAAAGAGTGACCATGAAAGGCTTGCTGGAAAAGAAACTTGATGACACTTTAAGAATAGCAGATCTTGGGCCTCCCTGGTGGTGCAGCGGTTGAGCGCTGGGCTGCGAAGCTGCCCACAGCCTCTGCAGCACTGGTTCCATCCCCAGCCACCGGCAAGGGTCCCACATGGTGCACAGACCTCTCCTGCCACGCCAGCTGCTCTCTTCAGCAGTGTCCTCCGTCTGTCTGCCTGTTCTGTTCCCCGCTCTGACTCTGCTGAATTCTCTTACCCTCCTGCGCTTCTGACTGTATCAAGTGCTTGTATAAATAAATAAATAAATCTTAAAAAAAAAATAATAGCAGATCTTTTGAGCAAAGATTTGAAAGAAATGAAATAGCCAGTAAAGAAAAAAAAAAAAAAACAAGGGAAAAGAGCACCAGGTAGAGCAGATGACAGATGCAAAGGCATTAAGATGGGGTCATTCCTTACTGCGTCTGAGAAACATCAAGGAGCCAGCATGAGGTGAGCAAAAGGGTGAGTAATAAGATATTAGTTTAGAATGGTAACTGATTAAGAGGGACAAAATCACATCAAGCTCTGGATAGAGCATATGGCACGCTATAAAGCAAGCCCCAATAAAGTGAAAAGGACTCAACTCATTCATCATATGTTTTCTAACCACTAATGAATGAAGTAGGAAATGATTAACAGAAAGGAATGTGAGAACTTCACAAAGACACTCCAATATAGCCAATGAATGGTATAAGAAAGAAAAAGGGAAAATTAAAAATAATTAGAGATGACTAAATGTGAAGACACAACCTATCAAAACATATGAGATGTAGTTCAGGCACTTCTTAGAGGGAAATTTAGAGACAGGCATCAACATCTATATAAAAATTTAAAAAAAGAAGAAAGACCTCAAATCAATAACCCAATCTTCCTCCCAAAGACACAAGAAAAAAGTAGAACAAACAAAATCACAAAGGGCCACATGGGACTTGAATTCTATAACCTCTGGTATCTTTTGTCTCCTGAGACCTTGCATGATGGTTAATTTTATGTGTCAACTTGATTAGGCTAAGTAACATTTTGTGGGAGTGGAAGAGGAGCATCCCAGCCAAGACCTCCCATAGAAAGAACTCACAATCGCACCTATAACTGCTGTCCGTGGTGCTGATCGGTTGAAATTTGCTTTCTGCAAGAGAATGTGCATCAGAAAAACAATTATGAAATTTACACAAGTGAATTTAAGGGTTCTTTCCCCTTATTTCCATGTCAAGAACAGTGGATTCCAAAAAAGATTGGGTTAATGACCATGCATGAAGAGAGAACCTTGTCATCTTAATAGGGCAAGAAAACATTTCAAGGAGTGAGGCACATCATTCTAGAGCTGCAGGAATGCTGAAAAGAACCAAATGTGGGGTCAGGCTTACTTATTTCCACTAGACTCATACATTTAGCCAGTCCTGTGCCACTGAGGCCTAAGCCCTAATATCATTTTAACCAAGCCTTTCTAAACCATTTTAGTATCATTAGACATTGTATGACTCTCCAGAAGACTCAAAGTCTCCTGCTACCTCTTTTGACAAGCTTTCTGAGTCCCCAAACCTCAACTCTAGTCCCCTAGACCCCAGAAAATCTATACATAGAGGCATTATGAAAAGTTTCTAAGAGTAAAAATATATTTTAGGAAAAGTGATACACAAGAGAAACCAAAAAAAAGAGAGTGTTTCACTGAAACAACTATCAATTGCAAGTGCCAAAGAAGGTAAGAGTAGGGAAATTATGGAAGACTGTACGTTTTGCAACCCAGATTTTACTCTGATTTTATTTTGGGGTAACCACCCCTTCCTCACTCTCATTCTGCATGTTTTGAAATCAATTCTATTCAAAGCTGGAGCAGGTAACAGCCCTAAGCCAATCAATGCATGCCATTATTCCAACCATGGTGTTCAATTTGGAAACTTGCTTCAAGCAAGGCAATAAAGTGCTATCAGGATCATTCAGAAATAATGTCTATTCTTGACCCACCAGTCTTGCTGGATTCAGTTATGCACATGTAGGGGCTGGAGATAATGCAGTTATCTCATGACTGTACTCAAGAGAGAATGACACAAACACTGAGAAAGAAAACACAAGACTTAAAGGCAAAGAAACCTGGTCCTGGATTCTTTTGAATCCATGTTTAAGCAAGGTCTTAAATCAAACTCCCCAGTGCTTAAAATAATTTGCTTCATTCTTAAATTTAAGCTAGTTCAGAGTTGTTTGTTTTTGATACTTGCAACAAACACAGTCCTATATGACTTAGAAATGAGTACTCAAAGTAGAGTGTTTCAGGTGAAGCATGCTAAAATGTGGAATTGGGAAAGACCAAGTAGGTGGGATATTGAACTGTGAAAACTGTGAAAACCTTTCTGATATAACTGAGATGGTGGCAAGGTTTTTTTTGTTAGCAAAAATGCTGATTAAACTCTCTTCAGGAAAAGGTTTTATTGACTGACTTGGGAAGCAGGGTCTTCCCTGAACCAACATTGGCCGGGGAAAGAAATGTTATGATTAGTAATGAGGATAGGGTTCCTACCAGAATCACATGGACATAAGGAAAAGATGATGTCCCAAAAGAAAATGTAGGTTTTCTTGCCAGGAAAAAGTTGAATGGATTCCATGTAGGCAAAAGAAGCAGATTGTAACAAAAACTTTCACGTGATGGTCATCCTGTGTGTGTTCAATGAACCCATCATAGGTATTTTGTGCATGTCCCTTATCCTTAAAAATTGGATTAGTAAAATAATTATTCTGACACTAGGATCTAATTAATAAATAAGAATGGTCTTCTATCCAACATGGATGTAACTGGAATTGATTGTGCTAAGCCAAGTCTAAAGGAGAAGGACAAATACTGGATAATTTCAGTCATGTGTAACAGATAAAGAAATGAAGCAAAGGAACAAACCAACAAAAATAAACTCTTGAGACCTGACTACAGAACTGAGACTACCTGAAAAGGAGGAGGCTGGGAGACCATGGTGAGAGAGAACTCAGTGGATGGCAGTGGATGAATACTGGTGCTTGGTATAAGTTACATTTTGGAGGTGTAATCCTATGCCCCTAAAATATATATAGTGTTGTAAACAAATATATATGGTGTTGTCAATAGACATACTGAAGCATTAAAAAAAAAATGGTCTTCTATCATGCCATCCATGAACCCTGCAAGTCATGGAAGATCTTGTTGATAACCACTTGGAATTCTACCATTTCTGCTTCATAGTATAAATGTGGGCCTTCACAATTGAACCCTACTGGTCCTTCACCTGATTTACATAAGACTGTATGTCTTTACGTAAGACATAGGCCCTGTGGAGATTATCTAGTGAACTTTAGGCCTTACTCAATAGGTAAAAGCATCTGGAATCAAGGATAGCCTATTTCCTTATCAGAGTTCAAATCCCCTTTTTCCCTTTTAGAAATGACAGGTCCTCACTGGTGTCATCAGGTACAGGGAAAATGTTCCCTAGAAGATTTACAGAGATCCTGGGATTGCACATGGAATATACTTATTCCAGCAGGTGGTGCTGTATGCCAGAGATAACTGGTCAGTAGCTGTTGAGTACCACAAACTTAGCCACTCCCACCCACACTTCTATCAATGACTGGACTCCTGCTAGCCCCTCCCCAACCCTCCCCCTCCCCCCCCATTCAACAGCTACTGACCAGTTATCTCTGGCATACAGCACCACCTGCTGGAAAGGTGCACCCTTAGTACATTTGAAGAATGATGGTATCATCTCCCAGACTTCAAACTATAGTACAATGCTATAATAATCAAAACAGCATGGTATTGGAACAAAAGCAGACACACAGACCAATGTAATAAAATTTAAAGTCTAAAAATAAACCCACACTAACATGGACAATTAGTTTACAACAAAGGAGCCAATAGTATACACTGGAGAAAAGAAAGTCTCTTCAATAAGTGTTATAGGAAAAACTGGACAGCCACATGCCAAAGAATGAAATAAGACCACTATCTCACACCCCACCATATACACAAATTAACTCAAAATGGATGGTAGACTTGAAACTGTAAAATGCATAGCAGAAAACATAGGCAAAACACTCCATGACACAAGCTTCACTGATGTTTTTGTGGATTCATCTCCAACAGCAAGAGAAGCAAAAGAAAATATAAATAACTGGGATTATATCAAACTAAAAAGTTTCTGGACAGTAAAAAATAATAAACTATCACTAAAGCAAAAAGACACTCTACTGAAAGGGAGAAAATGTTTGCACACCATACATCTGACATGGGACTGATATGCAAGATCTACAAAGAACTTATACAACTCAATAAAAAGAAAATAAATAACTCAACCAAAAAATGGAAGGAAGAGCACTTGTCCAAAGATGACATACAGATGGCCAACAGGCACAGGAAAAATGCTCATCATCACATATCATCTGGGAAATGCAAATCAAAAATACAATGAGTCACCACCTCACCACTGTGAGAATGGTCCATATCAAAAAGACCAGAAACAGCAAATGTTGGTGAGGGTGTGAAGAAAAAGGAATCCCACTGTTGGTGGGAATGTAGACTGGTCCAGTTCCTATGGAAAATAGTATGGAGATTTCTCAAAATATCAAGAATAGATCTACCATATGATTCAGCAATTCCATTCCTAAGTATCTATCCAAAGAATGCAAAAACACTAATTTGAAGGGAAGTATGCACTGCTAAGTTCATTGCTTCACCATTTACAAGAACCAAACCTTGGAAGAACCTAAATACCCAAAGACAGATGAGTGGATTAAGAAGATGGTGTATTTTGCACACAACACTAATGATAAAGGACAGATCACAAAAATCTACAAAGAGCTGATGAGACTCAAAAAAAAAAAAAAAAAAAAGAAAAAAAGAAAATAATCCAGTCAAAAAATGGGCAGAAGAGCTAAAAAGAAACTTCTCCAAAGAGGAAATGCAAATGGCCAATAGGCATATGAAAAAATGTTCAACATCAGTTGTCATCAGGGAAATGCAAATCAAAACTACAATGAGATACCATCTTACATCAGTGAGAATGGCACATATTAAAAAAACTAGCAACAACAAATGTTGGCGAGGATGTGGAGAAAAAGGAACTCTCCTGCACTGTTGGTGGGAGTGCAAAATGGCCCAACCACTATGGAGAGCTGTGTGGAGATTTCTTGACCTACTAAACATAGAGCTTCCATATGATCCAGCAATTCCACTCCTAGGTATTTACCCAAAGGACACAAAAACATTAATTCAAAAGGGCAGCTGCACCCCTATGTTTATAGCAGCACTGTTTACAATAGCTAAGCTATGGAAACAACCCAAATGCCCAAAAACAGATGACTGGATCAAGAAGATGTGGTACATATATACCATGGAATATTACTCAGCAATCAAAAAAGATAAACTCATGCAATTTGCAGCAACATGGATGGCGCTGGAAGGGATCATGCTCAGCGAAATAAGCCAGAAAGAAAAAGAAAAATACCAGATTGTCTCACTCATAGCAGGCATCTAGAAAACCTCAATAAGGGACCAGGAAAAAGACTCATTGCAATAAAGTAAAAATCAAAATCAACAAGCAACTATAGACCAGAGACACAGTACAGTGGGGGGGGGGAGGAGAAGAGGGATTAGGGTCAGAAAAGGGGGGTGGGAATTGTATGGGGAATATAACCAAAATGAAAATGCATACATTATGCAAAAATGAAAAATGATGTAAGAATTATGTAAAATAAAATAATTCATAAAAAAAAAGAAGATGGTGCTATATATACACAGACTACAACTCAGTCATAAAAGATAAAGTCTTGCTTTTTGCAACAGCATGGATGGAACTGGAGGGCATTATGCTAAGCGAAATAGGTCAGAAGGAGAAAGACAAATACCAGATTGTGTCACCTAAATGTGGAATACAGAGAAACAAAAACAAAGGGTCAGATAAAACCTAGCCAGTTACACACCCTAGAAATCTGACTGTAGAATTGAGGTTACCAGGGTGGGAGAGGGAGGACAGAGAGGGGAAGCAGCACAATGGACTATGTGGGTGCCTTGGTGGTGGGTGTGGTGTGATAACATGCACCCAAGGAGTGTGATCCTGTAACTCTAAATCATATACAGCATTGTAATCCAGTGTTGTCTCAATTTAAAAAAAAAGATTTTCTTTTTTTTTTTTTTTATGTAGGCTTTGTAGCAGAGCAAACTTGGATGCAACTCTTGGCTCTACTATCTACTTACTGGTAAACAAATGGTAAACTTAACCTCTCTGAGACTCAGTCCCCTCATCTGTATAATTGGAATAATAATAACTCAGTAGCCAGAGGCAGAGGTGGGATAGTGGGAAAACAAAAGTCAGAATTGAGGGGCCTCCCTGGGGCCACAAGAGGTTAAGACACAGCACTATGAAGCTGTCCGCAGCACCTGCAGCACAAGTTTGATCCCAGGCCAGGCAGGTGACCCACATGGTGCAGCAGACCTCTCCTGACTCGCTCACTGCTCCCCTCAGCAGTGTATTTCAGTCAATCAGCCTGTTCTGCTCCCCTCTCTGGTGAATCCTCTCACCCTCCCACACCTCTGGCCTGTACCCCAGTTCTTGTATGCATAAATAAATCTTTTAAAAAATGTTTTAAAAGAAGTCAGAATTGAGTTCATGAAATTATAAGTTATAGAAAAATAAAACATAGATAAGTAAAATTTGCTTGCGTGCTTACTTTGATACTTTTTAAACATTTTGTATGCATTCTATTATTCTACACTGTATAATATTCTATACATGTCGCCTGCTTTTATTCTCTAACTCTTCTTTTTGTTGTGTCAATTAAGCTAAATTAGTACACTACCAGAAAAGAAATACCACTATTATTCATCCCAAGAAATTTATCCCAAGAATTTAATCCCAAGAAAATAATCAAAATGTACATGAAGATATTTTACAGAATAATTTATATTGGTGAACAATTAATCTTAAAATATATCAGTAAATTCAATGCATATGAAAGGAACGCGTAGGTAAAGGTATGTATAGATAAGGAAAGTTACCCATATTATACCATGAAATGGAAATGCTGGCTTTATTTTACAATGAGACTATAACTGTGCCGGGAATTGTCATTAAAGCAAAATTAAGAAACTAAAGAGCAACCTTTGTATCATTATACATACCAAATAATAACAGAACTGGTAACTGGGACTTTCTAACTGGGGGTTGAAGATTATGGAAAGACTTCCATTTTCTCTATTGTTTGAAGTCCTTACCGTAATAAGCATTATAGTGTTAGAAAAGTGGTTGAGATTTTTTTTTTTTATAGAGGCATGTTTTTCTTTCTTTATTTGTTTGCTTGTTTGTTTGTTTTGTTTATACATGCACTGGGTACAGTCAGAAGTGCGGGAGGGTGAGAGAATTCTCCAGAGCCAGAGCGGGGAGCAGAGCAGGCAGAAGGACCGAAGTACACTGCTGAGGGGAGCAGCGGGCGGCAGGAGAGGTCTGCGCGCCATGTGGGACCCTCCTCCGGTGGCCGGGGAGCAGCCGGGGATCGAACCGTCGCCGTAGAGGCCGTGGGCAGCTTCGCAACCCAGCGCTCTACCGCTGCGCCACCGGGGAGGCCCGAAAAATGGTTGAGATTTTTGAGAGGCTTTTCTTTAAATTGCCTTCCCAACCCACCTTAACCTTTCCTCACTTACCTGGGCCTGTAGTCCCGCTACTCAAAGTGTGAGACTTGGACCAGCAACAAAGACATCACCTGGGGAAACAGAACTGCAGATTCCAATCCCCCCCAAGCCCCCACCTCCACCCTGTGCCCCTACTAACTAGGATCTGCATTTTCACAGGAGCCACCTGATAACCTAGGCACCTGGTAACCAGAGCTAAGCACCTGATAACCAGAGCGCTGAGCGAGAACCGAGCAGAGGGCACCGCCTCTCTCTCTAGGCCTGTTTCTCTCCTACTCAAAGGGACCATGACCGAGGTGTCAGGGGTCCCCAGATTCCCTTCCGGTTGCAGTTTTCTAAGCTCATTTCTTGTGGTTACCTGCGTGTCTACAAAAAGGCAGCTGGTGAAACTCCAGGATGCGCGGCCTGGCAGCCCACGGCGGATGCAGGTTGGCACTGACGCAGCCTCGCTGCAAGCCGGGCAGAAGGCTGCTCGGGCCGTCTCCGGGGGCTGGGGCGGGAGCGCGCCCAGCTGGGCCAGGGTGGCGGTCCGGGTGGTCCGAGGGCGGCAGGAGGCGCTGCGAGGCGGGCGGTGTCAGGACCCGGGGGCATGCAGGGTGCAGGGCGGCCTCGGGGCGGCAGCAGGCACCGCGATGCCCGCGCAAGGCACCGGCCGGGACCGGCTGGGGCGCAGAACGGCCTCAAGGTGCCGGGGGCGCTGCGGAGTCGTGCTTTGCTAGGGTTGCCGCGCCTCCTGGGGCGCCCCGGGAACACACCTGGGCAGGTGGGGGCGGCGCCCGGGGGAGGGCTCAGGGGCGGGGCCCGTCCCCGGCCCACAAGAGCGGGTGGCCCCGCCGGCCCGCGATGCCCCTGCTGGACCGGGAGCCGAACCGAGCGCACGCGCCCCGGACTTCTCGGAGCGAGCGAGGTGAGCCCAGCCGCGTGGGGTCCGGGCGCCGGCTCGGGGGCTCTGGCCCGGGCGCGGCCGCGGGGCCCGTGGCTTCCCCGACGCGTCCGCGGGGGACAGTCCAGCCGCGGCCGCTCCGGCGTCGGGGCTGCAGGACGCCTTCCCCGCCCGGCGCGCCGGCGTCCCTCGCACCGGGGCCGGGCACCGCGGGCGCGAGAGGCATTGGTCAGAGTCAGGGTCTGCGGCCACATCTCGCCCTGCCTCTCCTGCCGGCACCTGCCCAGCCCCTGCCGGCCCCCGCCCCTCCTGGACTTGGTGGGGCACATGGCCTGACCCCGGCTGTTCCTCTTAGCCTCGGACTCTTGCTTCTGGGGAGGCCGTGGTTGCAGAAAGAAGCAAACACTTGAAGCGAATTGGTTGGATTCTCTGCGGTGCTTCAGCCCAGACTGCCCTGGGACAGATGTGGCTTCAGCCCAGGACGGCACCCGGTTGCCCGGGGACAGGGGCAGGGGCTGCAGAGGTGCCAGGAGGAGCCCAGGTCTGGCGCCCGGGGCCTGAGGCTCTGTCCTGTCACTGTGCTGAGGGGGTTCGGGGAGGAGGCAGTAAAATCCGGGTCGCGAGCCAGTACCTTGACACTGGGGAGAGAGTTTTTTGAGTCCTTCTTACACTCCTACGCTAGTTACCTAGCCTAGCCCCTCTGTACCTCAGTTTCCTCCTCTGTGAAATGGGTTAGTGCGAGTAGCTTACATAGTTACAATGAGGATTAAATAAGGTAAAGTGTATAAAGGACTGAGTAGGATGCCTCGGAATACAGTAAGGGATCAATACCTGATAGCTGCTATTTTTTTTTTAAGATTTATTTAAAGATTTATTTATTTATTTATTTATTTATTTATTTATTTATTTATTTATACAAGAGCTGGGGTACAGGCCAGAGGCATGGGAGGGTGAGAGGATTCACCAGAGACAGAGTGGGGAACAGAACAGGCAGAAGGACTGAAATACACTGCTGAGGGGAGCAGCCGGGGAGACAGGAGAGGTCTGCCGCACCATGTGGGTTGCTCCCTGGCTGGATGGGAATCAAGCCAGCACTATAGAGGCTGCGGACAGCTTCACAGTGCTGTGCTCAACCTGCTGCGCCACTGGGGAGGCCCACCTGATAGCTGCTATTATTGCTGTTGTTGATGTCATTATTTTATTTATATCATCATCATCATCATCATCATCAGAGTAGTAGTTGTTTGACTAGTAGTTGAAGTAGTATTTCAATTAGTAGTTGGAGATATGGCCTCCTGGGTTCAAGTCCCAGCTTGACCACTTTCTAGCGTGAATGTGGGCAAGTTCCTTAAGATCCTTAACCCCTCAGTGCTGTTTGATCTGTGTAAGGAGGGGAAATAGTGCACCTGCCTCCAAGTTGGTTGTAGACATGGAGTGAGTTAATACCTGGAAAGTCAGTGCTGTGTGGCCTCAGATTTAATCAAGAGTACAACCTAGCTAAGGACAACTTTGCTTTGCCTTGAAGTTAAAATGATAATTGTGATGAGCAAGACAGGTCCCCGTCTTTCTCATGCGGTTTCACCTACTGACATTGGCAGAAGATCCTATCAGGTTCATTGAGACCAGGGTAAGGGGCTGATGGGGCAGAGAACCCCAGGAGTTGTTTCAGCGAGAAGGTGGAGGGCCGGAGAGCAGGTGCTCCCAGAGTCAAAGTTTCCATTGACTATTTGCAACAGAAAGAAACTTCCCTGGGGTGCAGTTTCACTTGATAGGGAATTGAACGTGGACTTGAGTTTTAAGAACAAACAGCAAACTCTTGCTAACTTTTGCACTTTGGGATTGTGGTGAGAGAGGTAAAGATAAATGATAAAAATGAAATAAATTCCTCCTGCCTAGAGGCTCAGATAAAACTTTAAAAGCCAGAGATGGCTTCCCCATCCCAGCAAGATCGTATAAGTCTGCAGTTTGCAGTGGTTTGGCTGCCTCTAGGTGCCTCACCTCTGCCCCAGGACTCTATTTCCTTTGCCTCAGAAACCTGAAACCCACTAGCATAATAAATTTGAAAACCTCTTGCCTTAAGCCAGCTCCCAATTTTGAATCACATCCTACAGAGTCAGATGGAGAGAAAGTAGCTCCTCAATTTCAGAACTTCTGCCTCAACTTGATGGAGCCCACTCAAGTGCTTGTAGCAGACACAGAAACACCAGAGGCCTGGAGACACCCTGAATGTCCTGCTCCAAAATAGAGTATGCCTTAATTGGCCTTTGCAGACAAAGGGGACAGAATTTCCAAATATTGTCCCCCAGCAGTGCTCACAATTTTCAGAAAGTGGTTGTGTTTATTATCCTGAGATTGGAAGTTCAATAGCTCAGGATCCCTTCTCTTTCCGCCTCCCTTTAGCTCCAGGTGCTATTAATTACCTGTCTTAGGGAGAGGGTAGCACCCAGTACAATACCAGGCCCCTCAGAGGCATACACCGTCATGGTTAAGGCTGCCTGTTTCCAATCCAGCTTCCTCACTTACTAGCTGTGTGATATTACGTAAGTTACTCCACCTCTCTGAGCTCATTTTCCTTCTCTGTGACGGAGATAATAATAGCATGCCTACCACCTGGGGCTGTTGAAACATGAAATGTAATATATATAGATCATGTGTGTATATATAGAGAGACTGTGTCTATTTATGAGCTGATCAGACTATAACCACAAGGTGAGATCCTACTTACACCATGCACACACGTGTGGATTCGTTCATTTCTAAAAGGTGTGTGATTTCACATCATCCAGTTGCTGTCACTGAGGTGCATCACGTACATTGGTGAACAGGGTCATTTGCTTTCCAACACCCTCCCCTAAACTAAGCTGTTATCAAATCAAAGCGTATTCCCAAAATTAGTGGTGTCTTAGAATCAAGGAAATATGACACAATTCCTGGCAGCTATTAAGTGGCCAGCAGTGGAGGCTATTGTATTAGATGTTCTAGAAACACTAAGGGCTTGGCTATATAAAGAGAAGTAAAACAGAAATATCCTGTTTTCTGAAAAGCAGAGGGAAAAAGGGCTGGGAGAATTCGACCAGGGAGTGACTCAACCTGACCTAAGGTGGCTGCTGGAAAGTTCTCTTGGCAGATTTATCTGTCAGAAGCCATCTGCGGGGTGCTTTCTCTGTGTCCCACGCAGAGCCAGGCACCCAGGGATCTGACCAGACAGGAATGCTCCCTTGAGGAGGGTGGGCAGTAGAGGTGATAGGGCCAGCTAGCAATCCTCTCGTCCCTGGCTGAGCATGACAAGAGGTGCCGTGGCCCTGGGGTTGTGTGGAAGGCTCCCTCTCCAGTGGTGGAGGGAAAGGCCCTTCAAACCTGTCCAGTGATTGATTCACAGGTTGGGCTGGGCCTATAGGGCTGGGCCTGGGGGCAGCTCTTTGGCAGTCGTGGTGGCCCCAAAACAAATATCCTGGAGAAAGAGCCAAGGCTCCCGAAGGCAGCCCAGAGAGCACGTGGGCTGGTGTTCCAAGCCCCCCACCTGGTGTTCCCAGCCCCGCACCTCCGGCCCCTGCCAACTGGCGGGGGTGGTGAGCTCACCTGCTTTGCTTTTCTGCCTCTCCAGCTCCCCAGTCCCATCCTCGCCATGGCTCCGGGAGAGAAGATCAAAGCCAAAATCAAGAAGAACCTGCCCGTGAGGGGCCCTCAGGCGCCCACCATCAAGGAGCTGATGCACTGGTACTGCCTCAACACCAACACGCATGGCTGCCGCCGCATCGTGGTGTCCCGCGGCCGCCTGCGCCGCCTGCTCTGGATCGCGTTCACTCTGGCCGCTGTGGTCCTCATCATCTGGCAGTGCGCCCTCCTGATCTTCTCCTTCTACACCGTCTCTGTCTCCATTAAAGTCCACTTCCAGAAACTGGATTTTCCTGCTGTCACCATCTGCAACATCAACCCTTACAAGTAAGAGGCAGAGGCAGGGACCTGGCACACGAGTGCCCTCTTCAGATGCCTAAGCCCCCGCCTGCAAGAGACAGGCTCCCACCTGCACACGTGCTTTTTAGACATTTGAATTAGTGGCCAACATTGGGAAACTGGTTCTAAATCTGTCCCCAGGTCTTTATCTCTCAGCTGCTTCTGAGGATGGACTAGTTGCTGGAGAAGAGGAGGGGGTGGAATGCAGGATAATTGGGCTTGGAGGTTGGGCATGGAATGAGCTAGAACCCCCACCACACACACACACCATACCACAACACACACTAAACCAGCTTAGCCATTTCCCCTGATCTCTCCAAGTTCACACCCTCACTCTCCCTGGAATGTGAGCTTGAAGGTGACTCAGAAGTGACACCCAGGTGACTTGCATGGAAGCATCTCAGCTGCCCCAAACCCTTGTCTGCACAAACCCAGCCCCATTAATTGAGCTCACTGAGCCCTGAGCAGGCTCAACCCCTGGCTCTCTCCCTCTTGTCTGCCACGGGACCTGTTTTAAATGGGTCAACAGAGTCTGGGTCAACAGAGTCCTTCGGGAGGGTTGTTGAAAACTGATTTCCAGGCTGATCAGAGCACTTGCCAGGGAAGGTGTGGGGATGGGGGCAGGGAAGAGCAGGGAGGCAGATTCTTTTATTTATTTATTGAAAACTGATTTCCAGGCTGATCAGAGCACTTGCCAGGGTGGGGGTGGGGGTAGGGAAGAGCAGGGAGGCAGATTCTTTTATTTGTTTGTTTGTTTGTTTGTTTGTATGAGCACTGGTTACAGTCAGAAGCGTGGGAGGGTGAGAGAATTCACCAGAGCGGGGAGCAGAGCAGGCAGAAGGACCGAAGTACACTGCTGAGGGGAGCAGCGGGCGGCAGGAGAGGTCTGCGCGCCATGTGGGACCCTCCTCCGGTGGCCGGGGAGCAGCCGGGGATTGAACCGGCACTGCAGAGACTGCGGGCAGCTTCGCAACCCAGCGCTCAACCGCTGCGCCACCGGGAGGCCCGGGAGGCAGATTCTTAAAGGGCACTAATTGGTCCAGCATCACCAGCGAGTTGGTGGCAGAGCTCAAAATCAAAATCAGGTCTAGGGGCCTCCCCGGTGGCGCAGCGGTTGAGCGCTGGTTTGCGAAGCTGCCCGCGGCCGGTTCGATCCCCGGCTGCTCCCCGGCCACCGGAGGAGGGTCCCACATGGCACGCAGACCTCTCCTGCCGCCCACTGCTCCCCTCAGCAGTGTACTTCGGTCCTTCTGCCTGCTCTGCTCCCCGCTCTGGCTCTGGTGAATTCTCTCACCCTCCCGCGCTTCTGACTGTACCCAGTGCATGTATAAACAAAACAAACAAGCAAACCAGCAAACAAATAAATAAAGCATGCCTCTATAAAAAAAAAAAAAAAAAAAAAATCAGGTCTAGGACTCATCTTCCACTTCAGAGTCTTTCTTCTCTTTCTTCTTCCCTTCCCGCCTGCCTCCTTCTGTCTCTCTATCCATTCTGTCATCACTTACTCCATGTCTACAAACTGTCAGTGTGCGAGGTTCTGGGGCATAGAACTGAAGAACCCCAACACAGTCTTTGTCTTAGTAGAGCTTCTGGTGTAGTGGAGGAGGAAAATTTTAACAAATTTAATTACACTTATAAAATTAGTAATAGTGAATTTTAATTACATGTAAATGAATATAACAAAAAAAGCTAGTTAGCTAGATGTAACTAATGCAGTGACTCGTCTCAATAACCCCATTTTACAGCTGGGAAAACTGAGACACAGAAAGGCTAAATGTCCAAGGTCACAGATCCAGAGCCAGGATGGGGAACTGGAGCCCAGTCCATCTGGCTCTGGGTGTAGACACTCATTCGCTTGCCTGCACCCAGAGCAAGGGGGGTGAGGAGAGGAAACTTAAGAGGGAGACCAGGGCCAGGTAGTGCTATGAAAGTGACAAGATGGTGTTATTGGGCTCCAGGCACCAGTGCCCGTCTCACCCTGCTGTGCTGTGGGGGACTGTCGAGGTCAGAGCTGTGCTTCTTCCCTCCCTGGCCTGCTGGAGAGAGTCAGTGAGCCCGGGCAAGCATGCTGGGTGGAGACAGAGCCTGCCCCTGGTAGAGTCCTGGGTAGCAGTTATTTATTTGTCCTCACTGTGGCTGGTTTATGGGAGGCACCTGACAGTCACCACTCCAGAAATGCGGGTTGGGGCAAACTCATCAACACACCCCAAGAGCAAGCAGACATTGGTGGAGGCAGCGAAGCCACAGGAAGTCACACAAGGGTCATAGGCCTGTACCCATCTGCTCCAGCCAGCAGTCACTGGGGGTGAGATGAATCATGAAAGACCTGGTCTCCTCCCTGTGGGGGGCACACAGGGCTGACACACACTGTGGAAAGCAGGGAAGTGCCAGCATTTTGCCAGCGGGGTTCCTGATTTGCCAGCCTCTCCCTGATTGTTCCTTCCCACCTCGGTAGGTACAGCGCCGTGCGAGACCTTCTGGCTGACTTGGAACAGGAAACCAGGGCAGCCCTGAAGACTCTCTACGGCTTTTCAGAGGTCAAGTCTCGGAAACGCCGAGAGGCAGAGTCTGGAAGTTTGGCCTGGGAGGGCACCCGGCCCAAATTCCTCAACGTGGTCCCCCTGCTGCTCTTCAATCGGGCTGAGAGAGGCAAGGCCAGGGACTTTCTCACGGGACGGAAGCGGAAGGTCAGCCAGAGAGTCATCCACAAGGCGTCGGATGTCGTGCAGATGCACAAGTCCAAGCAGGTCGTGGGGTTCCAACTGGTGAGATGCTGGTCTTCACGGTTTGGCGCTGGGCTGGGCTGGGCCGGGCTAGGGGGAGTGGGTCCAGGGACACTTCTTGCCACTCACCCCTCTTGCTAGAAGAAACACACCCTGTTAAGGTAAGCGGGCTGCAAGCTACTGAAACCCATGGGGACAATCTCAAGCAGACAAAATTGTCTTAGAAGCAACCAGTTACTCATGGAGGCCTCTTTTTTTTTCTTCAATATTTATTTTCTTTTCTTACATCATTGTTCTCCCCTCAGGTGTAGCCCAGTGGTTCTCCCACCACCAGAGCACCCAAGAACTGTCCCCCAGTCCCTTGTTCTCTTGCCCGCCCCACTCTTTGACCCCTCTTGTATCCCCTCTCTTGCTGTTTGCCTCAAATCTAGGCTCAGTTTGCAAGTTTTGTCTTTTCTTGACTTTGTCTGATTTCCCTGTAAGTGAAACCATTTGATATTTTTCTTTTTTCTTTGACTTATTTCCCTTAGCCTAATCCCTTCCAGCTCCCATCCACAGAGTCCTCGTCAAGGACAGAAGTGAGGGGAAATCTGGGGATTGTGTTGGCAAGATGACGGAGTCATTTAGACCTGCTGCTGGGTTAAATAAGCTTCAGCTCTTTCCAGTTCTTTTGTTGATCCAGTCATGAAGATGGCTGCAGATTCCATCCTGTGGCTTTCTGATAGCTCACAAAGGGCACTGCATCTTAATGGACAGTTTCACCAGACTGTATCCAAAGGGGGAAATCCCAGCAAAGCGAAATTGGGGTGCAGACAGCATCAGAAGAAAATAGCTCATAAACAGCAGACACACCCAGTGTTCCCTGCAGTATGTCCCTTGGTGAGGTGCTAGAGCCCAACTCCTCATCTCTCCTTCTTAGTCGCCTGTGAGGGACTCTGAAGAAGTAACCACTCACTAAAAGTGAAGTCAATTACCTTCCTAGGCAAGCTCAATCTGCAGCTCCTCTCCACATCTGGCCACTTTTGTAGGATGAGAACCACTTCTACATCTTATACCTTAATTGCTGATTATGATAGCTCACAGCTCCAATCACAAATTCTGAAAAAATGACCCTTTCTCTTGGCATGGAGACTTTTCAAAGTTTTCTTGGGTCCTTTCACAAGATAACCACAGGTTCTCCTTGACTCCAAAATCAGTCTTTTGATGTCTACCTTTTAAGAGTGCTTCCAAGTCCTGTGTGATAAGAACATCGAGATTCACCATAGTTTCCCTACAGAGCTCTCATTATAAAGTGATAGGTTGAGAAGGATGGCATTTTTGTCAGCATTTTATAGGTGGAACCATGGAGACAGAATGTCTTACTCAAGATCCTGCAGAGAAGCAGGATCAAAGTCTTCATCAGAATTGAGTTCTCTAGACCACGGACCCGGTGGGAAACAGCGAGGGTTAGGCAGGAATGCCATAGCAGCCCTTAGCCAGAGCTGGTTGTCTGGGGACCTGATAAGCTGGCTTTGCTTCTCACCTGGTGAGCCGGAGTGGGGAATCATGAGGGTGGGGTTCTGTGGCCTTCCTTGCTCAGCCCCTTCTTAGCCTTTGGCTTGAGGGTGAGGTCTCCTAGTCCCCAGAAGTGAGAGGGAACAAATCCAACCCCAGATATTCTTCCGCTTCCTTTGAGTATCTGCTCTCTAGAGTCTCAGCTCCCCACCCTCGCAGTCCTGAGGACAATGGCAGAGCTGATGGCTCAGTGCAGTGTCTCCTCTTTTCAGTGTCCAAACGATACATCAGACTGTGCCCTCTACACCTTCAGCTCGGGGATCAATGCCATCCAGGAGTGGTACAAGCTGCATTACATGAACATCATGGCGCAGGTGCCCTTGGAGAAGAAAATCAACATGAGCTACTCTGCCGAGGAGCTGGTGGTCACCTGCTTCTTTGATGGGGCATCCTGCGATGCCAGGTCAGGAGAAGAAGGCTTTTCTCACAGGTCCAAGGACCCATGGCTCTGAGTGCTGGCCCCTTGCATGCCCCTGTAGCTCAGCTATAGGTCTTGGGAACAAAAGGTGTTCTTTTCTGACACTGACTTTTGAGAAGCAGCTGCACAGGAGGTAGGCTGTAGGGTTGGTGAGGATGGTGTTGATGGTACAGAGTTGAAACATCCTTAAACTTACCCTTAAACTCATATCCCTGGTGGTGAACGGACAGTGATGGGACATCCTCGGGGCTCCTGCTAGTCTGCAGGGTTTACTTCATTCCTTTTAAGTACCGGCGCTCTCTAACCTTTTTGTACGTTAGTAAATACTGGACCTTGTGAAAAATGAATGACCGGGGCAAATCTGATAAGATTCCTTCTCTGAGGACCATTTCCTGGGGCTGGAAATCAGGATGGAAAGATGTCAAGTAAGAAATTCAAGAGTAGAGGGGTTTGGGACAGATGTATTGGCACAAGGAATGCAGGTCCAGATAGAAACAGGTGAGAGGATTAAGAGGAAGGAAGAAAGTAGAGCCTGGTTCTACATCAGCATGTGCCAACCTGAATGAGGGGCCTTGTTTGTCATTTATCAGAGAAAAGATTGAGACAGTGAGTCATGTCTGTCATCCATTGTCCACAAAGAGCCCTGGCCCCGTTAGCACTACCTATCCTGACTTCAGCTCAGGGGTGCGAGAGGAGTTCTCATCACAGCCCTTTCTGACTCACGTTCTTCCTCCACAGGAACTTCACACTCTTCCACCATCCAATGTATGGAAATTGCTACACGTTCAATAACAGAGAAAACGAGACTCTCAGCACCTCCATGGGGGGCAGTGAATATGGTAAGACATCTGTTTGAGGGGACAGATGGGCATGTTTGATCCTTCCAGAGTCACAGGATCGCTCTACCTGGGCAGAACCAGGGGTAGACTTTCCTTTTGCCGTGTTTCCATGGGTACCATATTGCTTCCTTCCTTATTTGCCGATGGTCTGTTTTCCTTCTTGATGCGTCCTCCTTACTTGAGAGCACAGGACATGGCTACGCTTTCTTCTTCTGAGAAACCACTCTGGTTTAAGCTGGTCGCTAGAGTGAGTAATGTTGGCCATGGCTTCCAGATGGGTTAAACCCAGATAAGCTGAACTGGAGATTAGGGCTGCAAACATCTTTATCTTGGTTGAGATAACAGGTTCAGGAGCCAGCTCTGCCACTTGATGTGACCCTGTGCACGTTACTGCGCTTCATCTCTAAAGTGGGAATAACAATGGTATCTCTGCTAGGTTGTTGCAAGGGACTTAAAAATAGTAAAGCACTTAGAATAAGGCCTGACCCACGCTATTCATCAACTTGGGTCTCCATAACAAAATAACACAGGAGACTGGTTTACACCCCAGACATGGAATTTCTCACCGTGCTGGAGGCTGGAAGTCCATGATCAAGGTGTGGCGGAGTCAGTTTCTGGCTAGGCCACTCTTCCTGACTTGCAGTCAGTCAGCTTCTCTCTGTGACCTCACATAGCCTATCCTGTGTGTGGGAGAGAGAGAGAGAAAGAGAAAGAGATAAAAACCCAGTCTCCCAACACAGTCACTTTGGAAGTTAAGGTTTCAACATATGAATTTGGGGAGGGGGGTATATCTGAGTCCATAATGCATATCATATACACATATATGCACATATATACACATTATATATATACACCATATGCATACAGTATATGTTACGTATGTATGTAATATAAACACACTAAGCTGACATGCAAGTTGTGGTTATTAAGCTAGCGAGGCTGAGATTCTACCACTGCTACTCCTACGACCACCACCACTAATACCGTGACTCCCTCAAATACTATTATTACTACTATGGGTTTTGTAGGGAAGCAGGAACTCAAGGCTGACCTAGCTAACCCACAAAAGGAATTTTGGAAAGGTCCCAGGCAAACTGAACATAATTTAATATACCGATTTAATACGCTCACAAGGAAAGACAGGGCCTGTCGTGGAAGGCCACGCCTGGGCCCCTCGTCTTTGTCACCCTGTAGCCTGTGTTCCTACCGAGTCTGCAAGAAACCATAATTCAGGGCACACGCTTCCTTGGAAGAACTAGTCCGGCAACTGGGAGCAAAGAGTTGCATAGTCCTGGTTCTGCTATCTGAGCTGTGTGACCTTGAACAAGGCGAGGAACTCACGCTGTAGAAACAGACCAGTGCACCTGCAGCCTATTGAGCGAGGGGAGAATGAGGTGAGGGAGGGTGCAGGCAGGTTCTCCCTGGGTGGCACAGCAGTGAGGTTTGTGCATTTTATTCCATGGCATCCCATGCAGCCCATGGATGCCACTGAAGGGTTTCAGAAGGGAGTGACCTCATCTGATCTCTGATTTCCAAGGTAGTCCATGGGGGCGAGACCCAGAGCAGGGGGAGACATTAGACCAGCGATCAGACACCCCATTTGTGCTTCGTCTCTCCCTAAGGGTTCCAACCTCACCAGCGCTGCATGTCCCTTGGGATGCTTCCCAGAAGAACTCCCCATCTCAAAGCACCACGTGGAGATGTGCGTCTCAGGCAGCATAGCCATTCCTTATGGTCAGCAGAGCTGGCACTGGTTTTGAGCCCTTATTTTGTGCTGAGTCCCAGGCACATGGCAGTGAGCTGGGCAGGCATAACTCTCATTGGAGAGTTTCATGTGTACCCCATGGAGAGTCTCATGCCAATTTTCACTCATTGGAAATGTCTTGAGGTTTGCAAAGCTGCGGGAGAGGTAGGCTACCCCCAGGAAATGTTTCCCTAAGCCCTCACCCACAGCAGGCTGCCTTGTCCTCACAGGGCTGCAGGTCATCCTGTACATAAATGAAGAGGAATACAACCCCTTCCTCGTGTCGTCCAGCGGAGCTAAGATTATCATCCATCAGCAGGGTGAATATCCCTTCATTGAGGACGTGGGGACAGAGATTGAGACTGCGATGGCCACCTCCATAGGGATGCATCTGGTAAGAGGACATTCTCATTTCTGCAGGCGGGTGAGGAGGACACGTTGTATTCACAGATAAACAATCTGGTGCAGCTTATGGAAAAGGGTGTTGGTTTCAAAAGGTCCCGTATCTCCAGTGGTCATTCCAATGCCTCTGTCCCTTCTGTGTGGATGAAGTAGGACAGGATGCCATATTGGGAAGGAATTTAGGGAACATTCCTTGCTGGAGCCTATAAGAAACCTGTGCAGGCCTGAGACTATTGTCAGTAATGGAAATAGAGCAGATTAACACCTTCTTCCTGGGCCACCCAAAAGCCTATGGGACATGCAGTCCACAATTTAGAGGCAAATGGAGTCACCGGGTCATCAAAGCTCTAGTGAGCCCATCACACTCCCATCGGGTTCACCTCATTTAACAACAAGTCTCTTGTGCCTCATCTTTGACCTTCTCTGACCTTCTTGGGAGCTGAGAACACTCAGACCTATCAGTGGAAGAATATCTGGGCTGCAGACGCCAATCCCAGTGAGAACAGAGGGCAGGGTGAGGAATGAGTTCTGATGTCCCTGATCGCCCCACCGCAGTTCTGTGGTTTGTAGATCTGGGGTCTTTCTCTCTCATAGAATGAAAATCAAGAACTTGTAAGAGAGACTATTGGCACAAAATATTAAACTCAAACCACACCAAGAAGCATACCAGGCAGATGCCTCTTCCTTCCATCCCTGGCCTCCATCTTCTCCACCCTCTGTCACTGTCACCTCTGTGTCTTGGCAGGGGTGTCATAGTCTTCTAGAAGCATAAGCCTTTCTCCTTCAGTGCAAAAACAAAATGCTGTTCTTCCCCATTTTTTGCTCAATCTATAACTAAGAAATAGTTCCTTATCAATCCATATAGATCTGCCTCATTCTTCTTAACTCATTGAAAATGTCTTCAACTATCCATTGTGTGGATAAGTTATTGATGAAAAATTCCCTGTCGATAGACATTAAGTCATTTCCAGGCATGACTGGAAGCCACAGTGCAATGTGACTGCTTCCTAGAAGGAAGCCAAACAGTGTGTGTCTTTGACAAAATACCCTCCGTGAGGTGGTAGCCATGTGCAGCCTCAGCACTGCATGAGAGTAGCTGTTCTCCACACTCTCACCAACACAGGTATCACCCAGCTTTTAATCTTTGCTGATCTCCAAAAGAAAAATAGTGTTTACTATAACTTAAGTTGGCAGCCCTCCTCAGCGGCATTTTCCCCCCTGCTTGTAGGGGGGAAAAAAATCTCCTTGTGGACTGTCTGGGTGCAGCTTTGTCCAACATTAATGTCCCAAATTAAACATCATGGCCTTCATCCTTACAAATGTGTTCTCTAGAGCAGTGGTTTGAAAACCTGGTTGATGATCAGACTCAGGCCTACTGAATCAGAATCACTGAGAGAAGAGTCCACGGATCTGGGCTTTTACCTGATTCCAGTGGATATTCTAAGGGACAGCAAACTCGGAGACTTCACCTTTAGAATGTGAATCTGAATGAGAGGAGAGGGCTTGTCTTTCAAGTGAAAGTGAAGCTAGGATGACACAAAATGTCTCGCACGGCCATGTGATGGCTTCATATTGGGTCATAAAGTGGGCATTGGGGATTGCACAGCCACCCACATTCAGCGAGCGTTTTCTGAGCCCTTCTGGGGTGCTAGACATGAGGACGACATCCACGTGGAAGACACTGTCCCTGACCTGTTGGGACCTAGAGTCCAGCAGAGAGGGTAACAAACAAACAAACAAACAAAATCACACAGATTCTAATTGCTATAAGTGCTGAGGAAGCGAAATGCAGGGTGCCCAGAGCATATCCTGGAGTATCTGACCTAGGGCACTTTTTTTTAATGGGGAAAGGGAGGAGTTCAAAAAATGCTTTCCTGGGGATGTGATATTTAAGTTTAGACTTCAGAAATGAGGAACTAGAATGATGGTGCTCTGGAGGAAATCTGTGGGTTCAGTGTCTCATGGTGTCCCAACAAAGGCAGCCCTGGGCAGGTCAAACCACCAGGATGGCTGTCTGGGAGCCCAGGTATCCCCCGAAGGCTTGTTGTTCAGGGACTTTGTCCCAATGTTGGGAGTTTGCTCCAAAATGAGCAGCATTGTGTACCAGCGTAGGCTGTGTGGGTGCTGATTACCCAAGAAAAAAATTTTATGTCCCAACCTGCCCAAACCATGGCTTGACAAGACTGTAGGGCCTCCCTGCAGGAGCTGGGTCATTGATTCCTCAGCTGGTTGCAAAACTCCCAGATTAGAATAGCGAACATTTTGATCCAGCATTTCCCATGTGGTTTTGACTGCCTCCTGAAGAAGGAGCTGGAATTTGTAGCACTTTCTTACCACATCCTTTTGCCCCTTCTTTCCTTCTGCCCCTCACGGTGTCTACAAACTTGCATGAGTTATAAGCTTGGAAAAGCACAAAAACTAAAAAGTTGAGCCCTCTGATTTCCTTCTCTGAACTTAGAAATACCCATCACATTGTTAAGCAAATATTTTCTTTCCAAATGGTGGATAAACAAAGACATGGGTGGGTTTTCTGCTACACCTAATTTAAGATGTACAAAATTAAGGCCACAGAACAGGGTCAGTCAGCTCTAGTTTTGATTTATGAGCATTCAGAACAACAAAAAACAGGGATTACTAAGAGGTCAGCAGGGGGTCACTAAGAATAAGTCCAAACAAGCTAGACTTCCTTCCTTTCTTATTTATTTATATTTTTTTGATAGGAGTGTTAAGTTGGTAGACTTAGTCCATTGGGTAGGCAGTTTGGTTAACAAATCTTTCTTCATTCATTGAAGAACATTGTGTGTCCAAAGCACAGGATATTCTGAGATGAATACAGTAGAGCCCCTTACTTTTAAAAAGAGATCTTACTTTTAAAGATCTTACTTTTAAAAAGAGAAAACAATACACTTTTGCAATATAGTTCCCACCTCTGTGAGGACAGAGACCTGCTCTATCTTGTTCCCAACCTTAGTTGTTAGAACATAGTAGATATTCAATAAATTGTTGGCTAGATGGGAGTATGAATGGATGGGTGGGTGGGTGGATGGTGAGGGTGGATGGGTAGCTGTCAATGGATGCCCAGACAGAAGCTGTCAGAGAAGGTTTTGTACACGATGGGTTTCTGAAGGACAAGTGTCAAACAAATAATGTCAGAAAGAGCTAGTCCAGCAAAGGGCATAACAATTACAAAGGGACTGCAGAAAAGATTTCAAGCCATGTAGAGAAACTTTTTGAAAAACCACTTTGGTTGAAGTGAAATCAATATACTGGAAGGCGCACATTCAAAGTAATTCTAGAAGAAAATGAAGACCTGGTCTGAGGCGACAGCTCCAGGGATGGGCACAGTGAGTAGTTCGAGAAAGACTACAGGATGCGAGCAACAGGGCTTGACAACTTAGGTCAGTGAGAAACGGAAGTTGGATTGATATTTAGTTCTGGGTTAGGCAGTAGATGGAGGTGCCAGGCTCAGAACTAGGAAATATAAGAGAAGGGGAAAGTTTGGGGCAGAAGATGACCGCTTCGGTTTAAGACATCCCCAAGTTGTTGTGCATTTGGGAAATCAAGGTAAAAATGTCCAGTAAGTAGATGCTATGAACCTGGAGCTCAGAAGAAAATCATGTTGGCAGGTGGCTGGAGGGAGGCGGCATCTAGTGTAATCCTAGACTTGGAAATGCCATCACCCAAGACATAGTGAAATATTCTAGGACTGAGTAGAAAGAAAATGCAGTTAGAGAGTCAGAGACAAAGGAGCAGAAACCGGAAAGAGAAAATTAAATCAAGAAAGGGCGTTCGAGGAAGGTGCAAACCCAGTGCAGTGGGGAGGTCAAGCAACACAAAGTGCGAGAGGTGCTCTCGGGGTTTGGCCGCCACGAGGTCACTGGTGTTCTTTGCCAGAGCAGTTGTCAGTGGGAGAAGCGGAACAGAAACCGAAGCACAATGGGTTCGATCGTGAACCAGAGAGAGGAAGCAGGCAAGAGCGGACAACTCCCCCTGGGGAGGGGGGGGTGTGTGTGTGTGGAGAGGGGCAGACTTCACAGCCACGGCCAGCCTGGACTGGGCACGCTTCACCCCTTCTCACGAGCATGTGACAGGGATTACGTGCAGAGGCTCTGGGGCCAGACCAAGGATTCAACACCCATCTTTGTACTTTGGTTGCATAATCTGTAACCTCTGTAAAAATGGGGATAATGATTCCATCTGTGAGAAGCACTAGCGTGTCACCCACGCAAAATATTGGTTGTTGCAATACATTTTTAAAGAAAAGAGACATAAAGGGAAGGAAAACGGAAGTTGAAGCAAAAGGAGGTGTTCAGGAAGGGCTTTCTTCTGCGACACCCTCCTGACAAGTGAGGCTTGGATTTCTTCCATACATGATGCGAAAGTCCTTGTCATCTACCAATATCTCCCCAGGTTATACTTTCCCTTTCATTTTCTTTATGCTGCCATTTCTCATGCAGAAACATGGATGTTTACATAGTCAAAATCTTTGTTTTCCTCTTTAGTCATTATGTTTATTGAGGATTTTCCCTCCCTCAGATCAAATATTGAGCTGGATTTTCTTCCAGTTACTCTATCATTTCATCCTTTCATGTGCTACATTTTTTTTTTTTTTTACTGCAGGCTGTGGAGATGGAATTTATTACTTCCTCCAAGTGTTAACAAATAGTTCTGTGTTCATAGATGGAGTAATTCTTTTTCTCGTCATTGATTAGAAGCCTATATTTTATCTTACCTAATACCTTTTTATAACGCGTGCAGTATAAAAACAGAACAAAAGAGAAAGAAAGAGTTAAACCATGCATGATACCATCTAGGCCTCGTCTTGCCATCTGGCTTTTTTCCTAAGCACAGTTCATACCTTAGAGAGGTGAGTTCAGAGCTTCTGGGCAACTTCCCCCTTCCCCATACACATACACACACACGCTCATATAAGCACATATGCACACACACACACACATTCACATACACATTCTCTTTTTTGTGCCTCTAGGGAGCAGGACAGAAGACGAAATGTTTCCCACCCTCCACAGATGAGCATTCTGGAAAGCTGACAGTGGAGGTGGGGGAGAGAAAGAGGAAAAAAGAAGGGAGCAGAGAGGGAAGAAAGGCCAGAGAAAGAGATCTGTCTAGTTCACCCAGTTGAGACTTTGAGAAGCTACAGACCTCTGTCCCCCTCAAAAAAAGGCCATCTGTCTCACCTGCCCTACCCCTAGCTGCTTCAGGAAGCAATGCGAATAACCCAGAAGCTCTGCGTTCGATCAGTATCGTTAAGAGTAAAGGGCCATTGAATACTCAAAAAGCAGAAAAAGCAAAGCAATTTCTCACAATCAGTTTCCTGGAAGTGGCCCATGGGCTGGTTCTCGATGTAGAAGGAGCCCCAGCCACCTCTGCCAGCCGCACACAGTTTATCCAAATGGCCAGTCCCTCCCACCTACATGCCAGGGCAGGTAGAGCCTGTAGCTGATACCTGGGCTCTGGGGACAGCTCAGCCAGACCTGGGGACTCAAAGGAGCCCAGGGACCCTGCTGCTTGGAATAGCTTACAGAGTGGCACTGAACGGGGGTGCCCTCGAGGGAAGGCACTGCTCAGACTCTCTGTGCCCCAGTGCCCAGCCCAGCCCTGGCGTGTGCTAGAAACTCTGTTTGCTACCCAGCTATTAGAGGGATGACATCTGTTTATTCTGTGCCGAGATGGCTCTCTTTTTATTGTTAATGGGGAGGGCAGTCCGCCAGGCAAGGTGAATATGTCCGTCTGTCTGGGATGTGGCGGGTGATCTGTTAGAGTGGGTGCCCTCGCTAGAAGAGAGGCGCACACCTGCCCACTGCTTTCCTCTTTGTTTGCTTCTGCTGTTTAAATATTTTTAAATGAACGCCCGTCAATTACCTGGAGGTACTTGCAGTTAATTGAGGGAGGCTAATGGGTCAGCAGATGAATTACAGTATAAACAGAAAGGGATTACAGCCACTTGACATGTCTGCAGTTTCTACCTGCTTGGAAATTCTTGATTCCTTTCTTGCTCCCAACTGTCTTTCTCTCTGTCCAGCCACTCGTCAAAGAAAAGAGAATTTTCTTCCCTCCCACAAACCTGCCAACCATTTCGCCTGTACCCCACACTCCAGACAAAACTGTGCCCCCCGCCCCCTGGAGCCTCGCCATAAGCTGGTCTTGATTGGATATTTTATCTGTCATCGATCCACCTCCCACTCCTTCCATGTTCTTCTTTGTCTTGTTTATTCACAGTGACAAATATTCAGCTGGAGCCAAAGTTAGCGAACCACATCGAAATGTAATTTCAGAAGGTTTTCAACCACAAGTTATGAGGGCCCTACATCTGCTGAGCTGGGCTTCCTTCTGTCCTGTTGGGCATTCTGTTGCCCTCGCGAGGAAAGGCAGTGTCTTCCAAGTCAAACTCTGGGGCAGAAGATAAGAGGATCCCCAACTGGGAGGATCCAGAGCCCCCCAGAGAGCACAGTCACTGCCTGTCTTCCCAACCCCCCTGCGTCCTCCCTGGGGATTCTCCCACAGCTCCCACCATTCTGAAAGCCAAATCCACGCTCCTCAGCACGGCATAGGACACCCACTTCATCTGACCTTGACCTTCCTCTTCGACGTCATCACTAATGACTTCTCTCCCATTTGCCATGGTCCAGCCACACCCTGACCCTCACCCACCCCTAGTCTTGGCTGCTCCCACTGCTCCATCCTCTTCCTCCATTTCTTTGGCAAGGCCAGCCCTTTCTGGCCATTTCACATTGAGCCCCCCTTGTCCCTTTCTCAGAGACCTCTCCCCAAACGATCCTCTTGGAAAGACTCCCCTCTACCCACCCCTCCAACCTCTCTCTCCAGTTTCTTGTTGGTTGATTGATTTGCTGGTTCCCCTGCCAGAATGGAAGCCCCACGAGAGCAGGGCACTTGTCTATTTTGATCATTGTTGACTCCATGGTGGCTCAACCAGGAGAGGCCAGGCACCGGGCAGGTGCTCAATAAGTATCTGTGAGTGATTTACTAGGCGAGCGGGGGTTCATGACTAGCCAGGGCTGCTAGCAAAGCAGCCGCTCTGGGCCGGGGGAGAGAGGGCTGAGCCTGCGCTGCTCTCATTGCAGACTGAGTCCTTCAAGCTGAGCGAGCCGTACAGCCAGTGCACGGAGGACGGGAGCGACGTGCCGGTCAAGAACATCTACAAGACTGCCTACTCCCTGCAGGTATGGTTGGAGGGGGCACCCAGCCCAGTTGTGGCCTGGCCCCAGGAGACCAAGCTGTATGTGGAGGCAGGGGTGTGTCTGAGACCAGGAACTCAGTGAGAATCCTTGGGGTTCATCCAAAGACCTCAAGAACCGATATGCCAGCTGGTTCCAGTCCTCTTTACTCCGTCTGTAACCAGAGCTTAATTGATTCATTGCGTGGAACACAATGTACAGCTGAGACAAGCCTGTTTCCTAAGTGGGGCTCGGTGAGCGAGGGACAGGAGTGGAGCTGTCTGGGAGGGGTGTTGGCTTCGAGGTCAAGGGCGTCCAGATCCATGTGCACCCCTCCCCCTGCTCTCTCCCTTGCTGATGGCCTTGGGCAAGTTGTGTCAGCCCCCACAGGCACACGAGGATGTGGTTTTGGCTCCGGGCTGCTAGGGGTCCCCTCCAGGCTGCACACCTGGGCTAGATGATGTTAAAATGTCAGGGAATTGCACAAGAAAACTCAGATTTCCAGCTTGTCTTGAGAAATGAGAGGTGACCGTGTCGGGTCCATGTTCCTGCAGGAAAAATGGGGGTGGAATTGGCCCCATTCACAACGGGAGTATTATCAGGATCCCCACGGTCCCCACTATTCCCTAGTGTATTACTTACCTCTCTGGCCCCAGTAGGCATTTGAATTTGTCTCCTTTGCATGTAGTCATCCTGTCTCATGTTCTGAGAGTCTGCCAGCCGAACAAAAGGGCCAGGCTCCCCTCTGCTGAGTCCTCCAGCTTACATCAGAGCTGAGCTGAGAGGTGGTGGAGACACCGAGTAAAAAGAGACCATTAGTCAGAGACCATCTACTTGTAAGAAATAGAAATAGAATCAAACTGACTTAAAAAAAAAAAAAGTCAACTCCTGCATAATTTTTAGTGAGAGGCTATCAGGTACAAACACTTTATATACTATTTCTTCTCACAACAACCTCATGAAGTAGGTATTAGTATACTGATTTCAAAGAAACCAAAGTATCAGAGATGTTAAGAAACTTGCCTGAGGTCACACAGCTGAGAGGTAGAAAAGCTTGGATTCGAACCCAAGCAGCCAGAATTTAGAGTTCCTGTCATTAGCTTTTGTGTTGTAAGCTTCATGCAGCTTGTGGCAGTTTATGGTCCCCAAGGACTCCGTGTGCAGGGCATGAACCTGAGAACTGGAAAGTTGAGAACTATTTGTTTCTCTGCTTCTTGGCATCTCCTCTAGCTCTCCCAGCTCTGCCTGGTCTCCACATCTCAGTTAGTCTAAATTCTCAATAAATGTTCTAGTCTAGTCCCTTTGGAGTGATGGGCCACTCCTGGCCCAGTTGGAAATGGCATAAAAAGCCAATTTATGTGGTCGTTCAAGGAGCAGGGAGGATAACCTCCCTTCTTGCTGACAGTGTGGAGGGGGAGGTCTCTGGTACCCAGATGCAAAGTGATTTCTTTGTCTCTTTCAGATCTGCCTTCACTCATGCTTCCAGACAAAGATGGTGGAGAAATGTGGGTGTGCCCAGTACAGCCAGCCTCTACCACCTGCAGCCAACTATTGCAACTACCAGCAGCACCCCAACTGGAGTAAGACCCATCCCTGGCCCTGCACACCCCCTGGAACCCAGAGCTCCTGGGTGCCTGCCAACTATAGCCTTTTGCCTGAGAGAGGTATTGGTAGAGAGATTAGCAAGAGTTTCACTTCTGTTGTCAAGCCTGGCTTAATTCCCAGTTAAGGATCAAATGCTACGCTCCAGCCTGTGCTAAAAGCTTGATCACCCCAGTCAACTCCAGGAGGTAGGAAGAATGGCTGGGACCCTTTCATGGAACAGTTAACCGAGGCTCAGAAACATTCAGCAACTTGCCCAGGGTCACACAGCCAGGGAGTAGCAAAGCCAGCTCCAAACCAAAGGCTGCATCCCTACCTCACACCCTATGCCTCCACAGTATTCTGTCTCACGACATCCCAAAGCAGCATTTGTTTCCAGAGAACCATTGTTTGTAGAAAGCGGGAGAAGAAATTTAAAGACTAGGGGGGCACCCCTGGAGACCCCCAAGCAGGGCCCTGTGGCTGTGAAGTTCATAGTGCCCTCACTTTGCCCCTCAGTGTACTGCTACTACCAGCTGCACCAGGCATTTGTCCGGGAAGAGCTGGACTGCCAGACCATTTGCCGAGAGGCCTGCAGGTGAGCAGGTGGGAGGGATGTGACCAACAGGGCCAGGCTGGACCAGGCTGGGCCACCCATGCTCACTCTGCCCTTTTCCCCTTAGCTTTAAGGAGTGGACACTGACCACCAGCCTGGCGCAGTGGCCATCTACAGTTTCCGAGGTAAGTTGTTTGGCCCACTCTTCACCTGAGCCCGCAGCCTGGATCTTTGTTGATATCCTGGCTGTTCTGTCTGGCCCTGGAGGTGATCCATGGTCAGGGGGCTGGGGCAGGTAGGGGAGGGCAGAAGAGCTGGCCCTGGCCTCTCTGCACATCCCCAGGCCACCCCTTCTTTCTCCATCACAGAAATGGCTGCTGTCTGTTCTTACCTGGGATCAAGGCCAACAAATAAAGAAAAAGCTCAACAAGTAAGGTGACCCCTGCCCCTAGTGGCCCTAGGGCCCCCAGCCTCTGCATTGGCCTCCTCATTGCATGTCCTCTCCTTTTCATTCACTCATTTCTTTATCCAGCAAATATTTATTGAGCTTGTACTGTGAGTCAGATGCTGCTTGAGGCCTGGGGCTCTCAAACTTTGACCATGACCTAGAGCATGAAATTACTTTCTCCATTGGGGCCCAGTGAATATATCACTGAACTAAAGAGCCCCATGACCATGCATGGGACATTCAGGAGGCTCTCAGCCACGGCTCACTAGGCTAGCCAAACCATTTGCTCTCATCCACAACCGCTCACAGCCATGCTCTGATCAATTTATGTCCATGTCAGTTGTTAAAACTTCTGAATAGCTCTGTGAAGACAATCTGATATTTTCTATTGTATTTCGGTTTGTAGAATGTACTGCTCAGGGCTTCATCGGTTTCATTTATTCATTCATTCACGGCTCCCTGATGACCAGATGAAATACTCCTCTGAGGCTTGAAGCTTCTAATCACACTTGAATTTTTCACATAGAAGTTCAATTTCACGGGATATTTTAGCAAAAATCAGCCAAGTCAAAGTTCAGGGACCTCAAAAGAGACAAAGGTGGGAGAGGACAGTAGAACAGCCATAGGAACTCACCCCCTGGCCATCCCCACCATCACAGCGCCCAGCACTGGCCTGGCCTCCAACATGGACTGAGTAGCCACGGTGTAAAGTGGAGGGAGAAGCAGGGGAATCCAGCAGACATAGTCCCTGCCCCCAAGATGCTTACAGTCCAGTAATAAACTTTAAGCAAACAATTACAACTGATTAAACCAAAGATTGCAAACTGGTGACTAACCCCTAGGCCAAAAGTAGCCCATTATCTCTAATTTTCCCCAAAAGATCAAAAGTTCCAGCAACAGCAAATCTCTATTCTCGCACAGTATACCAAACAGCCGAGCAAGAGCTGCCCGACTAGAATACACGTGAACTTTCCAACTTGCCACAGTTCTACCAGGAGGCAATTTCATGGTTAAGCGCATGGACTCTGAAGCCACATCTAGCTACATTTGAATAGTGACTCTGCCCATATGGACTGTGTCGTCTTGGTTAATTTACTTAACGGGTGAATGGAGATGAGTAAAGCATCCCTACTTCAGAGGGGCATGAGAACTAGATGAGTTAATGCACGTAAGGCTCTTGAACGGTGCTTGACAATGCAGGACATGCCCAAAAAATGCTAGCGGCTATTATGGTTATTAATTATTTACATTATACCCAGCCTACCTTGCTCATTTACAATGCCTGTGTGACTCCTGTACTTATTTGAGATTGTAATCAAATAATCACAAATCAAGGTTTAATGAAGAACGGGGTGCATGGGAGGATAGCTAGGTGGTCTGACTTGGTCTGGAGGTGGCTAAGTGGTTTTTGAGGGAATGAATGGCCTGTACAACCAGGCCCAGGCTGGGGTTCTGCTCCAGAGGGCAGAAAGAACCTCCCGGACTAGATTCTGAGACCCTGTCGAGTTTAAAGCCTGGGACATGCTGGGGGTGGGCGAGAGAGAGACAGCCATGCTGAAGGGCTGCTGTTCTGGGAGTCCCTGACTCACCTGCACCCTGCTTGTTGGAATTTCTGCAGAACAGACTTGGCCAAACTCTTGATATTCTACAAAGACCTGAACCAGAGATCCATCATGGAGAGCCCTGCCAACAGCGTGAGTGGCTTCCTTCTAGGACCTGTGCTGGGTCTATGAATATGCACATCTGCCTGGCCCCGGGGGAGCAGAGTCAGGTCCTGGGGATCAGCCAGAGTTAATAGGGCTGCCAGAGCGGGTGGCAGAAGAGGGGACAAAAAGTCTGTCTGCTTCTTCTTCCAAACCTGTTCAGGGCCAGGGCTAGCTGGTGACTCCCTTTGGAACTGGGGGTCCCTGACTGAGGTCAACCTGGACAGGGTGTCCCTCTTGATGGTGTGGCTTGGCCTCCCTTGCAGATTGAGATGCTTCTGTCCAACTTCGGTGGTCAGCTGGGCCTATGGATGAGCTGTTCTGTCGTCTGCGTCATTGAAATCATCGAGGTCTTCTTCATAGACTCCCTCTCCATCATTGCGCGCCGCCAGTGGCCGAAAGCCAAGGAGTGGTGGGCGCGGAGGCAGGCACCTTCCGGTCCTGAGGCTCCCCCTGGGCCCCAGGGCCAGGATAACGAGGCCCTGGATCTAGATGATGATCTACCCACTTTCACCTCTGCTTTGCGCCTGCCTCCAGCACCCGGGGCCCAGGTACCGGGCACACCACCCCCCAGATATAACACCTTACGCTTGGAGAGGGCCTTCTCCAACCAGCTCACAGACACCCAAGTGCCAACCGAATCCTGAGGCAAATGGAGAGAAGAGATAGAATCGGGACTCCCAGCCACGGTCTGAGAATTGTGTCACCTGGACGCAGAGGGGACCCTTTGCAGCACCTCCGGACTTTTCAGAGACATTGACAAAGTCAGCTTAGACAAGGTGGTGCCTGGGTATTGGGGGGTCCCTGAGAACCCTGCCCAGCAACACTCAAAGCCTTCCAAGAAGAGATAGACCCTGCGGCCCCAAACCCTTAGCTCATCAGCTGCGGAGAGAGGTGGGGCCGAGGAGACAGTGCCAGCCCAGACAGAGACCAGAGTGAAGCCTGATCGAGTTCTTCGCCAGAACTTGAGAGAGAAAAACTCCAAGCTGTGAGCCAGGGGTTTCGCTTAGTCCCCAGCCTGGGCTTCAGCCCAAGGATGTGACTTAGGTATCAAGGCCAGAAAACAAAGCCTGGTGCCAAAGACAGGAGGACACGCCCGCCCTGGAGCTGTTTGTAAATCATCTGTTTTTAGTCATTGACATTGGGGTGAGGTCTCTGTGCCCTCAGGCAGGGAGCTGGCCCAGGTCCTTGGAATGTGCAAGGGGAGACTGCAGTGGCCAGAGGTCTGTGACCAGGGGGCCTCACTCTGCAGGAGGGGGTAGGTCATGTCCTGATGAGCTGAGCCTAGAGCCTCTCCCCAAGCAGAGAAGGGCAAATTAAAGGGCATTGCTGGGCACCCTTCCCAATGGTAGTCCAAGGCATCTAGGATTGTCTCCTGATAACCCACCTAGCTGCTCTCCCTCTAGGGTGGCCCCCTCAATGAATGGCCTGCCCTAACCCACTAGCCAACCTCCGCAGACAACCGGCCATGTTCACGCCATCAAATGGCTCCGACTTAACAGCTAACAGACATTAAGCACGTGGGGGGTTTTCAGCCAGAGCACCTGGCTGATCCTGACCTAAACGCTTGCAGGTTAGCAAACCAGGGAATTAGAAACGAGGACCTGACCCACAGGCCAAATCCCATTTTGTAAGCCATGACCTAAGAATGTTTTTTTCCCACTTTTAAGTGGTTTAAACTATTTTGTAACTCATGAAAATTGTATGATATTCAAATTTCAGTGTCCAAAAATAAAGCTTTATTGGAGCATGGTCCCATCTGTTGATTGACATTCTGTCCGTGACTGCTTTCACGCTCAGGACGGCCGGCGCGGTTGAGCAGTTGCAAGAGACTCTTTGGCCCACAAGGCCTCCAATATTTACTCTCCACTCCCCTACAGAAAAAAAGCTGCTGACCCTGATTTACCACACAAAGTGGGTAAGATTATCCCATTTTATGAATGGGAAAACGGAGGCATGGAAAGGTCAAGTTCTTCCTTTGGAAGTTGCTGACTAGGAGTCAGACTCCAGAGCCTGTACACTTCATCAGAAATATATTCTCCTACAGTTCTGGAAGCTAGAACTCTAGAAAGGGTCCTGCCGGCCTAAGACCAAGGCATCCAGGCAGGATTTATGCCTTTTGAGGCTGATGTCCGTTTGGGTGGGAAGAGGGGTAGGCTTCACACCTGGCTGAGGGACAAACCGACAGGCCTGCATTTCAGGGCTGCTTCTGGCATAGGCTACTGCTGGGAGGAAGTCATCTCAGGAAAGAGTAGGGCTACAGGACTCTGCCTGGATTCAGGAACACTTGGTCCCACCCCAAGCCAGGCCAGGTCTGCTCTAATGGTGCCTTCTGCTGCATGTAAGGGGGTGGGGTGGGGCTCTGCTCAGAGGCAATGCAGACAGCAGGGAGGTCACTGTGACCCCAGGCTGGTTGGAGCTCCCCTAAGGAGTGGACTGAGAAGCCAGGCTGATGCAGGCAAGCGTCAGGTTACACAGGGTGCGAGCCTGGCTCCTGTCCATGCTGGGCCGGGGTGGCTGCAGCCAGCACCGACAGGGAACATGCAGTAGATGCCTGCCTGGGCATTGCCTGTAAAGAGCTTCCTCCTCCTCCCCATGGCAGGAAGGTGGGGGCCAGGCCCTCAAATTCGTGGAAAAGACCAGTCTCTGCATGATGTCACAGGCAGGGATATTTCCAGAGACCAGGGCTACAGTTGGCTTTGTCGAAGGCGAGGCCATGAGCCTCTGGAGCCAGCAGTACCATTTCTCCCCCAGCGCTAGCACATACACCCGTGGCTGTAGTCACCCCCTGGCACCCCACCTCCCAGCTTGTGCATCTACGGTGCCATGTACTGCTCCCTCCTCTTCCACTCATCCTTCCAAGGCAGATACAAAGCCCACCACCTCTGTGAAGTCTTCCCTGCTCAATCCTTTGCCCCTAGACGTTGGAGCTTCCACCGGGATAAACTTTCATCCCCACCTGTCTGTCTCTCTGGTTCAATGGTGAGCTCTTGAGGGCAGCACTGTGCCTTACCTCTTTGTGCCCAGACTGGGACAGGACTCAGCACGGATCTTCCTCAACTTATGATGGGGTTAGGTGCCAACAAGCCCATTGAAAGTCAGAAATACCATAAGTTGAAAATGCATTTAATGAACCTGACCTAGTGACCATCACAGCTCAGCTGACCTAAAATTAAGCACTCAGAACACATATATTGTCCCATAGTTGGACAAAATCATCTAACACAGGATTTATTTTTGAATACAGCGGTGACATACTCATGCAATTTATGAAGACAGTTCTGAAAGTGAAAAATAGCCCATAAAGGATCATTTGTTTACCCTCCTGGTGCCTCACTGACAGGGCACTGCTGCCCCTGACCAGTATCACAAGACAGGACCCTACAACGGTCCTGTCTACGAGTATCACAGGGCCGGGGGTTAAAATCAACATTCAGAACCCGAGGTACAGTCTCTATGCATTGCCGATCCCTTTTGCACCATTCTAAGTTGAACCGTCACACGTCAGGGTTGTCTGTACTGTGATGGCATCTAGGAAAAGTTTATGGAGCAAATAAACACGATAATAATCATAATAACAGCTACTATTTATTGAGCACTTATTGTTTGCCAGGGATCCTCTAGGCACTTCACACACATCAGCTCTGGTAATTCTCTCAGCTCAAGGACTCTCACAAATAAAGGAACCGGGGCTCCTTTCTCCTGGAAGCTCTCCCCCAGAGCCGCAGACCTCTCCAGCTTCAAGGCAGGGGCAGGGAGGAAGCAGTGGGGGCACTTCGTTCCCTGACCCCTTGGGCAAGCAGCCACCATGACCAGGAATTACTGACTTCAAGGGACAGAGACCCCATTTGTGAGTCACGGAAATGTTCTAGATGTGTCCTTGTTCTTCTCAAGTAATCAGCGCTGCTGCCCTCCCTGCTCCCTTCTGGCAACTGAGTGTCAGACCCAAGTGTCCCATGGTCCACAGAACATCTCTGACCACAGGGACACCTCAAACTCAACCTGCACCCAGGGGAGCTCCCAAGAAAGGGCCCAACCTGTCTAGGAGAAAGGTCTGGGTGGGGCAGAAGCACCTGGCAGTCTTGAGGGTGTGATTAACTCAAAGAGAGGAGAGAGTTGAGGAGGGAGAGCTGGGACTTAGGGTTTATGAAGCAGCTGCAGCATGAGGAGCCTGGAGTACACTGGAGCAGCCAGGCCCTTCCTTCCCATGGCCTCTCCCACCTCCTACCCATAAGGAGGGCGAGGCTGGCAGTTTGTCTCCAAGGGCAAGCTGGACCTGGCACTTCCTGCGGCTCCCCTTTCTCACGTCACAAGGCTCACCTGTGACCCATGGTCACCTTGGGTAGCACCCATCTTGGGTAGCTCCCCGCTGTTGCCTCAGCAGCCAAGGCCAGCTCAGATGTCACCCGCTCTGCAGCATCCATCTTGCCCCTCCCGTGCCCTGGCAAATTGAAGCATGGTGTCCTCAGCTGACAAGGGGAGAAAACCACCCCATTTTTCAATGTGCCATGACCAAGTCCCAGTTCGGTGCTGATGGATCTCTTGCATGCCGGGACATGCTGAGTCTCCTTTCAACAGCGCTGCCTCCCAGCCCGCAGCCCCAGCTCCCGAGCCCACACTGAACTGCATCTTGTGTTCCTGCTGTTTTTGTTTTCTCAAGTCAGCTTCTGCTTATTTAACTACACTGGGGTCTCCTTTAGCCACTGCCTCAACAGCTATTTATTCAACAAGTGTTTCTGAGCCCTGTTTCATGTCCCATGAGAGCTGTAACACATAACACACACTTAGCAGCTCAAAACCAGGAATGTATTCTCCCACAGATTCGGAGGCTAGAACTCCAGAAAGGGCCTTACCAGCCTCAGATCAAGGCCACACTCCCCAGGGGCGCGTTCCCTGCAGACCCTCTCTGGGAGAACCCAGTTTCTTACCTTTTCTGGCTTCCAGAATGCACTTGGCTCCTGGCCCTTCCTCCATGCTCAGGGCCAGCACACTGACCTCCTGCTTCAGTTGTCAGCTTGACCCTAATGCAGCCAAATTTCCCTCTGCCTCCTTTTTACAGGGACGTTTGTGACATTTAGGACTCATGCAGCCAACCCCGTGGACGTGATCAGAGGCCCATGGGCACCCACATGGGTACCCACACGGGCACGCTGGCCGGCAATGACCAACCTCGTACTTAAGTGGGTTGACTTCCCCTGGCTTTTTACACCACATGTTTGTGTTTCTTGAACACACAAGCCAACTTTTAAAATCTCAGAAGGGAAAGAACATGGTGACCAGGTGGTGACATAGCTATGGAAGGATGTTAACAGCATCTCACAAGCAGCGTGGAGTTCCAGGAAATGCCCCAAGAGACAAATATCTCTCTGACTCTGTTCCCTTCCTCCTCTGCTGAAGCAGCCCCCAGGGTGGGTTCTCTAAGAAGCTGCCACCACCCTCCAGAAAGATGAGGAACATTCGAGCTCCTCTTCCGAGGCAGGACCAGCCCAGGGTGGAGAAGCTGTCTGGACCAGCAGGATTCCTGAGGCACGTGCTCTAATTACAAGCTGAAGCCTGAAGGAGCCTCATTGTGCACAGCTGGAAGGAGCCGCAGGAGGAGGCGAAAAGAACTGATTGTTAAAATGCTCCTTCACCCTCCTCCAGCAAGGCTCCTGCAGGAATCTCCCCAGCTGCGTCTGCTCCAATCTCTGGTCAGAGCCACAGGTATTTGTTTGACAGGCTCTGTTGTTTCGTAGTGCTGTTTGTTGACTGACTGCATGTACTCAGGTATGGACAGTAGCCTTTGTTCTTTTTTAATAACAGTATGAAACATACAAGTTTTAAAATGTATTTATGCCAAAGATAGATAATGTGTTGGGAATTTTATCCACAAGAACCAAAAACCTAACTCATTGAATTAAGAAAAAAGAAAGGCATTTTGGCTCACATTACTGGAAATGCACCTCTAGCTTCGCTTCAGGTATGGCTGGATCCAGAGACTCAATGGATGAAATTAGAATTTTTACTTCCTTGCTCTCCTCTGTGTATTCCTGTGTTAGCTCCATTCTCAGACACACTCCTTTATACAGTATCAAGGTGGATGATCAAGGTCTCAGAGTGTGTCCCATCTCTCAGGACCCCGAAAGAAAGGGAGCCTCTCTCACATGACTATTCAAACATCTGAAATTATCTAACGGGCTTGCATTGGACATTCTTGAGTCATGGTCCTTCATGAACTAGTCCCTGTGGCCATAGGGATGAAATAATGATTGGCCAGAATCAAGTGTTTATTCCAGGATTGGGGGAGCAGCCTTACCCCCCAAAAGTCATATTGAAAGGAAAGGGGGTAAGGAATATTGCCCAAGAGCCACCAGAGAGCTGTTATCACACGAAGGAAGAATGTGTGCTGGCATAAACAGCAGGCACCCACTATGTGTGGTAGAAAATAAAGACCAGTCATTGTTCCACTGTGACAGGCATCCTGACAGACCCTCTGGATTATCTGTTCATACATGAGGAAATTCAGTCAAGTTCAGAGGATCCCCCAACCCACCAACGTGACAGTGATTCAAGTAAGAATTCAAGAGAAGAAGCAGAGGGAGCTTTGGCAAGATGGTGAGACTGGTCATTGGTGGTTCCGATCCATCTCCTATGGTGAGTGTGTCCCCAGATCCCCACCAACTTCTGAACAAATTCCTGCCCCTGAGCCCCTCCGGCCACCCATCCCTCATCCACTTGGTCTTCCATCCTCCTGTCCATTCACACATCCATCCAGCTATCTCCCACCCACTGATCCAATAATTATCTTCTACATTCCAAAGTCAGACTCTGTGGTCCTGGTACCTGGTTCAAATCCAGCCTCCCATACTTAACAGCCCTGTGACTTTGGGCAAGTTACTTAACTAATCTTGCCTCAGTTTCCTCACATGTAAGGGGGAGGCTAATAGCAGTTTCTACTGCATAAGATTATTTTGCAGATACAATGAGATAAAGCAGACACCAAGGGCTTGGCTGAGGGCCTGACTCACAAGTTCCTCAGCACAGTTGTTTTTATGACATTAGGTATTTACCATGATCAGCCATTAACCAGCCACTGCAGGTACCTGAGTGGGCTAAAAATGGGTGAGCTCAGCCAGCTATAACCGTCCCTTGTTGCCGACCTTGAGGCAGATTCTGGCTGCAGAGAGCTGTTAGGACCACCGGGCAATGTACCTAGGGACTTTTGGACAAAAAAATATGCTTTATTTTTAATTAAAAAATAACAAAACTCACCTCAAGCTTTGCAGCTCCTACACATCTTCAGGCAGTTGTCTAACCTGACACCCTCTACTGCTGACTTAACTTCCAGGTTTACAGCTGGGCACCTGAGAAATTGCCAAACTGAACCACTGGAGAACCCCCAATTTTAATGCATGTCTGAGATTGACACAGACAAGTCCTAACCTATCCTTCAGACTCTTGATTGACAGTGGATGGAAACAGAAGACTTCTAGTATATCTCTGGAGCCCTGGGAGTGACCTCGTCATCATTTCTTCCCCTGGGGCCAAGATGCTGGGAAGGAGAGGTGAATTGGGGAGGTTACTAGTTGATTCTCCATATGGAAAATTGGTTTCGAATTCCTGGGCACAACTTGAGATCAGAAAATCATGTTCCAGGTGCTCCAGAGTGATGGCTGCAGCTCATGAAATCAGGGAAAATGCAGCTGCCCTGAGCCGACCAGCTTGCTCCAGAGGCTTTACCTGGAAATGAAAGAGAAGAACAGAATTAAGGCTTCACATGGGATCTGAGTCAAAGATCAATCCATGGCCAGAGGAGGGCCAAGCCCACAGTCAGGGTCAGGGGTCAGTCTGTGGTCTGGATCAGGATTTAACTCAGATTGGCCCAGATCCAGTCAGCAACCAGGTCTCTGGTCCAGATGACCCGCTTCACTCTCAGGCTTTGGGTGGAGGCCACATCCTTAACTGCCAGCATCCCTTGGGTGGACTTGGCATCCTCCTGGGCCCCCGAATCCATGTGTCTCCTTACAGTCCTCCTCCTTACAGTCCTCTCCTTACAGTGCTCCTGGCACTCAACACACCACCCTCTTTCATCCTGGCCCACATCACCCACCACCCAGGGCCCTTGTTCACATTCCCTGAAGACTTCAGTCTCTGCTGTTCTGTTTTCTTCTTGTAGTCATGCTTTTTCAGTTGTCTCAGAACCTCAGTGCTTGCTGACTTTGTCAAAGGAGGTGCAGGGAAGAATATTTTGACTCAATGAAACATGAAATGTACCCAGCACTGGGCATGGTGGACCCAGCTGTTGAATCTGTCATTGGCTCTTCACCATCTTTCTTCCCCATGTCCCTGATCAAATTGCTTTTACTCTCAAGACCATTTCTCCCCATTCAATGGGAAGATGGCCTCTGAGTCCCACCTGTACCTTCCTAAGCCTATATTGCTTTAAAGCTCATTCATATCGAAGAAACACATCTGTCAAACTCACCTAGCTCTGAACCAATCACTGTGGCCAGAGGATGGAGTACTCTCGTTGGTTATGTTTGTGTCATATTTCCATTCTTGATAAGGGTGAGTTCCACCCAAATCACATGGATCTCCCAAGAACAGCGGCTGAGCAAACAAACATAGATCTTTACCTTGAGAAAATTAAACTTGCACTGTGAATGACCCACTCTATGAGATCTCATGATTCTTTGAGCTCCTCCACTTGAATAGCTTTCATCTTCATTCCTCTGAAGCTGCCCATTGCCAAGGCTACCCCTTGGGTATGAACATACCTGCTCTCCCCTCTCCTTTTCCCTTCACCCCTGCTACTTGACCCAATCCGAATGTCCAGACCACCTCAGTCTTCCCGATTCATCAGCCTTCTTCTTTAATCTTCCTTCTATCCTAGATCCCATGTTCAAACATTTCAAGCACCCCCTCCTCAGAGTGTTCATCTTTCCACCCTCATGACCCCACTCAGTTGAAATGGACATGACTGCATGCTGCTAGTGAACTGGTCATGTAATTGGGCCAAATGCACACATTTGGGGTAACAGCAGTTATTTAGCATTCACACTTCTGAAACTGATATGCACAAGATTCACTCAGGGAGCAAATGGACAAGGCAGAGGCTGATTTCTTATGGCTGGAGTGAGGAGTATAGTTCTAACCAGGCTACCCCAGTGCTAGAGGTCATCAGAGCACACTGTGACCAGCCAGGATTTTGCAATCCTTTCCTTCAACATTCCTCCAATTTCCCTCCAGAACAGCCTGGGGCAGTTGTATAGAGAGATTATCAGGTCTCACTCCTGGAATTTCTGACTGAGTAGGTAGATTAGTGGCCCAGAAACTGCATCATTTTTTTTTCTTTTTTTTTTTAATAATAAATTTTATTTTTATATTCCCCATACAATTGCAACCCCCCATTCTGACCCCAATCCCTCCCCTCCCGCCCCCGACCCCCCCAAAAAGTGTCTCTGGTTCATAGTTTTTTGTAGATTTTGATTTTCACTTTCTTATAGTTATTCATTTTCCTGGTCCCTTATTTAAGTTCTCTAGATTCCTGCTATGAGTGAGACCATCCGGTATTTTTCTTTTTCTTTCTGGCTTATTTCGCTGAGCATGATCCCTTCCAATGCCATCCATGTTGCTGCAAATTGCATGTGTTTATCTTTTTTGAATGCTGAGTAATATTCCATGGTACCACATCTTCTTGATCCAGTCATCTATTTTTGGGCATTTGGGCTGTTTCCAAAGCTTAGCTATTGTAAATAGAGCTGCTATAAACATAGGGGTGCAGGTGTTCTTTGGAATTGATGAAACTGCATCATTTTTATAAGTTCAAGTGATTCTTTATCTCTTGGGATGATTGGGAAATTCTGCTGACATGCATTTGGTTGAATGACTCATTTTGACTTCCAGGATTTCTCTACCTTCTGAAAAGCTCGACAAGTTCCCCATTCCCTTCACCTGCAGCAGTGAACTGGCCTCTACCTTCCAGAAAAAACACAGGTGAAATGATGTCACAGGTTCTTCTGCCAATACACGGTAGTTGTGGTCCCTGCTATTTTTGTTCTTTACTATGGAATCTTGGAGAAAGAGGCACCATCTCCACCAGAGCCCTTCCTACCCCCTTCCCCGGCTACCTTGTTCTATCACATTCCCCATCTATGCTTCTCTCCAGCCTCTGCTCTCTTAGCCCTTTTTCTGCCTGTAAAAATTCTCTCTTCTGGGCCTCCCTGGTGGCTCAAGGAGTTGAGACGCAACCTATGAAGCATTCTGCAACATCTGCAGCATGAGTTCGATCCCCAGCCATTCAGGGAGCAACCCACATGGCACAGCAGACCTCTCCTGACTTGCCCGCTGCTCCCCTCAGCAGTGTACTTAAGTTAATCTGCCTGTTCTGTTCCCCACTCTGTCTCTGGTGAATCCTCTCACCTGCCCCACACACCTCTGGCCTGTACCCCAGCTCTTGTATGCATAAATAAATAAATCTTTAAAAAAAAATTTTTAAAAAATTCTCTCCTCCCACAATCCCTCTCTACTCACACCCAATCAGCCACCTCCCTTCACCATCAAGCTTTAAAAAAAAAAAATCATCTCTATCCCCTACAATGTTATAGTTTAAAAAGAGGTATTTTTATGTCAATAAACTTGTTTTTAAAACTTATTTAAAAGACTTTTAATTTTGAAATCATTTTAGATTTACAGGTGAATCACAACAGCAGTGCAGAGAATTCCTGTATAGCCTTCATACAGCTTCCCCTAATTCCTAATGTTAACAAAAATCATAGCACATTTCTCAAAACTAAGAAATTGACATTGTTGCAATACTATGGGCAAAACTGCAAACTTTATTTAACTTCACCAGTTTTTCCACTAATTTCTAAAGAATATATATATTTTATGATATAAGACCTATAGTCATCACTGTTTTAAAAATTAGAAGGCATACGTATAAAAAGAGAAAAAAAAATCATCACCAAAAACCACCATCCAGATGCAACTATAGCTAAGATTTTGTGGCTTTCCTAAAATATTTTATCCATATAAATATATGGGTATACTTTTACAGAAATAAGTTCGCCCTTTCCAAGAGGTACTATATTATTTTTTTTTTTTTTTTTTTTTTTTAATAGAGGCATGTTTTATTTATTTATTTATTTGTTTGTTCATTTGTTTTGTTTATACATGCACTGGGCACAGTCAGAAGCGCGGGAGGGTGAGAGAATTCACCAGAGCCAGAGCGGGGAGCAGAACAGGCAGAAGGACCGAAGTACACTGCTGAGGGGAGCAGCGGGCGGCAGGAGAGGTCTGCGCACCATGTGGGACCCTCCTCCGGTGGCCGGGGAGCAGCCGGGAATCGAACCGGCGCCGCAGAGGCTGCGGGCAGCTTCGCAACCCAGCGCTCTACCGCTGCGCCACCGGGGAGGCCCCAGAGGTACTATATTATTAATGGTCTTCCATGTTAGTAATTATAGCTTCAGATCATGATTTCTATTTTATTAAAGTTTTTATTTTAATTTTTTGATAGGTAATGGATTCAAAGTTCAAAAAGTAAAGGAGTATTAGGAAAAACTAAAAATCTCCCTCACATATCTCCATTTTCCACATACCCATTCTCCTCTCAAACTATGGTGTAGATCAATGTTAAAGGATGACAGCAGATTATGAATGAGTAAGTGATTGTTTTAATCAGTCAATCCCCTCTCATTGTGTTATTAGGTTGTTTCCTCTGGTTTAAATTATAAATGACACTTGGATTTTGCCCAGTGGTGCAATTATTTCCTTTGGAGAAATTCCTAGTGATCAGAGAGTGACACTTTGTGGGTAGGAGTGTGCTTTGATTTCAAATTCCTTTCTTCAATGGTTATACACCACCTCCCTACACTCAGGCTACTCCAGGCTACCTGAATGTACTATTGAGCCACAGTGAGGTGGTTTTAATCTGTATTTCTTGTCTCTAGAGAGGTTAGGTCAAGTATACTCAGCAACTATACAAATATGAATTTCTTGGAAGATGACCTCAGATTGTTGCCTCCATTTCTTCAACCTCATTGACCCTTCAAATCCTAGTAATATGGGATCCAACTCCACCCCACCCCTACCAGCCAAACAACAAAAAAATGACAACCAAATTGGCCTTCCATGCTCATCCAGTTTAATTTTCTTCTGTGACTGAACACTACATATGAGGCCATCCTTAAAAATAATTTTGCAGTTGTTAAACAAAGTTGTTTAATTACAACTCTGTTCATAGAATTCACAATCTTATCTATCTAATTTGAGTTTTGACAAACAAATACAGTCATGTGACCATCACCACCATCATGGTGTAAGATGATTTCCATCATTCCAGAAAGTTCCCTTGTGTTTTTGCAGTCAACCCCTCCCTGTCCTAGTCCCTAGCAACCACTAAATAAATCTGCTTTTTGTCACCCTAATTTTCTTGACTTTTATGTAAGTAGAATCACACAGTATTTGGGTTTTTGTTTCTGGATTCTTCCACTTAGCATAATGAATTTAAGATTCATCAAAGCTCTTGAGAGTATTAACGGTTCATTCCTTTTAAATCCAGTGTCTGGATATACCAAAGTTTGTCTACTTCTAGGTTGATGGCCTTTGGGGTTGTTTCCAGTTTTTGATGATTTTGAATAAAGCTGTTAAGCACATTCAACTACAAGTTTTTCAGTGAACATAGCTTTCTTTTCTCTTGGGTAAATTCAGAGGTAAAATTGCTGGGTCACTGTGTAGGTATATGTTTAACTTTCTAAGAAACTACTGACCCATTTTCCAAAGTGGTTGTACCATTTTACATACTTACCAGCAAAGAATTAGAGTTCTAATTGCTACACATATTCACCAGCACTAAGGTGATTCACAGCACCACTGTGATTGGTTCAGAGCTGAACATGTAACACAAGTAAGACCAATCAGAATAGTTTAATAAGTTGGATAGTCAAAAGCTAGGGGGATGGGGCAGGGAAAGGATCTCATGTTCCTTTACTTGAATGAATTGTCAAAGCATTATAGGCGTGGGTGCTGTGCTTGGTATTAACAATCTTTATAACTTTAGCCATTTCATACTAACAGATTCAATGTAGTAACTCACTGTGGTTTTAAAGTGCATTTTCCTAATGACTGATGAATCTGAACATCTTTTCCACATGCATATATCCTTTTTAGTTAAAACTTTTCAATGAAAAAAAAGTTAGGGAAATGCATGCCTCTGGTTCTAATTCAAAAAGTTCAAGAGGGAAAAGTCCCTGATAACCCTGCAAAGGTGACAGCTAAGGAACCAGAGGCACAGGTAACTTCCCACAAGTTACATAGGTAGAAAGTGGTGGAAACGGGATTTAAACTGAGTCAGTCTGGCTCCAAAGCTACCCTAATCCATAGCATACCCTGTTCTGTTCTTCTTCTGACTTTTTTCACTTCAAATACCACATCAGTACTTAGAGGTCTCACTTATTTGTTTTAACAACCCGATACATTCCAGTGAAATGATGAGTCATTGTTTGGCAAATCCCCTATTGATGGACATTAGGTGTTTCAAATGCTTTGTTACAACAATTAATGCTGCAGTGAATGTCCTTGCGTAAACCTCTCTCAATGCATGTAAGTATATCTGCGCGTGCATCTCTAGAAGTGGAATTACTGGCCCAAAAGGTGTATGTGTCTGTACTATTTCAGAGTACCTATTTCCCTACAACCTCTCCAACACGGTGTTAAACTTCTCCAATCTTGCCAATCCAGTAAACAGATTTTTCAAATGCTACTTCTTCACTGTTTTATTATACATTTCCTCCTTTTTAAATGAGGCTAAGGATGTTTTCATGTCTTTAAAACAGTGCATTTCCAGTCAATCAAAATCTTCCTTAAGCTGTCTGGAGGTCCACATCTAAGGCCTGGTTTGCTCTTACTGTTCTGATTGTTTTTCCTTCTCCTCCTTCTTTCCTGGCTTCCCTTGCTCCATTTGCCCCCCTCTGAATGGCAATTCTCCATGGTGTTTTCTCCTTGGTCCCCTTCTTACTCTACTTACACTTTTGGGCTATCCTGCTCTTGCCTACAGCTGCTGTTACCCTGACTTATTTACAACTCTAATTCTACATTCTACTGCTCTCTAGAAGCTCCAGCTCTACACCCTCAACTGCCTTTAGGTATTTCTACCTCAACGCCTTTCAAATACCTCAAAAGTCTTTCCAAACCAGACTTGGTCTCACCCCCTCCAGAGCAGTTCATCTTCCCAAAAGTTCAACAGGTGGCCTCTCTACCTATTTTAAGTCACACCAAAATATCTATCAGTAATTCAGCCCTCACTCTTCAGCCCAATCAATCACCAAGCCCTAAATGTTGGACAGACTGAAAATCTTGATCCGATGCATTGGGCCAGACCCATCATGTGGACATCTAAATTTTAGGCAGAAGTCTTCATGAGTGATTCTTTCAAATCTCCTTCCTCTCCACTTAGCCACAGGATAGCTCTTTTTTTTTTCTAAATCTAATTCTTTTCACGCTATCCAGGTAACTCTTTTTATCTTAGAATGTTTTACTATTAGGTATGCTTCATGAATGCTAAGAACTTTTACCTTCCCTCACAGCCTAAGGCTTCAGCTTCAGGGACAATATGTTGGAGAAGACCCAGCTGCTCAGTGCTACATCCCTGCCACACAGAAGCCTGGGAAGGTAAAGTCCAAAGAAAGCTGGTGCTTCCCTGGGGCTCTAAGAGATAGCTTAAGAGATACCTTCCAAATGGGACAAAAGTTTTGATCCTTCTATCTCCCTCCGATGCATCACAAATAATAAAAAGCAAGCTTAGATAAAAATAATTTCATCAAAGAAGACACACAGACACATGAAAAGAGGTTCTTCATCACTTGTCATTAGGAAAATGCAAATTTAAACCAACAAGACTCACACTTACTAAAAATAGCTCTTATCAAACAGACAAGAGGTAACAAGTGTTGGGGAGAACGTGGAGAAAAAGGAACCCTCACTCACTATTGGTGGGAATGTAAATTGATGCAGCCATTATAGAAAATAGTATGAAGCTTCCTCAAAAAATTAAAAATAGAGCTACCCTAGGATGCAGCAATTCCATTTTGGTATGTTTAGATGAAGAATAGAAAAAGACTGATATGCAAAGACACACGGACCCATATGTCCATCGCAGCTCTGTTCACAATAGCCCGGATATGGAAACAACCTAAGTGCCCATCAACAGATGAACGGATAATAAAGCCGTGGCCTATACTCACAATGGAATACTATGAAGCAATTTTAAAAAGATGGAATCTTGCCACTTGTCACAACACAGATGGGCCTCAAGGGGTTGTGCGGAGTGAAATAAATCAGGTGGAAAAAGACAAATTCATATGATTGCATTTATATGTGGACTATGAAGAAACAAAGCGAACCAAAAAAAAAAAGCAAAACCGGAGACAAACCCTCAGACTCTGACAAGGCAGTGGTGGTGACCAGAGGGGGAGGGGCAGGTGAGGGGTCAGCTGGATGGCGGGGGATGGAAACTAGGCCTTTGGCAGTGCTGTGGTGTATACAGTTGAGGTGTGAAGCAGCACCGTGATTCACACCGTGTTGCAAACCAATAGGACCTCACTAAAAACCAGAATAACAGTCATTAGCACGGGTGACACTTTTACTATATGCCAGAAGCTAAGTTGACGTGCAACACACACGATTTCACTTAGTCCTCACAAGGCTCTACAAAGCAGGTTCTGGTTTTATCCCCTTTTTACAGAAAAGGAAACTGAGAAGTGACTTTTGTTGCAAAGTCCACTGGCCCAACATGTCCCTCCACTTCAGTGCAGTGACTCCTGGGGACAGAGCTCCAATCGTGCAGACATGAGTCACAGACACACCGAGACTCCCCCGTCCACCCCTGGCCCAGTACTTTTCTGAGCCTTGTAGACAGATTCCTTGTGGGTCAGGTCAGGGGGCTCCCGTGAAGGCCCACCCAGTGAAGAAAGCTGGTTCCCTTTACTCCAGGACTTAGTCCTGCTTCCTGAGCTGCCGTGAAGCCCCACCCACTCATGTTCCAAGCATCTTCCAGGACCAACGCTGCCCCCTCAGGCCTGGTTCCTTGCAGCCAGCCATTCATTCTTTCAGTGAATATTTGCTAAATGATCCAGGACAGACACTGAGCGGTGCTCTCCGCTCTACCTCCCTCTACTCTATAAATATTTTTTGAATGAATGAACAGGCACTGCCATGTCGTCTACGGCCTAAAGGGGAAGACAGACCCATCAACGGAGAACTCCAGTGTTCTCTGAATTCCAGTGGTGAGTTCTCCGACAGGCAGAATACAAGAATTCCTAAGGGCACAGCTTAGGGAAACTTCTTGGGGGAGAATTTCCTGGAAAACTTTTTCGAGGAAGTGGGGTTTAAGCTATAGCCCAAGGCTTGGCTCCATTGGTCAAGGGAAAGAGTGGTAAGGCAAGGGGACAGTAAGATTTAGCCTAAGTGGAAAATAGGAGAAAGTGCCATTGACATAGCAGGTCAGAAACATTCATTAAGCAATTTCTGCAACATACACTGACCTAAGTCAGAATGAGAGTAGGAACTGCCAAGCCATGATTTCTTCCAGGCAAGAGAAAAGTCATTCCAGGGGGAAGCAGAAGGGACAGAAGGCCCCTAGAGTCCCTGCTACTTTGAGCACACCATCTGGGGACAACCTTGAACTGTGGGTGCAGTACCGGATGCAAAGGGGGCAAACCTTGATCCTCCTAAAGTGTTCACTAATGCCTCCCAACTAAGAGATGTGGTAGATTAGACAGGATGGCCCCCAATACGACCAGCCAGTTTTGTTAAAGACGGTGCCATTGTCCCGGGCAAATCTGATTGATGTGCTCCAACAAACGTGCATTAGGAAGAGGCCATTTGGCACACTGCTGGAATCCCCTCCTGCATCTGCCCTGGGCTAAAGCTCCCATCATATTTTCACAGGTGGCTGACTCTGTAATAGGGCAAAGTAAAAAGGTACAACAAATATAAACTTTCCCCTCCTCGCTTTGCTTGGGATGAAAATATTTAAAGTCTATTTAATTCACTGAAACACCCAGCGTTGAACAAACATGGCCCTCTTTCTGTAAGAATGAGCAAATAGAGAATAATGACATACACAGGGATCTACCAGGTCAAAAGGATACTGATAAGCAGAATTAGGACAAATGTCCCTGATATAAACACCCTTACAGCCCAGAGAACAAGAATTGAGGGGGAAATCGCTGATTGGCAATTTTACCAACATTAGAGGCACCGATTCTCTCAAACAATTCTAATTAAGAATCCTGGAATTATTTTAGAGATGAAAAAAATATCTAGGAGGTTTTCAAAAGCCATACAGGCAGTCAACACAAGATTGGATGTCTCTTAAACTCAAGTTAGTGAATATGAAGAATGGACTTCAAGTTCTAAAATTCAGAGAGAAAAAATAGGTGGGGGTAAGATACACAGACTGAAGAAGAGATTCAAGGAATAAATTTGCATATAATTGGATTCTCAGAAAAACAGAACAGAGAGGAAAGATTCAAAGGAATAACAAATGAAAAAAATAACAACAAAGATTATAGAAGAAACTGTCGCTTAACAGAAGAAATATTTGTATCCACAGAATAAAATGTTTTCTTGATTATCTGGAAAAATTAATTTAAAAAAATTACAAAGTCTAAAAAATAGTCTGGTGAAATTTTAAAAATTTCAAACATACAGAAAAACTTCTGCGCAAACCCAGGAGAAAAACTAGGTTACGTAGGAGTTAGGTTGTCCACGGACTTCTGAGATCAGACATCATGGCGGTGCTAGAAAATGAGCAAGCTTGTTTTAACATTCCATTCGGTGCTTTAAAATCAAATTTTCTTGATTTACAACTCTTTCACTTAATTATAGAGTTTGGAGAACGCCGATTCACAAGTGCACACTCTCCCCTCACCCATGTTCTGTGCACTAAGTGATCACAGGGTCCCTTCTCTCTCCTCCTTCCTCTCCTCTGGTCATCACCATTTTTTTTTCACAGTCTCTCAGTTATTTTTGCTCTGTTTGCATGTTTTTCCTTTGGTCATTTGTATTCCACAAATGAGTGAACTCATCCAGTAATTGCTTTTGCTTTCTGATATATTTCCTTAATCAGAATCAACTCAAGTTCCATCCATATTGTCCCAAAGGGCACAAATTCTTTTTTTTTTTTAATAATTGAATAGTATTCCATTGGATATACACACCACAATTTCTTTTTCTTTATTAGTCAGCCATCTATGGTCATTTAGGTTGATTCCACGTCTTGACTATTGTGAGTAATGCAGCGAAGAATACAGGGGCACATAATCCTTTTCATATTGGGGATTCAATCTGCTTCAGATAAATACCTAGAAGTGGGATTATTGGCTTATAGGGCATTTCCAATTTCAGTTTTCTAAGAAATTTCCATATCATTTTCCATAGAAGCTGGAAAATTTCCATTCCCATCACAGGGAATGAGTGTCCTTTCTTCATTCCCTTAAAAACATTGCAGTTCTTGGTCTTTTTCATGTAAGCTATTCCCACAGGTGTGAGGTGATAGATCTCATTGTGGTTTTAATTTGCAAAATTTTCCTTACAATGATGTCTTCTTTGGAGAAGTGTTTCTTTAGGTCTTTTAACATGAAAGGTTTTTAATGAGAAAGATGGTGATCCATTTATATGCAAGTAAAACAGAAAAAAAAAATCTGGTAGCAAGCATTCAGAAAAAATGCCAACCACGTACCTTTCCAAAACTAAATTCATAAAAAAAAAATCTAGCCTAAGATACAATTACAAAGAAACAGCAAGAAACAAAAATACTAGTAAAAGAGACCCTCCCTGGTGGCACAGCGGATTGAGTGCAGCACTACGAAGCTGTCCCCAGCCTCTGCAGTGTTGGTTCAATCCCCGTCCAGGGAGATTCCCACATGGCACAGCAGACCTCTCCTGTCTCACCCGCTGCTCCCCTCAGCAGTGTATTTCAGTAGATCTGCCTGTTCTGCTCCCTGCTCTGTCTCTGGTGAATTCTCTCACCCTCCCGCGCCTCTGCCCTGTACCCCAGTTCTTGTATAAATAAATAAATCTTTTAAAAAAAAACTAGTAAAAGAGAGATAAGTAATCTGGATCTAAAACACTCAGATAACTTTAATATTACCGATCATGGTACTAGAGTTTTATTAATTATTATTACCAGATAACAACTGCCCTAAAACTTAGTGGCTTAGTATTATTTGAATTGGAAGGCTGAGAATAAATATGGGTGGGCCTCATCCTAGCCAGTGAGGGCCTGAATAGATCAGAAAGTAGGAGGAAGGGAGAATTCAATCTCTGTGTACAGTTGACCTGAGACATTGGTCCTCTCCTACTCTTGGGGGGGATTCATAGCATAGACTCTCTGGTTCTCAGACCTGGGGATTTAGACTAGAACCTCCATCATCAATTCTCCTGGGTTTTGGGTCTTTGAGCTCAGATGGGCACCCCTGCCTACTTCCCCGGCACATGGTGGAACACCTCAGCAGCCATGATCACAGGAGCTAATTCTTTAAACTGAGAGAGAGAGAATATCTCTGATTGGTTCTATTTCTCTGGAAAACTCTGGTAATACAGCAACATAACTTATGTTCATCCAGAGTGTTGTGGTGGCAAAAGACAGAAATCCAGTTCAAGACAGCACAAGCTAAGAGGGAAATTTATCATTTTATATAACTGAAATATCCAGAAGTAATAATTTCAAGCTTCAGGAAGGTGTTGATCTAGGTGCTCAAGTGATCTCATTAGTGCTCAGTCCTTCAGAAATGCTCTCTCAATTCTGGTGTCCAAAATGTGCTAAAGAAATCTAATATTCATATCCTAAAAGCCTAGCAACCCCAGACCAAAGAATCTCTAGTACCCAACTGCTGGGGAGAATTCTGGTTGGCTAAGTTGTGTGTATATATGTATACATATATACATATATATATGTATATTTATATACGTGTGTGTGTGTGTGTGTGTGTGTATATATATATACACACATACATATCTCCATCCCTGAAGCAATCACCATAGCCAGGTGGTGGGAACTCATATTGGCCAGGCCTATGTGTACAATGTATCATTTTAAACTATGAGTGATATGCGCTATAGGCTAGTTTTAAAATATGCCCACAAATTATTTGACCTGCCTTCTTTTGAAAGGCAAAGCTTAATTCCTCTTCCCTTAAATGTAAACCAAACTTGATGACTTATTTGCAATGAATAGACTGTGACAGTGTGATGGTGTGTGAATTTCAAATCTATGTCATAAAGACATTGCCCCTTCTACCTTGTGTGCTCTGCCAATGCTCACTCTGGGGATAGTCAGCCGCCATGTTGTAAGGATGCTCAAGCAGCCCACAGAGAACTCAAGCGTCTCACAATCTCCATGAACTTGACAGTTACATGAGTAAGCCACCTTAGAAATGAATACCCCAGCCCCAGTCATGTCTTCAGATGACTGCAGCCCCACTGACATCTTGACTCTGAGTTCAAGAGGGGAGTTAAGCCAGAACCTCCCAGCTAATCTATACTTGAATTCATGACTCACATGAACCATGAAGATAACAAATGTTTATTATTATTTAAAGTGACTAAGATTGGGGATAATTTGTTATATAACACATAGATAATACACATATCATTCTGAATCATGCCTTTTTCATTCAATGTTTTGTTTTCTAACTTCAGCCATATTGATACAGTTTGTTTATTTTGACAGCCACAACCGTGTTTTATCCATTCATTCTCTCATAGGCATGTAGATTGTTTCTGTTTGCTTTTGCTTTTGTCTTGTTCTGTTTTACATTTTTGCCATTACAAACAAGAGAGCAAGGAACAAAATTGAATGTGCTTCCTCATGTATACATATAAGACAACACATACCAAAATTTTTCTGAAGAAGGCCAATTTGTTGTCCCCACTTGCAATGCTTGAGAATAATAGTTACCCCACATCCCTGATAGCACTGATATTGTCAGACTTTCAAAGACTTTGCCCCTCTGAAGAAGAAAAAGAATTCACTGTTCTAATCTGCATTTCCCTGATAGCCAATGAGCATGCCCACTCACAGTCTCAAGCTACCTCGCCATTATCTCCCATGTACAGAAGGATTTGGGGGCCAGCCCTCAGCAACTCCAACCAAAAACACCTCAGATCACCCCTGCGGAAATTCACCTCCCAAAGGCTTTCCCATGATCCTCCATTCCCTGCAAATTCTGTTTTCACTGGCCTAATGGAATACCAAGAATCATGATCAGTGAGCAAGTCATTTCCAGGAAGGCTGCGAGGTTCAGAGTCTGCACTCAACCAGTTCCAGGATTGGGGGCCGCCTCCACTCCCTCCCTTCTATTCAGGAAGTGTGTGTGGTAGGCACTGAGCCAAGTAGAGAGTCTTCCATAAAGGCATCCAAGAATCCTGTCCTCTGGAGGGTGGCCCAATGGAACAGAGAGGGAAGAGACATCAGGAAGCTTCCAGCAGTAGCTTTAGGTACCTGGCAGGCCCACAGTACTGCTTATGCCCTGAGGACCTGGCCAGTGGGACATAGGAATGGGGACCTGGGCTCAGATTTCCCTTGAGCCTGGACTGCTCTCAAAGCCCCAGAACCAGCCCAGAACTCAAGCAAGGCCCTTCTGCTCTTAGCCTGAATCCCACAGCACTAGCTTCCAATTTGGCCATCCTACCAGGCTGGTCACTTCACTTCCTCTCACCAGTGTGATATATTGTTTATCAGAGTTTAATCATGTGCAAAGCACCTTTATAGTTTTTGTCATATCCACATGTCAGTGCACAATTATCTAACATTTTTAAAAATCTGTCTGTCTTCAATATAAACAAGTTAATTGTAAAAGCAAATTTATATCCCTACCCAGCATCAGATGCCAAAAAGAAAAGACAACTGTAAACACAATAAAAATTAAGCAACATTAGGAAGGTCTACCAAACATCATCTATTATCTTTGTCAAAAAATCAGTCTAGTAAAAGTAGAGAATAGTTAAAGACATACCAAATTGAGATTTTTCTCTGTGATCCAATATCTTCTGATGTCTGTAAAGCCTCTTTGTGAAAGAGATCAGTAGTTTTCACCAATACTCATTGTACTGTCCATGGTAACAAGGTAGTGACTGTCTCAGCATTCCCTGTGGTTTAGAGTGGCCTGGGTTCTTCAGACTAGAATGTGAGTGGTTGCCACTTCCCAGGACATCTAAGACTGCAGTGCCTCTCCCACATTTCCCCCCATCTAACTCACTGAGCTAATGATGTCTTGGAAGTCACAAGTTGAAGGTGGCGGGTCACCACTCTGAAGACTCCATGGAAGAAATGTCCCAGTCCCTAAATAGTCACCAAAGACTATTAGATGAGGAAGAAATACATTTTTATTGCATTGGAGCCATTACATGGCCAGGCCTATTTGTTACAGCTGCTTAGCTTATGATGATACTCACCCAAACCAATAGGCTTTGCTCTCAATGATATTCATTCCACAAAGGAAAGCAATACATTGTGGTGTTTGACTATGGTATTGACTGTGGGACAAGTCTGGGTTGAAGAGGTGACCCTGCCACTGGTTAGATATATAAACTTAGGGCAGTTAATGAACAGAACTAGCTAACAACCATACTGACCAGTTTTTGCACCAATTAAATGAGAAAATATCCCATATTTACTTCATTTTCAGGCATACACTAGTTTTGATTTTGTTGATTTGTTTTGCACTTTAATGTTTCTGAAACCTAGGTATCCTTTTTAATAGATGATACATTTAATCGGATAGGGTTTTTTTGTTCTTTTTTCTTGGAAAACTGTTGTTTTATAAATGGAGTGGGTGGCATCTTAAAAGCAAGGACATGTAGTAGGTAAAGACCCAGTAAAGAGTGGCTATTGTTTTTAATAGTACAGCTCCTGTGGATGGGCTTCCTTCAAGCATTTGTTCAACTAGAGGTTGCAAACAGGAGGCCTGTTGGTCAAATCTGGCCCAGAGGCATGTTTTCACTGGCCCATTTCATTAGAATGAATTGCTAAAATTGATGACTCAAAGCCGTCATAGCAATCTGGATTTCTGGATTCTTTTTAACCTATTTGGAACATCTGACTTCACTCACCTGCACTCTAGTGTGGCCTTAATTAGCTGGAGTTACAGGAAACTGCACACAGAAACCAATTCTCCGTGTCTTTTTGTGGTACCCAGCTGCCTAACCTGTGGTACCCCCCTGCATTCTATCACCATTGATCCTGAGACCCCTATGATAAATGATGATTATTAAGTAACTTGCATGGGCCTCTGCTTTTTGGGTTGAATGAGGAGTCAGTCTAGGTTGCTGGGGTAGGGGTGGGATGGGACACCTGTACACCTGCAACAGAGCAACACACCTGCTGTGGGCAAAGCCTCTCACAGTTAGGGAAGGAGAGATGATGACAAGGTTCTCCTTTCCTAAGCTCACACCTGGGGTAACAGTCACTTTCAAAAAGCTTACTTTTCTTCATTGAAGTGTAAGCTACATACAACAAAGTACACAGATCACAAATACGCAGCATGATGAGCTGTCACAGACTAAACACAGCTGCATAGCCAACACCCAGATCAATAAAGATCAGCAGCACACCCCAGAATCTGCCTCCCATCTCCTTTCAGTCACAAACACCCCTGTCCCCTTCCTACCTCTCTCCACCAAAAGTAACCACTATCCTAACTTCTAACAGGATAGATCAGCATCTCCCATTTCTGTATTTTATGTAAATGTAAACACACAGTATATGCTGTGTGGAAATATTCTTTTGCTCAACATTAGGTTTGCAGATACTTTCAGGGGGGTTATTCTCATTGTTAGAGCGTCCCCCTGTGTGACTCCACCACAGTGTGTTTATTTGTCCCACCATTGGTAGGCTTCTGGTAGCTTCCAGCTTGAGGTCATTACAAATAGTGCTGCTCTGAATATTCTAGTTCATATCTCTTCTTAGGTAAATATATACATGCACATGTATATTTCTATGTATGTTTTTCCTTTGCCAGGTATCAACATTGATAGTGGAATTGCTGAGTCAAAGACAATGCTTAAGTGCAGCTTTAGCAGACTAAAGCAATTTCAACATGATTATGCCAGCAGCATACAAGGGTTCCAGTTATTCTACATCCTCATCAACACTTCATAGACTCTGCCTTTCATTTTAGCCAATTAGTGGATATAGAAGGGTAACTTGAGATTTTAGTGGACGGTGAGTACATTTTCAATTATTTATAAACCAGTTGGATACTCTCTTCTGCGAAGTGACAGGATGGATGGATGGGAGGCCAGATGGACAGATAGACAGATAGATAGAAAGAGAGAAAAACTATAAAGAGATAGAAAAACTTCTGGGAAGTTTTGCTTTCCCAATAAAATGAATCAGCTCCTTTAATAGGCAGCTACATCCCCTCTTCCCCCCATCTTGCACCTGAATACAAATAGTATGTATTGAGTTGCAGTAGCCACCCTGCAACCATGAGAGAAAGATCAAAAGATCAATAATAACATCAGCCTGTTATAAGCAGCTTGATCAACACTGATTCTGAATTTCTTGCTATGATATAAATGAATCTCTAGTAATGATTTTATGTGACTAGTAGTCAAATCATTCCTAACTGAATTCCTAAAATCACAATAAAAGCCTCCATCTCTCTGTCTAATTCTTCCCATTATCTTTACCAGCCTAATCTTCCTAAAATCCGACTGTGTACATGGCCTCCCTTTGACCAGATGCCTCAGAGCCCTCTATCCTGGTTTATAAGGGCCTCCAAAGGCCTTTATCCCCAACTGTGTCTTCCATTCATTTCTGATGCACAAAATTCATTCCCTCTACTCCTCACTCTCCCTAATAAAGTCCACCTTTTCTTTCTCCACCTGAAATGCCAAGAGCCAAGTTAGCAGACCATGAACTCTATATCCCACTGGGAATATTGTTCATATTAAAGAGAACTGAAAGACAGCCTCAAATATGGCAGAACTTGGGTGTTAGAACATCATGACTCATTTGCAAAACCAGTAGACAATGCAGCCAATTGGAAGATGAATCAAAATGAAGGACTATGCCTGGAGAATATGTAATGTGAATGGATTGGTAGTGAATACTACACCCCAGTGAGTACAGAACTAAGTCTAGAGAGAATTTAGGTCAAGAATTACACAGCTCTAGCTACAAAAAGTAAGGTACAATAATTATTACAAATACTGAAAGTAACAGCTTCATAATAATGATTTCATGACATTTAACTAGACATATCAAAAAAATAGGTAATACTGTGTATATACAGAGTTCTTACAAATCAATGAGAAAAGTATGAACAAAATGAAAACATTCCATAGGAAATTATACTAGAAAACATACCAAAGATACTCAACCTCATTGATGATTAAACATATGCAAGATAAAACAAGCAATAATTTTTTTCATCTATTGGATTGGCAAAGAATAAAATCTGTAATTTGGTGTTTGAGAAGATACAGTGTAGGCACACTAATGGGTTGTTGGTAGTTCTACAAATGGACAGAACCTTCATGAAAGGCTCCTCACACTCTATTAAAATATGAAATGTGTGCAACAATGAGCTCTCCAGGCGTCACCAGCCCATGCCTAACAAACAAAAGTTGCATTTTTTTAATGTCTGTCATAATATGATAAGTTGATTACAATCCCAGGTACCAGAAGTGCAGCCTTCTCTACCCCATTCCTGGCTCTCCAGGGAATCCTTGTGTCCCAACTCAGGGTTCCTTCCACTTCCTCAGAACTGCAGCTACTCACTGCGGTTCATCTAGAACCATCTGTGTTGTGGTCCTCAAACCACTGTGTTACAGACACAGGCATAGGCTTAACCACCTACCAGAGCATAATGGAAGCACTGAACCAAATGGAATCGAATGTTCTGGGCCAACAGAAATACCCTAGAAGTTGCCAGACACAGCTCTTTCAAGTAACTGGGCCACAAACCCAAGCCCAAGTCCAAGGGTGACTACTTCCCGACAGACTTCTACGGGGGGAGGGCCAGCCCAACCTTAGCGCAAGATTTCTAGTCCTCTGTGTTGAATAGTAGACACTCTTTCTCCTCTGGGGCACAGTTCTCCAAATTTTGACTTTTTATATTGATATAATGTTTTGTCATCAGAAAAATCTAAACACACAGGACAAAATTCTGGAAGGAAAAAAAAAAAAAACTCTATTAAGGAATTATAGGTGGATCCAAGCAACAAATAGAGTCAAGAAGCTAGTGTCCAGAACAGGCTGTTCAGGTAAGGAACACCTGGAGTACACCTCGTTCTTGCTGGGTGTGCCATGATATAGGCACACAATAAATGTTTGTTGAATGAATAAATTCATGTTGACCCCTCTCCCCATAACTTTATGATAAAGCCCATGTTCATTTGGATGGATTCTAAGTCTCCACGTACTGGCCTTAAATCCTCATCATTTTATAATCCTAGTCCCACCACAATGTTCTCCAGGCCTCTGGCCCTGCCATCTCAACCTTCTTTTGAGTCCCAGATGGAGTCTCACGTGCTTCGCACATCCCGGTGCTCATATCAATCCCTTCTTCCTTGAGCCTTATATCCGCTCAGTCTATTACATGTCATGTTCTGTATCAGTTCCTTTTCTATGCATGCAAATCTTGTCTCTTTAACACGGTACATCCCAGAAGACACTCCCCTCCTGCTCCTGTTTCTTCCTTGCAGTTGGTGATCAGAAGTATTGATTTCTGAACTCATTCTTCTTCTGTTGATTGAATCATGACCTCTGTCTTAGGCTGGATTCCCCAACAGCAGATCTGTGGACCTAGCCTAGAATTTGTGTGCCAGGATTCATCAGGAAGAGCTCTCAGGGAAGACATGGGTATGGGTGCTGGGGAGGGAAAGGCGGTGAAGCAAGGGCACGTTAGAAAGTCAAGTCACACAGAGATCAAAAGGACTCAAGAGGGACTTTGGGGGCCCAGCTCAGGCCCAGAGTTGTCACATTAGGACAGAGGAGCTGGAATACACACCCCAGCCCCACTTCTCAGTCATTGATTAAGGGGTGCCCCCAGGGCAGGAATACTCTTAGACTTTTTTGGACTCTTTAGAACTGGCAGGAAAAGCAGGTTCTGACAGCCTGAGGGCAGGCCTTCCACAAAGACAACCCTGCGGCCAGGCCAGAGAGCACTGCTTTCACGAAAAGTAGTCAAATAGTCAATAGGGTAGAGAACTGACTCGCAGCCTGTAGGGTAAATGGTTTTCAGGCTTTTCTGCCCTCCCACCATTAGGATGGCCCTGCCTGAGGGGGCACCTGCAGTTGTTGCACTGTTGTAAGCTGGCTTGTTTACTTCTGTGGGCCAAGAGAAACAGAAGCGGGAGAGAGGCAGGAGAGAGAAGGGGAGAAAGAAAGCCAGAAGAGAGAGAGAGAAGCTCAGAGTGAAGACTTGCCTGGGACGAGGAGGCCTCCTGGCCTCTTACCCCCCACAACCACCTCCCCTCCCCCTGGCACCCCTGCCTGCCATGTCCCTGTTTGCCACACTACATGTAAAGCTCAATAAAAGCCTGAGAAAGCCACCGAGGGCTCCAGGACTCCTCCTTTACCCGGTCTGGTCTGCTCGGGTCCTAGATTACCTGCTCTGGGCCTTGCTGGCTTTACACAGCCACACAGCCTTTCAAGAGGCTTCTCTGAAGTCGACATGACACTATAGGCCACGCCGGAAATGGCTGAGGCATAGCCGTGCCCTGGGGCCAGTCCTGAAGCCTTGAAGGGCGATGAGCACACATGGGGTGTCTAGGAGGGAGAGGACAAGAGTGGAGGGCGGCGGGAGCCCCGGGAGGAGATGGACAAAATGCCAGACGACTCTGGGCCTGACTCCAGCTTGTAAAGAATGAGGAAGGGGAAGAGGGTATTCCCAGCAGCAATGCAAGCACAAGGCAGAGAAAGAGAAGGACGTGTTTGTTTGGAAATGGGGAGTAGTTTATAGTGGCTGGAACACAGGGTGTGGAAGAAAGGAAGCGTGCACAGCTTTGGTTGCTAAGAAAGCAGAGGTGAGATGGGGAAGAAGCTTCACACTCTGCAGGGAGACTGTAAAATTTGAAAATGATCCGCCCATGATTGGAGAGGTGCTTTAGGAACGGGGCAGGCACATAAACCGCACACTGGACACCAGGGGTTCTACCAGACATCCCTGATTAAAAAAAACCAAAACTATAAGGTTATGAAAGGCTACACTTTACAATGGAGAGAATTATTTGCCAAGGAATCCCCAGCCCCACCCAAGTCCCTATAACAATTAAGGAACCTAGTTGATCCCTAGAGACCTCTGAGTTTGCTTTCTGTGGTACAATAGAAATCTTCTTTTCTAGTCTTTATCTTTGCTATTTAAGCTTGAATAATTTGAGAGCGAGGAGAATTCATGATCCTTTAGAGATGAAAAAACACAGAGGTCCTATAGAGTTAATAATGAAAACCCCCTGGGCCTCCCTGGTGGTGCAAGGGGTTAAGCCTCAGTATTCTGAAGCTATGCGCAGACACTGCAGCACGAGTTCAATCCCCGGCCAGGGAGCTACCCACATGGCGCAGCAGACCTCTCCTGTCTCCCCCGCTGCTCCCCTCAGCAGTGTATTTCAGTAGATCTGGTGTTCTGTTCCACTCTGTCACTGGTGAATCTTCTCACCTCTCAACACCTCTGGCCTACACCCCAGTTCTTGTATGCATGAATAAATAAATATATTTAAAAAAATACCCTCCCCACCTGCTGCCTATTTAATGACAGCATAGAACTAAAATATATAAACTGGGTCTCTCCACCCTTGCTGCCCAGAGCCCCAATTTCTCCATCTGGCAATGGAGATAAAGACTGACATTCCGTTGTGTAAATATACCACAACTATGGGGTGTACCCGTGAGGGTAGAAACCAATTATTGTACAAAAATGAACAACAATGTAAGAAATTTTTTTTAAAATGCTTGACTTTCCCCATTAGCGTGTCAGCCCAGACGACTAAGGAAACTCGTGAGCTCTTCACTGCAGTGAGTGCCTGGTGTACGCACGACGGGAATGTCTACATTGGAGTTTATTTTCTTCTGTTTCCCAAATACCAGGCAAGTTATTCGGCATTACTGTTACAATCAAGAAAAGATTATTGGCATTTTGTCATTTTTTTTTTTAAGAGGTGACTCAGAAGTGGAGTGAAATCTCTGGAGCAGAGAGATCAAAGAAGGAAAAAGCCAGTATGCTGGGGGGAGTCCTTCATCTTCAGAGGTAATGTCACGTCCACAAATTCTTTATCACATGGGTGGCTGCCACCAGTCCTTCTGTTAGGGGGAAATGATGGCACTCCGTTTTGTATCGGGGTTGCTCTACAACACTTCCTGCAAGGGACTCAGGATGACTAACACCAGCACTGCCTGCCTGTGTTCTATACAACACTGGAGACAGAAGGGGGAGAGCTCAATGTGAAGCGTGTCAGGGTGCAGATTAGTACAAAAATTAAGGTGATTGCTGAGTTTGACCTGAGTAACTAGAGAAAATCTTCCAGAGGTGACATTTGAGCCAAATCCTAAAGGGAGGAGGGAGTCTTCAAGTATGCGTGGGGAGGATCCAGGCAGAGAAATAGCACATGAAAATGCTCACAGGCGCAGAGGGACATGGTCACATTGCAGGAAGTAAGACAGCCAGGTGAACTCTGCCATGAATAGGGGAGCCCAACAGGCTGGAATGGTAGACTGAAGGTGATGAGGAACTTGAAGGGGATTTGACTCATCCTATAGCCAAAGGGAGACAATGAGGGGTATAGGGGCAGGGAGAGAGATCAGATCCTGTTTTAGAAAGATAATACCAAACCAGAACCCACCCAGATAATCCAGGATAATCTCCCCATCTTAAGATTGATTGATTGACAACCTTAATTCCTCCTTCCCAGGTAACAAAATACACATATACATGTCAGAGGGCTAGGATGTAGAATCTTTAGAGGCCACTGTTCTTATTACACAGATCAGTCTTGGTTTAACATGGAGAGGGATGGCCCAAGGAATACTAGGAAATATGACCTTGGAGGCCTACAACTTCCTACAGATTTCTACTTTGACCTTCATTCCTGGGCTCAGACAATAATGGCAATTAAAGCCCAACTAGGTTTTCTAGTCATTTGTATGGTCTGGTCACAGTGACCTTCTATTCACCAGTTGAACTAAGATCCCCTCCAGAGGAAGATTCTCATGGTGCTGGAGGCCAGAATGGGAAAATTCCAGTTTCGGAAAACTACACAATCACAGCCTGTGGCTTTCTCATCACACCTGGCGTCTTAAATCCAAGGACAGCTGGGGAAGTGTGACATTGTGTGACATTGCTTTTCCCATCCTGTCCTCATCTCTCCTCTCCCTGAGTAGGTAAATCCATCCTTTGTTCTACACCGTGGACACAACAAAATATGACACAGAAAGCAGGTGGGAGTTTAAGGAACATCCAATGTTTGGGACAACGAAGTCAGGCGGGTTAACTGTGCCCATTTCAAGGTGACAGGCTCCGGGTGTCTGGTTGCTCCACCTCAAGCCACCCCTCATCTCATTACAGATTGTGTCCTTGTGCTGAAAGACCAAAGTGATGTTTTCCACCGTTACCCTCCACTTACATTGTGTGTCCCAGCTGTATTTTCAACAGGAGGTTTATGGTTATACAATAATTGTCTTAGCATGTGGAAACAGGTCAGGCAGCAAACAAGGTGAGCTTAAGGTTATTTTAATGGTCAAACTGGTTGCAGGCACCTTCTGGGCTATTTAGTCCACACTGGGGCCCCAGCTATTCAAAGCAAAACAAAAAAAGTAGTTTTTCTACATAAATACAAGGAATCCTAAAGAGGTATTAGCTTTAATACCCTCCTTTACCCTACTGCCAATATCCCAGACAAATAACCAAGACCAATTGTGTTAGTTCCCTGAATGGCCCGAGTCAAGTCTTCTCTCCATCCTCATTGTTACTGCTCTACTCACTGGTGCCCAACAAGAACCTCCCAGCTACGAAAATACTTGCATATCACACATTAACAGGGGCTAATATCCAAGATCTTACAAGAACACACACATCTCAACAAAAAAAAGAGAATAAAGAACCCAATTTAAAAAAAAATTAGGTAGAAAAGCTAAATTGACTCTTCTTTAAAGAAGACACACAGATGGTCAACAGACATGTGAAAAAAAAAAAATGCCCATCAGCAGTTGTCATCAGGAAAATGCAAGTCAAAGCCACAATAGGATACCACCTCACTCACTTTTTGGTTCATACCAAAAAGACCAAAAACAACATATGCTGGTGAGGATGTACAGAAAAAGGAACCCTCATATACTATTGGCAGGAATATAGACTAGTCTGGACTCCATGGAAAACAATACAGAGGTTCCTCAAAATATTAGAAATAGATCTACAAAATGACCTAGCAATTCCACTCCTAGGTAGCTACCCAAAGAAAGCAAAAGCACTAATTCAAAGAGATAAATGCATGCCTGCGTTCACTGCAGCACCATTTACAATAGCCAAGTTACAGAAACAACCCAAGTGCCCAACAACAGAAGTGTGGATTAAGAAGATGTGGTGTAGGGCCTCCCTGGTGGAGCAAGGTGTTAAGTCTCAGCACTATCAAGCTATCACCAGCCACTGCAGCACGAGTTCAATCCCCAGCCACGGAGATACCCACATGGCACAGCAGACCTCTCCTGTCTCGCCCACTGCTCCCCTCAGCAGTGTATTTCAGTACATCCACCTGCTCTGCTCCCACTCTGTCTGGTGAATCCTCTCACCCCCTGTAACTCTGGCCTGCACCCCAATTCTTGCAAGCATGCATAAATAAAAACAAATCTTAAAAAAAAAAAAGATGTGGTGTAGATACATGATGAAATACCACACAGCTATTAAAAAGATGAACTCGGGGTCTCCCCGGTGGCGCAGCGGTTGAGCGCTGGGTTGCGAGGCTGCCCGCAGCCTCTGCAGCGCCGGTTCAATGCCCGGCTGCTCCCCGACCACTGGAGGAGGGTCCCACATGGCGCGCAGACCTCTCCTGCCGCCCACTGCTCCCCTCAGCAGTGTCCTTCGGTCCTTCTGCCTGCTCTGCTCCCCGCTCTGGCTCTGGTGAATTCTCTCACCCTCCTGTGCTTCTGACTGTACCCAGTGCTTGTACAAATAAAATAAGTAAATAAATAAATCTTTAAAAAATAAAAATAAAAAATAAAAAGATGAACTCTTGCCATTTATGACAACATGGAGGGAACTGACAGGGATGATGCTAAGTGAAATATGTCAGAAGGAGAAATAAGTACTGATGACTTCATTCCCGTGTGGAAGATAGAGAAACAAAACAAAGGATCTGACAAAAACTATACAAAAATTAATCCTAGAAATGTGAATGCAGAATTGAGGCTGCTTGTGAAGAGTGGGATGGGAATGAGGGAGTGAGGGGGCCCAGTGGCCTATGGTGGAAGGACTGTGGGTGCTTTGGTGGTATGTGTGGTGTGATCACAAGCCTCTGGAGAGGTGCAAACCTAGTCCCCTGAATTATGTACAGTGCTGTAAACCAGTGTTACTCCAACTTGAAAAAAAATCCTCCCATTTAGCAGATCTACCTCCTTTCCAATTCATTTTTTCCATCACAAACTAAAGATCTTTTGAGAACACAAATCTGAGGAAAGGCTGGAAAACAAAGCTCATCTACCACAGGTCCTGGGTGTGGGAGGCACCCCCACCCCCCAAGCTAGGGAGGGCCATGTGGTGAAACCAGCAAGGTCAGGAGGCAGAAATCAGGAGCAAGGGGAGAGCATGGCCCAAATTGACTCATTTGTATAATTTTAGCAGGCTTTTAGCGATAGGGGCATCCAGGTGGCCTGGTACTTGGCCTTGGAGGCTTCCTGGGTTGTAGGGCCAGATAGAACAGATAGGCCGCTCTCAAACTGGTTAATTTGCATATTAGAGGCATTCTCCAGGCTGAGTCCTAGTTCCTGGAAGGGCAGTCTCTCCTCAGCCAGAAAGGTTTTAAAGTTGTCCAAACATCAAATATAAAGAAAATTTAAAATATCAATAATGCAAAGCTGCAAAGCTGGGGCCCATGGTGAGCCCCACAGTGGATAAAAGTTCTTTAAACAGAAAAGACATAAAACAAGAAGGAATCTCAGAACATGAAGGAGAAAAGGACACACTGCAAAAATATATGTAAATAAAATAGACTTTCCTTCTCCCCTTGAGTTTTCCAGATTGTGCTTGACAATTGAAGCAAAAATTGTAATGTTATCTGATGCAACTTTAAATGAGGCTCTAAATATTTAAGATAAATTATAAATAGGGGGAGAATAGAAGGTAAGTTTCCCACACTTCACTTAAACTGGTGAAACTTGTGTGTGAGTAGGTCAAGATAATGGAGGATGGATGGATGGGTGGATGGACAGACAGAGAGATATCAGGAAAAGCTCAGGTATTCTACATTGATAGCATTCTTCTAGAAAGCATTTCAAAAAATGTATCAAAGAGTTTTAATTTTTTTATACTTTTTGACCCAGAAATTCTACTGTAGCAATTTATTCTAAGGAAAAAACACAAGAAACAAAAACTAATCTTATGTACACATATATTAATTATAGTATTTCTTATAATAATAAATAATTGGAAGCAATCTAAATAAAGAAGAACTATTTAAATATGTTATTTAAATATATCCTTTGGAAGAGATCATTTGAAATCTTAAAAATTGTGTTTTGGAATGTTTAATAAAATGAGAAATGCACATCATATGCTGATATTAATTTGGGGATTATAAAAAAATAAACAATTTCAACAAAAAGTATATATACAGAAAAAAGGAAAAGATTTCACTATATTTCAAATGTCAATAACAAATTTTCTGTGAAAGTTGGGATGATACTTGATTTTCATATTCTTCATTGTGGTTTTCTGTACATGTAATTTTCTATAATAAATATGTTTTAATCATGAACTAGACCTATTTTGAAGACTTAATATGCATAGCAATAAAGACTAGAAATATACTTGTAAATGGATCGTGTGATTTTCTATGGTAATTATCTTTTTTACAATTGAACCTTCAACAACATGGGTTTGAACTGTGTGTGTCCACTTTCTTGTAAGCAGATAGCATAAATTAATGGTATTGATAAATACAGTACAATACTCTAAATGTATTTTCCCTTCCTTACGGTTTTCTTAACTTTTTCTTTTGTCTAGCTTACTTCATTTTAAGAATATAAGATATGATACCTATAACATAGAAAATATGTGTTAATCAGCTGTCTGTGTTACAGGTAAGGTTCTGGCCGACAGCAGGCTATCAGCAGTTAAATTTTGGGGGAGGTGGAAGTTATATAAGGGTTTTCTACTGCTTGGAGGTCAATTCCCCAACTTCCCATTGTTCAAAGGTCAACTGGTTATGTTTCTGAATGTTCTAAGTTTGCAATATTGTGCCATATTATAATCTGAAAATGGGCACATTATTTAAAAATAAAAGCAGGTTCCCGCCACCCCCGGCTGCAAACACAGATGAATTTCTGGACTGGTTTCAGTGTTATGCTGACTTGGGTGTGGGTTCAGCTGACGTCCAGGTGCCTCCCAGTTTGGGCACTCTGATGAGGAGTCATGAGGAAGCTTGTGTGACGGTTGAGGTCCCAGCATGAGGCATTATGAGTAGCATCTTACAATTGCTCAGTCCCAGACCTATGATTGAGTGTTACTCAGCTGTCACATTGTGCAAGGAAGTAAGGGAGGGACAGATGTGAGCTCACACTGGAGTGTCCCATGCTTATGCAGAAGACCATTATGCTGGCAGGACACGTGGCCAGAATCCAAGAGACATGTAACTCTTTGGATTCAAGTGGTGACTGTCATAATACTATATAACAGTAATCAATATTTAACAAACACTCCTATGTGCCAGTCACTAGGCTAAGTACTTCATGTGCATTTGATCCTTATATAGTTGCTCATTTTGTAGCAACTATATGAGGTAGTGGTTGTATGATCTCTCTTTGCAGAAGAATCAAAGAGGTCAATCACCTAGTTCAAGTTCCCACAGCTAGTAACGGGTAGTACAATCTCACCTGAGTCCACATTTTAGTGCACAGGCCTAAGGGCCTAGAGACCTGCATTTATTGGGACTGAGGGTAGGAAGTCTAGGGTTTCACCATTTACTTTTCATTGATGAATTTAAATCATAAGAGTGGTGATTAAAAGTAAAGAAGAGCGATAAAAGAAGGAAAGGGGAAAGAGGAGAAACACAAGTCAGTATCAACTAAACAGATATTGAAATCAACCGGAAGTCTCCTTCTATCTAATGGCTCTACGGTCCCTCCCCAAGGGCGTCAGAGTTCTCCATGGTGAACTGCATTCTCCTGGCAGAGGAGAAAAAGAGTCTATGGAGAATGACATGGAAGGTGTTTATTGGCTGGAGCTTGAAGAGGTGTCCATCATCCTACCCACTTAACATTGGTCAGAACTTGTCACATGGCCCCACCCTGCATAATAGCCTGAGGAATGTAGTCCGGTCATGAGCCCCAAAACAAAGAGTATCAGAGTTTGGAGCAATCTGTGCCATACCAGACTTAGGAAGTTGGGGAAAACTACTTCCCAGAGGAGTCATTTCTTTCTCTTTTTTTTTTTTTTTGAGATTTATTTATTTATGCATACAAGAGCTGGGGTACAGGCCAGAGATGTGGGAGGGTGAGAGGATCCACCAGAGACAGAATGGGAAACAGAACAGGCAGATTGACTGAAATACACCGCTGAGGGGAGCAGCAGGTGAGTCAGGAGACATCTGCTGCGCCATGTGGGTTTCTCCCTGGCTGGCCGGGGACTGAACTTGTGCTGCAGAGGCTGCGGATTGCTTCATAGTGCGGTGCTTAACTCCTTGCGCCACCAGGGAGTCCCCACCAGAGGAGTCATTTCTTTTTTTTTTTTTTTTAAAGATTTATTTATTTATTTATTTATACAAGCACTGGGTACAGTCAGAAGCGCGGGAGGGTGAGAGAATTCACCAGAGCAGGCAGAAGGACTGAAGTACACTGCTGAGGGGAGCAGTGGGCGGCAGGAGAGGTCTGCGCGCCCAGAGGAGTCATTTCTAAGCACATATCTGCGGGATGTGTAAGTGTTACCAGAGGAAGGGAGGCAGGAGAAAGTAGGAAGGGCAGTATTAGAGAAGAACAATGTAAGCAAGAATGCAAAGCATTGAAAATCATGGTAGGGCCTCCCTGGTGGCGCAAGGGGTTAAGACACAACCTATGAAGCTATCCGCAGCCACTGCAGCATGTGTTTGATCCCCAGCCAGGGAGTTACCACATGGCGCAGCAGACCACTCCTGACTTGCCCACTGCTCCCCTCAGCAGTGTATTTCAGTAGATCCACCTGTTCTGCTCCCCACTCTGTCTCTGGTGAATCCTCTCACCATCCACACCTCTGGCCTATACTCCAGTTCTTGTATGCATAAATAAATAAATCTTTAAAAAAAAGAAAAGAAAAGAAACTCATGGTATACTGAGAAGAAAGATGTTCTGCTGCTCTGGAGAGCAGAAGGCAAGACCCAGGCTGGGTCAGACATGGCATTAAAAGCTAAGTTAAGGAATTTATCCCAAGAGTAATCCAAACCATAGAGGGTTTTTCAATTGAGAATCAAATCTGTATTATAGAAAAATCTCTTTGGCTCCTCTGTGAAGGATAGCTTGGAAGAGGCCCAGAGAAGATGCCAGAAGATCAGAAAAGATGGGAGCATCTGCAGAGAGAAGCAGACAGGTCCGGACATTAGGATGTGGGATTTATAGGATTTGCGGTGTGCAACCAAGCAAAAGAGATGCATCGAGGACAAAGGCTAGGTTTTCATGTTGGGCAACTGAATGGTTGGTGATTCCATTTGCTAGCTGGAGGGTTGTTTCACTTTGGACTTGGTGACTCTGTGGTGCCTATGAGACATGTGAGGACCGATGCCCTTAGACCAGTTGTATTTGGTTCTGAAAGTTTAAGAACAGGATTTAGGCTGCAGATGTAGTCCTGAGGGTGGGTGAGCTCCTTCTTGGGAGAGGGAGAGGAGATAAGAGGACTTGGATGAAACCCTGTTTGATGTCAACATTTCAGGGTCTACCACGGAGAGGCGCTTACACAAGCTTTTGATCCAAAACAGCAGATACAGAGGGCCAAGAGAGAAGGAACTCATGCCCTTGAGAAAATCAAGCAGAGAAGCAGTGTCAAGGAGGTCTGAGTGGCCCACAGGGTAAAACTCACAGAGACAAAGAAAATTAAGAGCTGAAAGCCAACTCCCATCTTGGCATCATGGAAGCTGGTGACTCCAACAGGAACGAAACTGCAGAGGGTTGATGAGGGGAGGCAGGTGGAGGAGGCAACTTGGTCGGGCAAGCTGTGGAAGAAGGGACGAGGGCAGGCCAGAGTTGGCGGGGTCTGGCACAGCAGCAGAGGGTGTTTTAAGTTAGAAGGCAGCTTTCCTCAATATGGGGCACATTGCAAGCCCTTGGAACTTAGACACCAACCTGGCGGACAGAGTGGAGAACCCCCAAGTTAATAATTTAACAAATTATATGAAGCATTTGCTACGTGGCAGGCACCCACTGGGGGTTAGGCATGGGCATCGAGTAGCACCCCAAATATCCCCAAATATCCCCAAGTCCCTGCCCTGCTGGGGTTGTATTTGAATGCAGTGATAGCACTAAGATCTGTTTCTATGCCTGACATCAAATGTGGGGGCGGTTTTCTCCCCACATCAACCAGCTATCCAACTTCCCAGCCACCAACTGCCTATGCGCTATAACAGAACCGTTCGCTCCGGATCCTGTGGAGAAAGACGGAGACACAGAGCACGGACTGTGGATTGGAGGGACAGAAGCAAGAAAGTGTCTTCGTCCAGGTGAGGGGGAAAGTGTCTTCGTCCAGGTGAGGGGGTGGGCAGGGACCAGGTGGCAGCAGTGGAGACGTGAGAAGTGAACCCGTTCTAGAAACAGGGTGAAGGGAGAGCCTGCTGGGGTAGCTGGTTGGTTGGGGTGTGAAACAGAGGCATTGAAACATCTCCCCAAGCCCCGATCCAGCTGTGGGGAATAGGGCGGGAAGCATTGAGATATGCTACCACTCGCGTGAGCCCCAAAAACATGTTGTTGAGTGAAGGAAGCCAGACACCAAAGGCTGCGTGTTGTAGGATTCCATTTCTTTCTGCCTCTATGGATTATTCTTTTTTATCTCACATACCGTGGGTTCACGATACCGTGCATTTCAGGAGCACAGCTTCACACCCCGACACATGGATTCCACCGGCATGAAATAACCAGAAGGGGTCGATCCACGACAGAAAGTAAATGAATTGTTGCCAGGGGCTAAGGGGAAGAGGACAGGGGATGGCCCCAGATTTTCTCACGGGGGATAAAGACGTTTTGGAATTAGAGGCAGTGATCACTCATACTGGGAATGTCCTCAGCACCTAAATGGAAGATTTCATGTCATGTGAATTTCATGTCAACAAATGTTAGGGGGAAAATCACCCTGAAGTCTTTGGTCTGAAAACTTGAAGACGAGTCACCATCTGCTGAGAAGGAGAAGATGCAAGAGAAGCAGGGTTGGGAAGAAAATGGCAGCATTCTGTTTCGGATGATTATCAATTTGGGATGCCTGTTCAATATCCCAGTGAGACTGTCAAGAAGGCAGATGTGAGTGTGGATTTCAGAGATGTGGGAAATACTGCAAGTCTTCAGTACAGGCTTCATCTTTAGACTTGGGATCTGCCGGCATTACACTCCTGTTTCCTGGAGGAAGAGGCCAAACCTGGAAATCATGTTGTTGCAGAAAGTAAACAATTCCATGGGTCTCACAGCCAAGTTAGTGGAATGAAACGCATGCTTTTTCCATTGGAACGGGCTGCAGTTCTTTAAGCCCATCCAGGCATGACTGATCTGGAGCCAGGCACGGCTGGGCTTGCTGCAAGGGCGGAGGCAAGCTGCAGAGCTGTGGGCTCTCCCCTGCGTCTATGCAGCACCTGCAAAATCAGAGTCGACTTCGTATCTTCAGTAATTATTTGTCTGTCATGCCCGCAAGCATTGTTTCTGTCCTGCTAGGACTTGTCATTTGAAAAGCCAGGAGAAAAAAATCTGGTTTGTCAGACCAGTGAAATTTTGCCCAACAAAGGGATGCAGTATTTAGAGCAAGATTTCCATTGTTGGAGATCACAAGCAGTCAACAATCATCATTAACAAATAATAGTAATAACGAATAATAATAACAAAGCCTTTCCCATATGCCTAGTAGTCTGGTAAGAACTTTCCATTCATCATCATTCTGCCTTAGCATTAAACCTGCAAGGTCTGCTTTAGTTGTAGTAGTAATAGTAGTAGTAGTAGTAGTAGTAGTAGTAGTAGTAGTAGTAGTAGTAGTAGTCCCAGTTTCACATGTATAAGCAAGCACAGAGAAGTTAAGTGATTTGCATGAGGTCACACAGCAAGTAAAACAAGAAGTAGGCAGCAAACTCAAATATGCCCAATTCTAGAACTCCGTACTTTGGAGGAATAAAAACTTGAAATGTCAGAAGCCTCCCATTCCATGACTCTGCACTCAGTACCTAGAGTCGGTGTGCAAGTCTGGGATCCTTGCCAGCCCTGAGCACAGGGATTGGGACATAATTGGTGTCCAGAGCTTACTGAATGAATGAATGATAGAATAAGCACACAAAAAAATGATCAGCTTGCATCACAGTGCATTGTGTTTAGTAATTCAGGAGCCTGTCTCTCCAGCTGGGCTGTGAGCTTCTCTGGGGGAGAGACCCTTTCCTACGTGCTGAACCATGGGGTGCAGCATATGGAGGAAGTTTCTGGTACAGGTTAAAGTCGTGGGCTCTGAAGGCAGTTCACCCAGCTTCACATCAAGCTTCCTCTTCTGGGAAACTGTAGTAGTAGTAGCAGTAGCAGTAGCAGTAGTAGTAGCAGTAGTAGTAGTAGTAGTAGTAGTAGTAGTGTGACTGAAGCTAAGTGAGATTAAGTTATTTGCCAAGAGTCACAAAGCACATTAATGCAGACAGAAAAAGAAAAGGGTTTTGATTTTCTCATCTGGAAAATGGGAGAATAGTTATGCCTCCACCTTAAAAGATGATCAAGATTAATAAGTTAACACCCTGGTGATAGTAGGTGCTCAATAAACACTAGCTGGTATCTATGGGGCCACAGAGAGTCCCTGCCAGTACCCGGCAGGATGGGCTACAGCTGTACCCCACAGCTTAAAGTCAGAATAGGTAGCATTTTTAGACATGTATTAGGTGCCAGGACTGACCTAAGCACCATACATGCATCATTGCTCTTAATCCTCACAAAAATAATATGACATAGAGACTGTTATTATATTATTTTCCTGACAGAAACTTGAAGCTAAGAGAGATTAAGTCATTTGCCAAGAGTCACAAAGCACATCAATGCAGACAGAAAAAGAAAAGGAGCCAGCGTGTGTGACATGAGGTCTAGAGCCAGGTCTGCTGGATAGAGAAACAGAAACCATTTGGGCATTGCTCAGAGAGGGAACTCTGTGCAAGGAACTGATTACACGTATGAGCCAAGAGCTGAGAAGCCAACTCGGAGATGGTGACGCTGCTGCGGGCTCAGCAGAAGTGGGACGCGGCTACCATGTGAGGCAGAGGCGGGACGGGGTGTCTCTCCCTGGGCCATGCAGGAGGCTGCCCCTGGAAGTCCATGCAGCCTCTGCTGGAAAAATGTTCCCTGAAGTTGGGCAGGGTGGCCTCCCGGAGTGCCCCTTTTGTCCCACCATCCGCTCTCCTGCCAATGAGCTAGAAGTCAGTTAGCTGCGTCACCTGGGAAATATAGTTTGCAGATGAAGGTCAAGGACATCCAGGGACCAACAGGCCATTAACCTGCATATTTTTCTCGTCTGTCTTTGGTGCCCCAGCATCTCACACAGTGCTTGGCACACAGAAGGCCCTGGCTGAAGGGGAGGGAGGGGCAGGCCAGACCATAGTCTGTTCTTCACCCAGAGGGAGCAACGTCAAATCCCTCCAGAAGACAGGCCTCTTGCATCAAGGCATGGCAGGAACCGGTTACAAGGAGTGGTGAGGATGCTGTCAAACTAGAGGGCACACACCCTGTCCAAATGGGACAGCCCTACAAGCTGCAGCCCATTTCTGCCCAATAGGAATGTGGGCTCGGTGTCGCTAGGTTTGCTGACTTTTCAAAGGAAACTGAAATCTTGACTTCCAAATTAAATCTGCTGCTCTGTAAATGTTGGCAAAGAAATCAAATCCAGATGAGCCTGGGACATCTTTTTGGGCCAGAAGCAAAGCCACTGATCCGAGGGCAGGGTGATGTCAAGAGCACATGGTATACCCATCTGTACCCCAAGACTCCCACTTGCTGGAGGTGGGTCATTTCTAAGCAATAAAAAGAAAGTGAACAGATGATTCTAGAATGAATCCTGGTGCAGAGAAAGGAACTGAGGGGGGAAACAAGTGACTTCAAAATAAAGTCTGGAGCTGAGTTGATAGTAGTGTATAGGTGTTGGTGCGTCAGTTTTGTCAAAGGAAACATGAGCTGTTATCACTAAAGGAGCTCATGAGGAAACTCTCTGTGCTATCTTTGCAACTTTTTTTTTAAAGATTTACTTTTATTTATAAAAGTAAATAAATATATCTGGGGTATAGGCCAGATGCGCGGGAGGATGAGAGGATTCACCAGAGACAGAGCGGGGAACAGAACAGGCAGACTGACGAAACACACTGCTGAGGGGAGCAACGGGCATGACAGGAGAGGTCTGCCTCACCATGTGGGATTCTCGCCGGTCGGCAGGGATCGAACCCGTGCTGCAGAGGCTGTGGACAGCTTCACAGTGGGGCGCTCAACAGCCTGCGCCACCAGGGAGGCTGCTATCTTTGTAACTTTGCGGTAAATTTAAAATCATTCCAAAATTTTTTAAAAATTCAAATAACGAAAACCATGGACTCTAACAACGTAACTCTTTTTAAAAAATTAATAAGTTCATAACGATACTCAAAAAAGAGAAAAAAAAAAACAACAGGAACAACAAATAAGTAATTTGTACCACCAGAGCAACAATTGCATCCAATCCTTACTCGAAAAAAAGCAGTAATTAATGACAGTAATTAACTCTGCTTTGTCAATGAGAAATATAAGCTCTTCTTTACAGAATACCAGCTTGTAAGTGTTGCAGGAAGAACAAAATCAGAATTAGCAAACCCTACTGCAATAATTGATTTAAGGGATGCTCATCAATAGATGTTGAGCCCAGCAGGTGAAAGGTTCAGGAAGACTGGCTATTCTCCAGCTGCTAACTCATCAATCCATAGAGCACTTACCGGTTGTAAGAAATACCTTGACAATGAAGGGATCAGGTTGTCACCCCACCTGAAGCCATTGATCAGACTTAGCTAATGAGACAGTCATTCTGAGCCTTCTGGTGTGAGGCAATAGGACACTCACCTCGGAGGACTGTCTACAAAAATGTCCAGCCCCACAAGCAACAAAACCAACAATCAATGACAACATCAACACAAAAAGAAACCGTCAACAAAGTGGAAAGACAGGACCTCCCTGGTGGCGCAAGGGGTTAAGTGTCAGCACTATGAAGCTATCCACAGCCACTGCAGCATGAGCTCAATCCCCGGCCAGGGAACTGACCCACGTGGCACAGCAGACCTCTCCTGTCTGCCCACTGCTCCCCTCAGCAGTGTATTCCAGTCAATCCACCTGTTCTGCTCCCCACTCTGTTTCTGGTGAATCTTCTTACCACTCCCCCCACCTCTGGCCTGTACGCCAGGTCTTGTATGCATAAATAAATAAATCTTTAAAAAAAAAAAAAACAAAGTGGAAAGACAATCTAAGCAATGGGGAAAAAATATTTGCAAACCCCATATCTGAGAAGAGGTTAATATCCAAAACATAGAAAGCTTCATACAACTCAATAGCAAAATAAGTCAAATAACCCTATTTAAAAATGGACAAAAGACTGCAAGAGATATTTCTCCAAAGAATGCATAGAAAAAGCTAACAGATACATGAAAAAAATGGTTCAGCGTCACTAGTCATTAGGGAAATGTAATTTTAATACAAATTAAAATTACACCAAGATAGCATCTCACACCTGTTAGAACAGCTTCCATCAAAAAGACAACAGACGACAAATGTTGGCCTGCATGTGGAGAAAAGGGAACCATGGTGCGCTGTTGGGGGAATCAGAAATTGGTAGAGCCATGTTGAAAACAGGGTGGAGGTGCCACAGAAAATTAAAGTTAAACTCTCATAGGATCCAGCAATTCCACTTCTGAGACTATGCCCAAAGGAAATGAAAACATTACCTTGAAAAAATATCTGCACCCCCACATTCATAGCAGCCTTTTCATATAGCCAAGGCACAGCAACCACTGGGGTGTTAATAAATGGATGGATGGATAAAACGGTGTGAGATGTAGAAGTAGATATGATATGTAGATGAATATTCAGCCATAAAATACGAGGAAATTCAACCATATGAGGCAATATGGATGGAGTTGAAGTCATATTAAGTGAAGCAAGTCAAACGGGAAAAGACAAATACTGTACAATCTTATTTATATGTGGAATCTAATAGAAAAAAAATCCAAAAAGAAGTCAGACCTGTGATCACTGGAGGCAGAGGGTAGGGAAGGGGAGTTGGAAGAAGATGGTCGGAAGGTACAAACTTCCAATTATAAAATAAATAATCCCTAGGGGTGTGATGTACAACACGATGACCAGGGTTAACACTGGTGTATGGTAGATTTGGAAATTGTTAAGCGATCCTAAGAGTTCTCATCCCAAGGAGAAATTTTTTTCTTCTCTCTCTTCATTTCATTGTATCTATATGAAAAGATGATGTTGGTGGAATCAAGGGTGTTAATTATTTCACAATGTCCATAAATCAAACCATCACACATTCCCCTTGTTTAGTGATGTGAGTCAATCATTTCTCAATAAAAGTAGGAGGAAATGCTTCACCAAAATCTTATCAAAATCTTTATCTAGTATCTTGTTTACAGAAAATACAGGAGATAGAGTGCCAGTGAAATATACCATGAGGAAGCAACCAGACAGAGCCAAGCGGGGTCGGGTGTTCCAGCAGTCAGTGGACTTCATTTCTTTAATAAGACAATGACCTAGAATAAAACAAGGGGGAGAGAGAGAGAGAGGAGGGGCAGGGTGGAGGGGAGAGCCCGCAGAGATGATTCCACGCTTAAAGTGACTGATGAGATGTGATCAAACACATTTGTAGACCTTTATTGGATCCTGGTTTAAATCAGTTGTAAAGACATTTGGGGAGTGATCGGGAAAATGTGGATATGGGGGACTTCAGTGCTAATGCAGAGTTGAGGTTAGATTTTGTTAAGTGTTATAATGTATTGTGGCTAAGTAAAGAAGTGTCTTGCTTTTTAAAGGATGCTTTCTGAAGAATTTAGGGATGCAATATCATGCTGATTCTAAATATCTTAAAATAGTTCAACCAAAAAAGAAAAAGTAGATGAAGTAAATATGGAAAAAAATGTTCACAACTGTTATATCTAAGTGATGTGGATGTTCATGATATGATTCTCTCTGTTTCTATATGTTTGAAGTTATTCATCATGAGGAACAAAAGATGTGCAAGCTAAACAAGAATTCATTTATTCCACAAATACGTGTTGACTACCTACTACGTGCCAGGCTCTGATCTAGGTACTGGTACTACAGTAATAGAAAGTATTTTGCTGTTGTTCAAATGTTTGTTGAGCACCTTTTAATATGATAGGCTTGGAGCAAGGCAGTGGGTATAACAATGGCTAAGACAAAGGCCCTCGAGGAGCTCACAGTCCAATGGAAAGCCACTGAGTAAACTGAGGCACAGCATGGCAAATGACTTGCCCAAAGAGGAATGAGTTGTCAGGAACGTGGAAATGTGGGACTAGAGCTAGAGAGAGGGCAATGATCTCATCACAAGTAAACACTTTGATTGAAAACCAATGACGCATATTGAAACATATTACAAAATCTGTTCATGAAAAGTTGAAATAGTATCCTATTTTCACCATGACTGAATCCATGTCTTGCAATGGTTGCAACAGAGCCTGGTGGCATTTCTGTCTTTGCTCCTAAAGATTTGGGGACATATCATTATCTGCTCAGGCATAACAATAACTCTATAGAAAGCTTGAAATCCAGCTTGAGCACTGGGAACCATACTGGAATACTTTTATTAAATCCATGAACTTTATCAATCCTGGCCGGCTGGCCAGGGAGCAACCCACATGGCGCAGCAAACCTCTCCTGACTAGCCCGCTGCTCCCCTCAGCAGTGTACTTCAGTCATTCTGCCTGTTCTGTTCCCCACTCTGTTTCTGGTGAATTCTCTCACCCCCCCACACCTCTGCCCTGTACCCCAGTTCTTTTATGTATAAATAAATAAATATTAAAAAAACAAAAAAAATTAAAAATTAAATAAATAAATAAATCCATGAACTTTAAATGCACAATACAGCAACGACATGTATACATGTAGAAGTTTGGGAAAAACTCACCCCTCATTCAGAGGATTTTAATAGGTTATAGACACCACAGAAATTAGAGAATATATTTATTATTTTCCATATACAGATTGTTTTGACTGTATAAAGGCACAGTTTCACTTAAACACATGAAATATTTTTTTTTAAATCCTTGCCCTCATGGAATTACATCTGGTTGCAGGAGGAAGAAAATCAACAAGCCAAGCAGGTAAAGTGTAATGTAAGTGGTGACAAGTGCATGGAAAAAAATAAGGGCAAGAAAATAAGGACAAGAATATCTATAAAGGGTAGATATTGCTATTTTATGTGGGATAATAAAAAACGGCCTTTATGAAGTGTTGTTGTTTAAGTAGAGACCTAAAAGAAGTAAGAAAAAAAGGAAAGAAGCCATTGGAATACTTGGTAGAGGAGTACAAAACATCAGGAATAGCAAATGCAAAGGCCCTGAGGTAGGAGCACGCTTAGGGATCTTAAAGAAGTACTAAGGAATAAACAAGGGGGAGAATGGAAGGACATAAGCTCAGAGAGGTAATAATAGGGATGGGGTGTTTCCACTTAAGGCCATTTCAGCTTTTACTCTGAATCAGATAGAAAACCTAAGGGGGAGGATAAAACTTTATTTTGATTTTTAAAGTATTGCTTTTATGGAACTTTCTAAATATATAAAAGTAGATATAATAGCATAATGTACCCACCACATAACTTCACCATGGATGCAAGATGAGTCTTATTTCATCTATGTCTCCCACACCACTCTAAGTAGATTATTTTGAAGCAAATCCCAGACATCTTATCATTTCATCTCAAAATATGTATGTATATGTCTTTAAACATAAGGTGTCTTTGAGGATCCTCACAACAAAAGCATTGTCATATCTGAAAAATAAACAACTCCTAAATATCATTAAGAATTTAGTATTAAATACCCTACTTGTCTTATCAATAGCTTCCATTGAATTTGTGAGTCCACATTCAAATGAAACTCATGGAAACCCAATCGTTGAAAAAGCAGGTAAGTCTCTCTTGATCGCTATGATTTCCCTCAGCCTCTATTTGTTTCTTTCCATTTTTCTTTTGAAGAAACTGGGTCATTCATTCTGTAGTGTTTTCCAACATCTGAGTTTTGCTTGTTACATCCTTGTGGTGTCATTTAACTTGTTCCTTTGTTCCCTGGATTTCTTGTAAGTTCATAGTTAGGTGCAAAGGCCTGATTAGATTCAAGTTCACTTATTTTCTTTGGAAAAAATACTTCCTAGATGATTTTGTCATCCTTCTCCAATTGGATGTAATTCCAGGAGGGCCGGGACTTTAAAAACTTCAGTTTCTATAGCCTCAATGCCCAGCCCAGTGCCTGGCACATTGGAGGTGCTCAATATGAAATCCCTCAATATGATATAAACTTCGTAAATGAAGTCAAAAGGCTAGCCAAGCTGGGAGGGAATAACAGGATATTGATTTGAAATGCAGAATATGCAACCGATGAAAATCTGTGTATCCATTTGGCTGTAAAATGTGCATAATAGTATCTAACTTCCTGGGCTATTGTGAAGATTAAATGAGCTAGTATATATAAAACGTTTAGAACAGTAGTTGGCACTGTCAGTGTTACACAAGTGGTTGCTGTTGCTATTTTATTGTTGTTGAGATGATCATTGTTACTGATTAATTCTTCAGTCCACTCAGTTGTGGACCTCCTTAAAGCTGCATGGGTACATAGCAGGTATTGGGTCCCCACCATCTAAAAAGGCTTTATCTTTCAGTAGACTAAGCCAAATGAAGATCTCCTATTTTTTCTTCCTACCATGACCCAGCGGTTTCAGGTCATGTAAGTGGCAATTAAATAGCTTCAAAAGTGAATCTGAGTCATTAAATACCCAATTGTCTGAGAGGACTTCACCCTAAATTAAATCAAGCCCCTCCTATTAATTTTTAATGTGTAATCACTGTTTACTAGAGGTTTCCATTTTTTAAATTACATAAGTGAGCTATACTCTTTATAATATACTGCTTAAGAAAACAAGTAATGTAGCTAAGGATAAAATTCTCCTTGCCCACCATTTCCTATCTCTGTACCCTCCCTCTAGATGTAACCAGTGCTAACAAGCTGGTATGTGCCCTAGAGCTTTGTCTCTGTGTTTGCTTACTACGCATGTATGCCCTTATTAAAATGCATTCTATTTTTATATGGTTTTTATGTAAAGTTATATTGCAGGCATTGTTCTGTAACTTGCTTGAAAGTTTCAAAAGTGAATATGACTCATTAAAAAACCAATTGTCTGGAAAGAGCTGGTCCTAAATTTTCTCACACCCCACAGTCAATCACTCAGCAAGATTTGTCAGCTTTCTCTGGAAAATACACCTGATCATTTCTTCCTACCTCCATGTCATTCACCCTGGTCGCGTGCAGTCCTTGCTGCCCTGTGAGCCATCTTCAACTCCTTCAACTCTTACAGAGTGAGCCTCCTCAACTATTAGTTAGATATTCCCCAAGGAAGGGAAAGCAGGGCCTCTGTGGTGGCACAGGAGTTAAGTCTCAGCACTATCAAGCAATCACCAGCCACTGCGGCATGAGTTTCTATCCCCAGCCAGGGAGCTGACCCACAAAGTACAGCAGACCTCTCCTGTCTTGCCCGCTGCTCCCCTCAGCAGTGTGTTTCAGGAGATCTGCCTGTTCTGTTCCCCAATCTGTCTCTGGTGAATTCTCTTACCCCACCACACCTTTCGCTTACACCCCAGTTTTACAGGCATAAATAAAAATGAATCTTTAAAAAAAAAAAGAACAGGAAAAAGAGACCTGAACAGATATCCATATCCATATGCCCATTTCATTGCAGCATTGTTTGCAATAGCCTAAAGGCAGAAAACATCAAATGTCCATCAGCAGATGGATGGATAGATAATACAGGCCATGTATACATACAATGGAATATTATTCAGCCTTAAAAAAAAAGGAAATTCTGCCACATGCCACAACATGGGTGGACCTTCAAGACATTGTGCTATGTGAAATAAGCCAGACACAATAAGGCAAGTGTCATATGATTCCACTTAAATGAGGGGCCTGTAATAGTCAGATTCGGCAAGTCAGAGTGCAGAATATTGACTACAAGGAGCTGGGAGGAGAAGGGACTGGGGAGTGAATGGGTCCAGAGCTTCATTTTTGGAAGATGACAAAGTCCTGGAGTTGGACGGTGGTGGTAGCTGACAACAGTGTGAATGTACCGAATGCCACGCACCTGTACACTTGAAAATGGTCAAAATGATCATTTTTATGTTGTCTTATTACAATAAACACATTCTAAAATTTTCAATCAGGTTACATCTCCGCCAACCTTCTAAAGACCTTCCACCTCACTGACTCTAGACCAAAGTCCCTATGCCAACCTGGCCCTCCCCCATGTTTTGTCCCAACTTACACCCATTATCTTTCTGATCTCTCCCCTCTGCCCCCAACTCTCTCTTCCTGTTCACTTCTGCTCTAATCACATTGGTCTCCTTACTGCTCCTTAATCACACCAGGCGTATTCCAAGCCTCAGGACCTTTATACTCGCTGCTCCCTGAGGGGTACATTCTTCTCCCAAATATCCACAGGTGGCTTCCTCACCTTCTTTAGGTTGATCATCTATTCCAAACCTCATCTCCTTTGGCCTGAATTCTTTTTTCTCCATAGCCGTTTCACCATCTAAAGGATTCTTGATCTGATTTATGACCTGCCTGCTCACTCTAGAATAGAAGTGTATTAGAGTGCTTTAAATTCTCAAAGCCGTGACCTGATCTTTCTCAAGGTTCCAGGTGCAACTGAAAACCTCAACAGCAAAGTCACTAAGTCTGTTTACAGAGCTCTTCCTCTTCCCCAGGTCAAGGCTGACGAGGAGATTAAATTTTTCTTCTGGGCCAGTGGGGAAGGGATAAAATGGAAAGGTATGCGCTTTGAGTGACCAGGTGAGTCCTGAGCGCCAGCCTGGCTGCGCCCCGTGTGATGGGACTCTGCGGTTGGATTTCTGGGGACAAAGTGAAAGTTGCCATTCTTGGCAGCGGCTGGAGGCTTTGTGCAGCCACAAAGCTGGCTAGATCGAGGGGAAGGTCAAAGCCAAGGGGAGGCGGCTGGTTGCTGGGATCAGAGGCTCCATTCAAATGTCCCGGCAGCAGACCAGACTGTGGATATGAACACTGCTGTTGCTGCTGCATCGTCGAGAAACCAAGTCCATTCGGCTACTGCTCAGCTATGGGTGACCCAGGCCAAGCAGGAGGACAGTTTCGTCAGACGTCCTGACTTTTTTCCAGATGATGGCGAAATTATTTTTTTAGGTGTTATTTTCTGATTTTTAAGCTGTGCTTCATTTTTAAAAAATGTCATGTGATTTAACAAAACATTTTTGAAAACTGAATTTCCCCCATCCCCCAAGCACCCCCGTCCCAGGTTAACAGTTTACAACTCTGCTATTTAAAACAAGCACTTTGGTTCCAGAGAGACCTGACTTTGCTGCTGTTTGGGCAAGTTCCTTGACATCTGCAAGTCTGTTTCTTTATCTGTAAAATGGAAGGCAGGATAAACCCTACCTTAGATAGCCTTTGGGCAGATAGAGATTAACCTCACGCTGGCAAACGGCACCTTAGTTCAAAGGTAGCAATGATGGTGGTAGTAAGTGGGGGTGAGGGGAGAGAAAGCAGAGTAACAAAATGATACACATGAAGTCAGCTGATGCTTCCTGGTCAGAGGCAGGAAAGCCTGGGAGAATGATTCTGAGGATCCAGAGACTAGATTAGGATTTCATCCACCAAGTCAGAGACCCAGCCCTTGGGGCCTCCAGACCTGCAGGTGGCTCTGTGCTGCCTCGCCAAGAGCGTCTCTATGGCAGGGAGTGGCCCTGGTCTCCAGCCAGGGCTTCCTGCTCTGCTCATAAGCATAGCAGTTGTCTGTGTGAGCCTAACTGGAGAACTTTATGTGTTTTCTTGTTCATAGGTTAGAACCTCATATTCCAGACCATCAAGATTCTGTAAATAGATGTATTAACTGTCCCTCCTGACCTCTTTTATAGTCTGGATAAAATTTTCACCAGAATCAGTGAGGAGTCTTTGGTTGCAAGTGACAGAAACCCCAACCCAGATGGCTTAACAAAAAGGCAGGTTACAGCCTCACGTGCCTGAAATGTCCAGGGGTAGGGCTAGTTTCAGGTATGGCTTGATGGGGGGGTACATGATGGAGCCAGGACCTACTTTCTCTATCATCTTTTTGGTCGAGATTCAGTCTTTTTTTTTTTTTTTTAACTACATCACTGGCTTATTATAAAAGGATATAACAGGGACAATCAGATGGAAGAGATGATGGACAGGGCAAGGTACAAGGGAGAGACACAGCTCACAGTTCACTAGCCTGGAAGCTCTCCAAACCCTCAAGATTCATTCTGACACATTCTCTTCCCAGCAGCAGCTCCCCATCTGAACAACTCAAAAGCAGGCAGCACTCCCTACATGCTCAGAGTAAAACCCAGTGGGGTCATGTTCCCTCCCCTGAATTAATCAATAACCCAAGAGGAATAAAAAGTGCTGCCCATGGTGGGGGGGGGTGTGACATCACACTAGGGTGGTGATAATAAATGTGATCAACTTCCCCAGGATCAAGAGCTGGACAAGGGGTGGATCAGGTGTAATTATCCAAAGTAGAATAAATCACTGCCCCCCTCCTGCTGGAGAAAAAAATATATATTCATCTTATCTTTTATGCAAGCTATTGTTTAGATAGTGGTTTATCAAGTGCAATTGCTAACACCCCATTGATAACCAGGGCTGGCTGATGAGGCTAATCTTGGATCCCCTTTCATATCTCATCATCTGCTAGAATTGCACTAACCTGATTAAATAAAGCAGGAGGACTGGCCTTCCACAATAGTATACAAATACGCATCAGAACATTCTTTGACCTTACAGACCTCCCAAACCAGTTAAGCATTCATACATATTGAGCCCACGGGTCTTCATCTAAAAGAAGTGTTGGTCTTTATTTATTTTTTTTTTTCATTTTAGCCGAGTCATCATTCTAAACACCTGGCAAAACTCCACGTAGACATTATCTCACATGTTTCAGACCAGAATTTTTATCAAAAAAGGGAGAATTGCCTCTCTTCTCCAAAGGATTAAAAAGGAAAGAAGTTAGTTTGCTCTTCATGAAGCCAGGCCAACTCTGAGAGAACACAACTCCCTTTGCTCACAACTGCTTAAAACACACACCTTAAAACACACGCAACTTCAGCTCCCCACAGGCTAGAAGTCATAACACAAAGACCTGCATGGTACTGGCAGAGATGCTGCTAAAAATGTCCAATGATGGAGTCTGGCCGGGAAAACACAGTGGGTGAGCCCAAAGGAGAATTCCCCACAATAACACGCATTAGGTGGAACCATAGAAAAAGTGTTATTTTTGTAGATCAGTGATAGTCAAATGCCAGCCATTTTTTGTGATCATAACTGAATATACCAGTATTTTCAAAGTGTGGTCCACAGCAGGTAGGAAGAGGGAGCTAAGACTTTCAAGACCATGAGGTCAAAATTCTCTTCATAAGAGGACCAAGGGGTTATTTTCCATTTTTTACCATGTTTATATTTGTACTGACAAAAGCAACAGTTGACAAAAGCAGTGGGGGGTAAAATTATAACAAGGCTGATTTCCTTCATGCATTTCATCTGAAACAATATATTTGCAATAGACCCAATGCAGAAACAGCTATGAGCATCCAGCCGATTTTATTAAACCAGACTAAAGAAATTTGCACAAATGCTAAGCAATGCCATTCTTCCCACTAATTTTCATTGTTGGGGAAAATATATTTCATAAGTGCATTTTAATTATGTTAACATGTAATGGGTTCATCATGTCACAGTTTAAGGAATGAATAAAATATTTCAAAATTATCTTTTACATTTTTGATACGGTACCTACTAATAGACATAACTCACATAAATAAAATATCTTTGGGGACTTCATAATTTTTAAAAGCACAGAGGATTGGGCCTCCCTGGTGGCGCAGAGGTGAAAGTCTCAGCACTATCAAGCTACCGCCAGCCACTGCAGCATGAGTTCGAACCCTAGCCAGGGAGCTGACCCACATGGCGCAGCAGACCTCTCCTGTCTTGCCCACTGTTCCCCTCAGCAGTGTATTTCAGTCAGTCTGCCTGTTCTGCTCCCCACCTTGTCTCTGGTGAACCCTCTTACCACCCACCTTCCACACCTCTGGCTACACCCCAGTTTTGTACATCAATAAATAAAAATAAAATTTAAAAAAAAGTGCAAAGGATTCCTGAAATCAAAACCTCTGAGGACTCTTATTAAGGACCTCCTATGGCGAGCCTATACAAAATGAAATGAAAATGTTACAAGACTGGGTCCCTGATCTTGCTTGTCTAAACTTCCTGTTATTGAGCCTCTAGGCCAATAGGCCCCAGCCAGGCCAATCACCAGTGAGAAACAGACCCTCTGCTCTGCAGAGGCTTCTCACTTTTGGGCAAGCGATCCAGAGTCAGCTGAAAGCTGATAGCCTTGCAGATGGCAGAAAACTGACCTAAAAGTAACCTAGGTCTCATTAACATGCTAAAAAGCACACCCCTGGGTGGAGACTAAGATACTAATGAGAGTCAACCTATAAAGAAGCAGGTAGCACATCTGCAAGTGCCCCAGTGTTGCCTAGCCCAGTTGCTGTGCGCTGGTCCCCTGCCACCCCACCCAGGTAACCAACACTGTCAACCCAGGGCCCCCCACAGTGTCAGGTCAAGAGTGTGGCTCAGGGAAGTTGCCATCCTCTCCTCTCATGTGATCCATAACAAACAGGCTCTAGTTGAAACCTATTAAGGGCTTTTCAAAATTTGTGGGGGATTAATTGGTCAAAGCCAGACAAAAGTCCTTCAAAATCAGTAACAAGAGGAATGAGAACAATAAGAAAACAAAAATGTAAAGACATTACTGAGTTCAGAGACCACAGTATTTTTCGGAAATCAATTTTTTAAATACAGAAAGGAACAAAAGATAAATAATCACCCAAGGCCTCACCACTCATAACTACAAGTTAACATTTTGTAATATTTGCTTCTGTTTTTTTTTTTTAATTCATTAATTAAACTTCCTGGCTAATGTTAGAATACCTTTCTGAACCCCATCATGCATTCCAGTGGTTTCCCTCCAGTATTTATAGTAATAAATTCCTTAGAGTATACGTAAGAGTTTTGTGTGCTTTAAAAAATATACTTGAATTGACTCATGGTGTACAGATAAATTGCTGCAGTTAAAGGCACAGGCTCTGGATTAAGGCTGCCTGGGTTCAAATCCCAGCTCTCATGGTTCTTAGCTGTGGGGCCTTGGACAAGTTACTCAACCTCTTTGTGCGACAGTTTCACATCAATAAAATAAGGGTAACACTTCACATGGGGGGTTATTGTGAGGTTTTTTTTTTAAGATTTATTTATTTATGCATACAAGAACTGGGGTATAGGCCAGAGGTGTGGGAGATGAGAGGATTCACCAAAGACAGAGTAGGAAACAGAGCAGGCAGATGGACCAAAGTACACTGCTGAGGGAAGCAGCAGGTGAGTCAGGAGAGGTCTACTGCACCTTGTGGGTCAGCTCCCTGGCTGGGGATGGAGGAATTCAAGCAGCAGTGATTGCAGATAGCTTCATAGGTTGTGTCTTAACCCCTTGCGCCACCAGGGAGGCGCCGGTTATTGTGAGTTTTGATATGAGTGCTTAGAACAGTTTGTGGCACAGATTAGACGCTATAAAAATTCCAATTCTCTTGTTTTTTTCACTCATAATTTTGAAGCCTATGAAAATCCATATACATAGGTGGAATGTGCTCTTGTTAAGTGTTGTATCATATTCCATCAAATAACAACGATAAACTTCTTTCTACTTATAGAGGGTCATACATTCAAAGTACCAAAAATCTTGGTTGACTAATTTTCCACACTAGGACGCATCCTCCCAAAGGCTTTATCTCTGCAGTAGACAGAAAAGCAACCTCCCCTCCCCGCAAGAAGGCTATGTCCTCATTCCTAGATTCTGTGAGTGTATTAAATTACATGACAAAAGGGAATTAAAATTGCAGATAGAATTAAGGTTGGCAATCAGTTGACCTAGAAATGGAGAGATTATCCTAGATTATCTAAATCAGCCAAATGTAATTACTAGGATCTTTTAAGTGCAGAGGGAGGCAGAAAAGAGAACCAGAGAGATGGCCTGTGAGAAAGACTTGGTTGGACATTGCCAGCTCTTAAGATGGAGAAAGAGGCCACAAGCTCAGGAAAGCAGGCAGTAGCCTGAAGCTGGGAAAGGCAAGGAAATCCACTCTCCCCTGGGCCTCCAGAAGAACACCAGTTTACCCAATGATTGATTTAGGGCTGTGGGACTTACAACCTCCAGAACAGTAAGATAACAAATTGTGTCATTTTAAGCCACTACACTTGCCATCACTTTTTACACAACAGGAGAAAAGTTTCGGTCTCTCAAGAGTGGGATAAAAAGGCTGACCTTTGGGCTAGGCCATGCACAAATTAAATAAAGACCCTTGTGGAGAGGGTATTGGCTAGGAAGTGGCTGAAATGATAGTCCTGGACACCATGGCCTGATGGACCACAAGCAGGAAGGGGAGGGGGGAAGTGAGATTAGAGCAACTGGGAAGACCCTGCAGCCCTGAAGTCTTTTTTTCTTTTTTTATGCATACAAGAGCTGGGGTACAGGCCAGAGATGTGGGGGGTGAGAGGATTCCCCAGAGACAGAGTGGGGAGCAGAACAGGCAGACTGACTGAAATACACTGCTGAGGGGAGCAGCGGGCGAGTCAGGAGAGGTCTGCTGCGCCATGTCCCTGGCCAGGGATCGAACTCATGCTGCAGTGGCTGCGGATTGCTTCATAGTGTGGTGCTCAACCCCTTGCGCCACCAGGGAGGCCCCTGAAGTCTTCAAACCGGGCAGTGGGAGGAAGCCGAGGCCCCAACTCCCAGCCCGGATGCTGTTGGAATTCCTAATGCCCCTGTGGGGCCTTCAGGTAGTGGAGAGGGTGGGTGAGGCAGAGAGAAGGTCACTGCAAAAGCCGAGGAGAGCGAATTCAAAGGTCGGGTGAGGCGCTGCGAGGCTTCCGGGGAAATCAGCTGCACAGGCCAGTTCCTAAGCAAACTCCCGAAAGTCCCCACCTTGCCCCGAGGACAAGCTGTGCCTGCGGGGGTGTGGATGCGACCAGGGGCGCGGCTGTCCAGGTGTGTTTGTGATGTTTCGGTGAGGCTGCGCCGGCAGGTCCACAGAGAGGTAGGATGGATGGTCTTGTGCGATGTTGGGGGCCGGGGGGGGGGGGGGGCAAGGAAGAGACGGGGTGGGGAGGGGCGGGGAATGTGGGGGATGGCGATCTGTTTGGGGGCACGCGTTTGGGGGTCTCAGTGCACCTCTTTGTGGGCGTTGGGCTGCGCGGGGCGGGGCGGGGACCGGGACGCAGGTGCGCGCGGGGCGGGTGGGGCGTCCGAGTGACCGTGCCACGTGGGTGCGAGGGGCGCGCGCCCCCGGGGCTCGGCGGGGCGCGGGGGAGGGCCGGCGCCCCGAGGGGGCGGCGCGGGCGGCGGGGACCGGCGGTGGCGGGGCCGTCGCGGGCAAGCTCCGCCCGCGGGCACTCCCGGGCCGCCCGGCCCTCCGCCGGCTCCCTGGGCGCCGCCTGGCCGCGCGCTCCAGCCCCCGCGCCACCGCCGCCCGGAGCCGCCCCGGAGCCGCCGCGGGAAGCAGGTAGGACGCGGCCCGGCAGCCCCTCCCCGCGCCCCCTCGCCCCGCCGCTGCCCCGGCCTCGGGCCCCGCGGGAGGCGCCGGGGCGCGCGGGCACCGCGGGCGGGGAGAGCGCCCGGCGCGGGGGCGGGCCGCCCGCCGAGGGTTTCGCGGGGTCCGGGCGCCGAGGGCGGGGTGAGGGGTGGCCCTGGGGTGACCACAGCGAAACTTGCGCTCGGGCTGCGTCCGCGCTGGGTGCGGGGGAAGAGCGACGCTTTCCTGGAAGGAGCCGGCAGCTCGCGCACACCCGGGGCGGCGGGGCTCCTGTGTCCCCGCCTCGCAGAGGGGAGCCCCTGGGTGCCCCTGGCAAGTCTCAGAGCCGCCCTGGAACCCAGAGCCCGCGGCTCTCAGCCGCCTCTCAGCCCCTTCTGTAGGAAATGGGTGTATTCTCTGAGGACCCCTCTGGGCCAGATCACCGCGCAGGGGTCAAGGCTTGGGGGACACTCCCCCCCCCCCCTATCTCTTCCCTGTGTTGGGTGGGACAAGGGTGAAAAGGCCCAGCAGGAGTTTGGGCCTCCTGCCTCTAGCGTGGAGGGAGAAACTGAGGCATAGAGAAATTTAGGGGGAGTCAACAGAGATTCTCCATCCACAGAAGCTCCAGAGAGTGGAGGCTGGTGTTTGTCCCTGGCTGAGCAGCCTTCAGCAATCCTTGGGGAGCTGTGTGCCACCCTGTGTCTCAGCACCCCTGACCCCGGGACATCCTTGCGAGACCCTACCTACCCTCTGAGCTGTCATTCCAGGAGGAACACATAGATTCATTCTCTTTTGTCATCTTCCAACTCCTGCCCTCCCCACTTCTCAGAGATTCATAATTTAGGGTGTTCCTTCCAGACCTTGCCTACACCTCTGCAGTTATATGGGTGCATACCAATGGCAGACATGTAACATGTGTAGTAATGTAGGTAGTGTTTAGTAGAACTGCTATCATATTATTCTGCAGCTTGGCTTACCTTCCCGCCCCACCCCCCAGTTATCACTTCCTTGAGTTATCCATGTTGCTGCACATAAATCTAGCTCATTTATTTAACAGCTGAATAGTTTGCTGCATAGATATGCCTTCTGATGGGCATTTAGATCGTAAAATCCAGGAGACTGGTTTTTATTTCAGCCTCTTCTGTACACTGGCATTTCTAGGTTAAGTAAAACGTCTCTCTTCTTTATCCTAAACTAACTTTCAGGATGTGTGTTTGGGAGACAAGGTCCCTTTTCTCCATTGTACATGCACACGTATGCACATAGGCGTAGGTATTTGCACAACACAAGGCACACACATGCACTTGAGTACACAGTGCATGCACATGATAGGCCCTGCACACAGCTCTACTCTTGTACACATGCACCTGCTCACTCACGTGTGTTCTGCATGCACAAGCACACATACTGCACACATGCATGGGGGACACGTACGTACACACTTTCATCCAGTCTGTGGGTGACGACAAACACCACACCCCCTCTCTCTGTGGTCTCTGCTGAGCCCAAAGCCTGGGACTGAGCCAGGCCACAGGTGCTGCCTGTCCAGGCCCCAGTGGGCAGGGTTCCCATAAGGTCCAGGCCCAACACGCAGCTGCCCCCTTTGATGGAGCAGGTAATGCCCACAGGTTATCTCTTGATGCCAATGCCACCCCACCCTTCAATGGAAGACAGAGGAGTTTGGAACCACAGCTAAGAGAAGGGAGTGTCCAAGCTTCCATTTGTGTGCTGCATGCAAGCTTTCCAGGTCCAGGCTGGAATGTGACAGCACCCTCAAGTTTGGTGAAATGCCTGATAACAGCCAGTTGAGGGGAAGCCGGCATTACTGTCCCAGTTCCCCCATTACCTTGCTCAATCAACTCCCCACCTCTCACCACCCCTGCCCCCACCCCCGCCCCCGCCACTGTTTCTGCATCCGACCTCCAAACTGTTGAGTGGGTCAGTGGGACTATCAGACAGCGCTTAGAGCTTTGTCTGCACTCAGATGGCAGGGCATCTGGTTCTGGACAGCGGAGGTCAGGAGACAGCCCCTGGTAGGGTGACACGCAGTCTGATTCAGGAGACAGCCCCTGGTAGGGTGACACGCAGAGCCCCGATTTGGGACCTCGTCCAAGTATGGGCTGGAGAGTCTGAGTGCTATGTGGGACTGAGGCTCCATCTCTGCTTGGCTGGAGTCAAGTTCATCTCACGGGGGGGGTCCAGAAGTGACCCCGTTCTTACAAAGGCCCCTGAGCTGAGGTGCAGAAAGGAAGTGAGCCCAGGGCCGGACCTTTGAGGTTTAGGAGAAAGCAGGCAGGAGGCCTGGGGCAGCTTTTATGAGGACTTTGCTCCTTTCAAAATATTATATTACTCCCAAGATGTTAAAAAGTGGGACTGTCACATAAAACTGTATTTCTGGGGCCTTGTGAGAAAAGAAAATCAGGAAAGCTGACAACTCCAAGCCCAACACATGCCGTGCCCTGGGAAGGAGCAGGTGCAGTACCCACCGGGCCCATCTCTTTCATAAGACGCAGCATAATATAAAAGTGACTAACAGACTCAGAGCCAGCTTCGAATCCCAGCTCTGCCAGACTAGGGTGGTCTTAGGCAATTATTTAGCATATTTATGACTCTATTTACTTGTGTGTAAAAACAGGAATAATTAGTAGTACTTGCCTCAAAGGGTTGTTTTAGGCATCTAATGAGTTGATCTGCCTCAACCTCTTAAAACAGTGTCTGGTGTGTGATAAACACTAAGTGTGGATGATGCTGATGCAGATAATGGTGGTGCTACCTGCCTGGTCCCTGTAAAGATACAATTTGTATCTCAAATTATACTCCACATAAACTGCTGTGGAAACACAAGTGGGGAGGAAAGAACAGAGGGAGGGAGGAAACCCTTGAGTGCCTTCTTTCAAGAAGATGCTGCAATCCTAGAAAATTTTCTGCCCAAGGACAGGAAGAGAACAACATTTCAAGAGAAAAATATAAAGAGGAAGGAATTTCTAAGGTGGGTTTTGAGGGATCAGTAGGAGTTTCTCTGAAACAATGGTAAGAAAGGCATTTCCATGAAGAGTCAACAGCCTTAACAAAGTCCTGGCAGCAGGACCAAGTGAATCATGATTAGGAAGTGACAAGAGATCCAATATGGCTTTCCAGGAAGCCATAGTTTGACGGGAGGAAGAAGATGAAACAAAAGGGATGAAAGAAAAGGACCATAAGATCACTAGGGGATTTACAGCAGGAAAAGGAATAAACATTTCTTGTGTACCTACTATGTGCAAGTGCTCTTGTAATCACAGCCCAAATGTCCTTAATGTGCCCCTGGAAATCAGGGTTTATGATGCCCTTTTTACTGAGGGCAGGGGAACCACTTGCCCCAGAGCTCGCTCAGTGTGTCCGTGGCTGAGCTGGGGTATAGAAATCGTCACCATCAACCAGGCCTCAGCTTTCTCACCATAAAGTTGAGTTAGTACTAGTGAAACTGCATGGCTCTGGTGTGGGGATTAGGCAAGGGAACAGATGCACAGCCCTTAGCACAATACCAGGCACAGAGCAGCAGCTGTTATTTTGATTGGAATGAGGTTTCGAGACCTCTCAGCCTCTTACACCACTGCCAGGCATCAGATGGGGGATCCCAGGGAGTGAATGACCTGGGTTAGTGCATCTCAGAGTTTGGCAACAGTAGGACCCTGGACCAACAACAGCAGGAACACCTGGAGCTTGTTAAAAATACAGATTCTCAGGCTCTGTCCCAGACCCACTGACTCAGGATGTGTTGAATAATCTGTATTTTTTTTAAAAGATTTATTTATTTATTCATGCATACAAGAGCTGGGTTACAGGCCAGAGGTGCAGTGGTGGGGGTGTGTGAGAGGATTCACCAGAGACAGAGTGGGGAGCAGAACAGGCGGATTGAAGTACACCGCTGTGGGGAGCAGTGGGCGAGTCAAGAGAGGTCTGCTGCACCATGTGGGTTGCTCCCTGGCCAGGGTCGAACTTGTGCTGCAGTGGCTGCAGATAGCTTCATAGGTTGGATCTTAACCCTTTGGGCCACCAGGGAGGCCCCTTGAGCAATATGCATTTTAACACACCCTCACTCCCCTGCCAGGTGATTCTGCTGCATGCTAAAGTCTCAGAATCACTGGCCTGGAGAGAAACTTTGAATGAGGTCCCCCAACCCCCTGCATCCAACTCACAGAGGGTGGGAATTCTACAAAGCATCGTGGGGTTGGAATAAAGCACACTCATAATCAATGGAGCAGAGTTAAGAGCCCAGAAACCAGCCTACACATATATGGACAATTAATTTTGACAAAGGAGCTAAGAGCATGAAATAGAGAAAGTCTCTTCAATAAATGGTGTTGGGAAAACTGAGCTGCCACATGTAAATAAATGAAACTAGACCACTATCTCACACCAGACACACAAATTAAGTCAAAATGAGCTAAAGACTTGAATACCGGGCTTGAAATCATAAAATACAAAGAAGAAAACATAGGCAACCAGCACTGACATTGGCCTTAGTGATATTCTTGTGGCTGCATCTCCAGCAACAGGTGAAGAAAAAAACAAGAATAAACAAAAGGGACGACATCGAATTAAAAAGCTTCTACACAGCCAAAGAAACCGGTCTTTGAAGTAAAAAAACAAAAATAAAATAAAATAGAAAGACAACCTTCTGAATGGGAGGAGCTATTCAGGAATCACATTCAGGCAAAGGGTTCCTATCCAAACTGTAGAAAGAACTCATAAAACTCAGTAAAAACAAACACCCCCCCAAATTTTTAAATGAACAGAGGATCTGAATTGATGCTTCTCCAAAGAAGACATACCAATGTCAACAGACACAGGAAAAGATCTTCAGTGTCCCTGATGATTAGGGAAACACAAATCAAAACCACAGTGAGCGCCTCACAGCCTGAGCAGGGCTGTTATCAAGAAGACAAACAATAACCAGCGTTGGCAAGGATGTGGAGAAAGGAACCCACATCATCACTCTTTAGAACTTGCTCTCCTTCCTTGTCTGGAAGCTTCCATTCTGCCCATCTTGAGGGCCTGGGGCAAGATTTACTTTCAGAGGAGTCAAATCCTTCCTAGTGAGGGATGCTTGTCACCCATTGGTGTCTTGGAAACTGCAAATTTAAGCAAAATACTCTTAGGAAAGCAGGTCCTAATAGCACTGTTGCCTTCAGCTCTGCCAGGGATATACTTTTTTCTCACCCACATTATAAGGAAATGACGTTATTCCAGGACCTGTGTTTACATAGGCACGGTAAAATCTGAGGCCACTGGATGCTGGGAATTGTCATTGACTTTGGGAGAAAAACTGAGGATCTTAGGTGAGGAGACTTATTACCCTTTGCACACATGTTGGTGCTCTCTCGATGTATTTTTCCCCTTGCACTTATTATGTTATAGCTATAATCTAACCTTGCATATCTTTCCCCTTGTTTAAAACAAGCATAACATTAGAAAAATGAGAACCCCCTTTGACTGCTGCACAAATGTCTTCAAATTAAAAACAAATTGAGGCCTCCCTGGTGGTGCAGGGGTTAAGTCTCAGCACTATGAAGCTATAGGCAGCCACTGCAGCATGAGTTCAATCCCTGGCCAGGGAGCTGACCCACATGGCGCAGCAGACCTCTCCTGTCTCACCTGCTGCTCCCCTCAGCAGTGGATTTCAGTAAATCTGCCTGTTCTGCTTCCCCACTCTGTCTCTGGTGAATCCTCTCATCCCCCACACCTCTGGCCTGCACCCCAGCTCTTGTATGCATAAATAAATAAATCTTTAAAAAAAAATGAATTAATTAAAATGAATAATAAAAGTAGGGCCTTCAATCACAAAAGAACAAATGCTGTGTGATTCTGGTTGCAGCGGTACCCAGGACAGATTCAGGGAGACAGAAAGTTGAATGGAGTTTACCATAGTCAGAGGGAGCGAGAATGAGCAGTTATTGTTTCCTAGGGATACAGTTTCATTCCTTTTTGGATGATGAAAAAGTTCAAGAATGGTTGCAGAACTATGTGAAGGTGGTAAATACCACAAAGTGGAACAGTAAATTTTCTGTTGTATGTTTCACCACTGAAAAAATTTAGGGATGACTCCCCCCCAAAAAAGTGGAAGGGCTTTGATCAGATTGCTGGGTTGATGTCCTTGGTTTCACCACTTCTCAGCTCTGTGGGATTTTTTAAGATTTGTTTATTTATTTATACAAGCACTGGGTACAGTAAGAAGTGCAGGAGGGTGAGAGAATTCACCAGAGCCAGAGCGGGGAGCAGAGCAGGCAGACTGATGAAGTACACTGCTGAGGGGAGCAGCGGGCGCAGCAGGAGAGGTCTGCGCGCCATGTGGGACCCTTGCTGGGCACAGCCGGGGATCGAACCAGCGCTGCAGAGGCTGCGGGCAGCCTCCCAAGCCAGCGCTCAACCGCTGTGCCCCTGGGGAGTCCTCAGCTGTGTGTGTTTGATCAAACAAGTATACCTCTCGAAGCTTCTGTTTTCCCACCTGCAGAATGGGACTAGCCAGGAATGCCTGCTCACAGGAACCCTGCAGGGGTTACGTGACTTGACCCTCACAAAGCCCCGGCTCTGCATCTCCTGGGGGTTGGGTTAGGACAGTATGGAGTCGAGAACCAGGCACTGGACCAAGTATTAAGACCATCAGATTCAGCTGGGGAGTGTCTCGGGCATTTGTAAAAACACCATCTGTACTTTTATATCACATTTTATTTGCTAATTTTCCCATAATGTAAACTACAAAATGTAGAGTCACACAAAATCTTCTTGTGGTGGGAATACACAAAAGATTCAGCAATTTTTAACCCGGGGTTTGCTAACACCTTCAGAGACCCGAATCCTGGTTCTGCCCCATGTTAGCTGTGTGACCTCAGGCAAGTGACTTAACCTCTCTGTTCAGTTTTCTTATCTGCGAACTAGAGATGACAATAATTCTCACCTCATTGGGATGTTATGTGGAGTGAAGCTGTCAAGTGCTTAGAACAGTGCCTGGCACCCAGGAAATTCTAAATAAATGTTAAATTTGAAATGAGTCTAGAAGAGTCTTAGCAGGTTTGCTTTTAAGGGGATCTTTTTTACACTAAGAAAACTGTTCTAACCAAGATAAAGTCATGGCGCTGAACCAGTTGCGTTCCCTGGGGTGGGTTGGCTGAGCACTGGCTGGAAGAGACTGAAGTAAGATAAGGGGCACCCCACGAATGGGTGGGCAATAGGAGACTGAGGCTCTGAGAAGTTTAGGGACTTACCCTGTGCCCCCTGACTGCAGAGTCTTCAGGATTGGCGGGCTGGAGAGTCCGGAGCCACCAGTGGCCTGACAGACCTCTGGGACAATCGAGGCACCTTGCTTCTCCTGATGTGCTGGGGAGGTCATTACCAGCCAGGGTCTGGAAGGAGGGCGAGATCACCTCTTCAGGAGCTTGGCCTGGGTCCACTCAGGCCCTTCAGCAGGAGCAGGAAGGCGCCTCCCCAAACAAGCTGGCCCCTTGCCAGAAGCTTCCTGAAATTCCCTGTGGCCCTGGCACTGGTCTGTCTGGGAATGTGCTGATTGTCCTGGGAAGAGCGCCACCTGCACCCCAGAGGGATCACCCTTGTGTTTTCTCAGTGGTTTGCACCACAGAGAGGAGCTTGGCTTCACGAGTTTGGTTAGTGAGAGACCACAGAGAACTTTCCAGTCCGAGACTGTGGCCCTGAAGTCAGCCTTTGGGGGATTGTTTTAGAGATGGGAGGGAGGGATGGTCGATGTTTAGGAATGTGCCCGGCGCATGGTAGTGCTCCTTGATGGAAGGAAGATGTGGGGCACACGTGGGGGAGGAGGGAGTGGAAGAGGAAGAGATTTGCATCGTCCACTGTCCTGGAGGCCGGGCATCTGCTGGCCATTTATTAAACTGAGGAGCGCTGGTTACCCATACGCTGCCTGGGGAGACATGCCTCTCCTCAAAGCATTCTTGCCAAAGTTCAGGTGTTAAAAATCCCCAGGCTCCTTAATTCTCTTCTCCAGACACGACGTTTGTGTAACGCTTAGAAGTCTGGGTGTCAGGTGGCTGGAGTTAGAACTCAGCTCCCTGTGATCTCAGACAAGACCCTGAACCACTGAGTCCCAAGCCACCCCTGTGGACTGGGGGAGCAGCTTCTCCTCTGGAGCCTGGTGAGGGGACAGCAAGCTAAGGGCAGGGCACCATAGCCCAGTGGTGGCGGCTCACTGGCCACCATCACCAACCGGCCCGACCTCCTCGCTGCTGATTAACTCCAGAGGGCTGCAGAGTTCGGCCCAGCTTCAGCTGGGATAGGGCGGGGCATAGCACTCAGGGAAGGTTGCATTCATCATCACCACCATGACCCCCATCAGCAACATCGTAGTCTCCTGCATGGTCTCCCAGACCAAGCCCAACCTGCAGATGTGGAAACAGAGCTCTAGGATATGCCACACTGGGCCCTGAAAAGATTAGGAGTTGGGCTCCAAATCTGATTCCTAGTTCTGACACTTTCTAGCTGTGTGACTTTGGGCAAGTGAGCTAACCTCTCTGAACCTCAGAGTCCTGCTCTGTAAAACAGGAATGGTTACAGTTCCTGCCTCTGAGAGTTGTGATCAGGGTCAAGTGAGCTGGTGCATATAAAGCACTGGCACAGGGCCTGGATCAAATCATAAAAGACAAATACGGGAAAATACTGGCCAGGGAGCTATGGTTAAGAGAACAGCTTGGGAAGTTGGGCTGGGAGTTCCCAGAAGGCCTGGATGGTGAGAGGCAGGTGCTGCCCGAGAACAGGTGCTGAGGGCCAGCGTGGGGGCAGGACTGGAGAGAACACTCAAGGGCCCTTCTGTCTTTCTAAGGAGCCAGGGTGTGGAGGGGGGCGGAGCAGGGGACTCTCACCTGCAGCAGGGCTGGAGGCTCAGAACTGAAGCTGCCATCAGTCCAGTCTGAGCAGGGAGCAGGATCCTTTCCCAAGCTGAAGGAGGAAGTCCCAGGAAGAACCATCCACTCCGCACTTCTGACCCAAAAGCGTCTCAAAGCTGCCAGCACAGACCACTTACCATCATGACATTTCCTTCTGGGCCCTTCCCCCACTTTGACTATTTATTTCTGAACAGCAGTAACAGTTGGCCTTCAAGGTCAGTCCCACGCCAACCCTGAGCATCTCACCTCGGGCCTCCAGGGCTGCTGCAAATAGCCTGTGGCTTGTTTGCTCCACCAATCCAGGTGTTCCTAACACAGACGACACTGGGAACAAGACCCCCTAGAGTTGTGCAGCGCACAACCCGCACAGCCATATCCGGCAGCTCTCTGCAGCCTGAAGAGGGTGCAGAATCTACCAGCTGCAGCTCAAGACAGAGAAGTCTGAGTGGTATCTGGGTGCCAGTCCAAAGGCAGAGAGCCCAGGTTTGCTGCCCAAGGCTTGTCTTTGAGAAAGTTGTGTCTGAGCATTGTGGGTGATGGGGTATTGACTCCTCTTAACATTGCTTATTAGGACCCAGTATGTAGCTCGGGAGTGCGACATAATTCAAGTCTGCTCTGCTGCTCTCGCTGTGTGACTTTGGGCATATGACCTCTCTGTGCTCCGTTTTCTCGTCTAAAGGATGGGTACATATAACACGCCTGGGAATATATATGCTAGTTCCCCTTTTCTTGTGGACTTGCCCTGAGAAGGAGATGCAATGAGGCGGGAGGCTTTAAGCCCAGCAGCTGCCACAGAAATGGTGTCAGTATTGCTCTGCAGGGAGGTGGGACATGGATCGCCCATTGGAAGGCAGCTCCCCGAACTCCTGCCAGATGTCAGATCTGGGGCCCAGTTTGAAAAGTCTTTGGCTTGGAGCTAGATCAAGCCAATACTTGATAGGGCCTTGTCAACGTAACCTGTTCAAAAATCAGGTGTTACTAAGGTTTTGGGGACTGTGTAGGGAAGATTGTGCAGGCCATTACCAGGAAGAGGACAGGCTGCAGGTGAGGCCTCGGTGCCTCACTTCATTCCTTCTAGCCCAGGGGCCAGCAAGCTAAGGCCCAAGGCCAAGTTCAGCCCACTCCGGTTTTGTACAACCTGTGAGTTAAGAACAGTTTTTCCATGAAAAAAATCATGACAAAAATATTCCATGCACATGATAGGCAATTCAAAGCACAGTGTTTATAAATAAGCATTTATTTTCTAAGACTGCTTTCGCACGTCCATAGTAGCTGGGTCTGATTTAGCTTCGGTTTGATTGTTTTTAATATCACCCACTTGGCCTCTGAAGGCATTTAAGTTTGAGACCCTTAATTTAATGGTAAGGAGCTGTAAGCCACCGTGTCTCAAATCTCAACACGCACATTAGTCCCCTGGGCTCCTGCTAAGTGCAGATCCTGGCGCGGTAGGTCACAGGCGGCCTGAATTCTTTATCTGTAACAAACTGCTAGATGTTGCTGACCTGCTGTCCTGGGGACATACTTTGAATAATAAGGCTGTAGACTTTGGTTCTCAAATTAACTCTGGCCAGAATCTCCAGGGAGCAGGGAGCCATTAAAACCCAGATTGCTCCATGGCTTGGCAATTGCGGGCAGTTCTGCTATGAACACAGGAGGACATAAGTCTTTTTGTTTTAGAGTCATCGTATTCTCTGAGTAAATATCTAGCAAAACAAAACAAAAAACAACCCAGATGGCTTGTTCAAACACAGAGTCTCTGATATGGGAGGTGAGGGTGGAGCCTGAGGATTCTAGCAGATTCCCCGGGATGCAGCTGCAGCTAGTCTATAACCAGACTTTGACGAGCAGCGCTCTGGATCTGGGTCTACCCTGTGCATCCGACCCGTCGATTCTCCACTGGGGTGGGGTGCTCTGAGATCCCCCAGATGATAGAGTCTGTATTCTCCCTGAGGTCAGAATCCATGACACCAGCTGTCACGGAGGAAATTAGGTCTTTGTTGACTTCTTCAGCCAACTGTCTTTTCAACCAGACCCAAGCAGTTTCCTCAAGTTCAAACACAATATTAAAAGACATAATGGAAGCTCAGGACAGCAGAACTTTCTGTCCATTCCTTGCAAACCTCTTCCCCATTCCAAGTGGTTCTTATCTATGCGTTTTACAACAAAGTCCCCCTCGCTCAGGTTTGAGTCCCACCTAAGGGGCTTGATGGGAAGAGAGGGGGGTGTGCCCCACAGACAGATGTGGCTGCTGCAGCCCCAGGCACATGGGCAGGGCCCACTTGAGGGTCAGATTGGGCCCAGCGCCATCCACCACAACTGCCTCAAACAAGAATGACCACCCGGATGAGGACCGGTTCCCAGAGTCCTTGAACTTGAGAGGGCTGGCAGCCGGATCTGGATGGGTGAGCTTAAGGATATCTGAGACTGAATTATTTCATTCTCTTCCTGGACCCTTGAGATCAGGGACTCTCTGCCATTGCGGGGCCCTGGAAGCCAGAGTCCCTGCCGCTGCACACCCAGGCAGGACCGTCAAGTCCTGATCGACAGGGACAGCACTTGGGGCCAGCCCGGGGGTGGGCAGTGCTCGGGTGCTTGGGGAGACTTGGGTAGCCCAGCACTGGCTCTCCACCCCCAGCAGGGTGACCTTGGGAAGTGGCTGTGCCATGGAAGCTGGCGTCTCTCGCAGGATTGACTGGAGGGTTAAATGAGATGCTAGATGCTACAGGAAGGAACCCTGACAGTTCCTGGCACATATTAGGTGCTTGACAAACTGCTAAAGGAATGATGATTATTTAGTTCTATCAACTGCCCCACCACAACCTTCCTCCCACTGTCTTGCAGCCTGGCAGAAACAGTTCACTTGTGCTCCAAAAGGCACCTATTTGGCAGCAACTGTATTCACTCTGTGTGCAACCATTACTTAAGGGACTGCTGTGTACCGGCCCTGGTGCTAGGTCAGCGCTGCCCAATGTAAATATCACAGAAGCCACTTAAGATGTTCTAACAGCTACATTAGAGACAGAAGTAAAAAGAAACAGGGGAACTTAATTTGAATCATCTATTTTATTGAGCCCATTATTCAAAATATTATCGCTTGAACATGTCATGGCTATTAAGCATGACTAATGTGATTTTTTGTCTTTGATGTGTCTTTTTAGAAGTTTGAATGGCAGTGAAAAAATAATATAAAATTTGCCACCTTAACCATTTCTAAGTGAACAGCTGAGGATGTAAAATACGTCCACATTCTTGTGCACCCAACTCCAAAGCTCTTTTTCATGGTGCAAAGATTAAAATTTTCTGCCTCTCTATTCCCTTCAATGTCTGCACTTACAGCTCATCCACTGCTCAGTACTTGCTGCAGATGGAGAGTGGCCACCGCATGGGACAGAGAAGCTCTGCTGCTGGGGTGAAGCACCCGTGGGGAGTTTGAAACAGTAGTGATGGGACACAGACAGGAAACACGTGAATAGATGAGCCAGTCTCCTATGGCATTGCAAAAATGAACAGGGCAGTGGGCTAGAGCGCCTGGGGGTTGGCAGAGCCAGGCTTCCCAGAAGCAGCCAGCCCTAAGAAGACGCAGAAGGATGGCCCACCATCCTGCATCAGACTCTGCAGACGATTCAAAAAATGTATAAATGCCAGCCCCCTCCTGGACCCTCAGGGTCAAAGTCGCTGTGCCTGACACCCTGGCTAGTGTATTTTTAGGAGCTGGATCAGGCAGGAGAGTCTGCAAGCTGCCCAGGGAGCACAGCAGGAACAGCAGGTGCAAAGGAGGTGCAATGCCCTTGGCATGCTGGAGGAGCAGATGTGAAGGAGAGGGGATAGAAGGTGGTCCTGGAGGAAGGCAGGGCCAAGCTTGGGTTTTATTCCAACTGTGATGCAAAGCCATCGCCAGACATGTCGAAAGAAAATTTCAAGATCTTTTTGCCAACAGTTCTAGACACTTACTCTTTGTCTCTGCCTCAGTACAAACAAGCAAGAAGCTTAAGGTATTCTTACCGCCCTTACCCTGGTCATAAGGAAGGACTTCCAAGGCTGGTGTTCAAATAGGGGAGTGTGTCTTCATGGAAGGTTGTGGAATACCTTGGTTGGAGGGAGAAAAAGGAATGGATTCACTCCCGAACCTAAATCATTCCTCACTGGTAGAAGGGAGAGTACAGAATGGCTCATCCAATCCTAGACTGGGGGGGAGATTCTAATCTCCTTTGTCCTCACCCTCTGCTCACCCTTATGCTTTCTGGTTCTTTCTCTCTTTCTAGCTTTTACTAGTTAGCTAGGACTGCGATAACCAAATCACAGCCTGGGAGGTTTAAACAACAAAAATTTACTTTCTGACCATGCTGATGGCTGAATTTTCAAGATCAAGGCGTCGGCAGGATGAAGATCCCTCACGGCCTCTCTCCTTGGCTTGAGACGGCCACCTTCTCACTGTGTCTTCAAGGAGTCTTTCCACGGGGAGCATGAAGCCCCCAGTCTCTCGGGGTGTCCACATTTCCCCTTCTCCTAAGAACCCCAGTCAGATTGGATGAGGGCATGCTCCGGTGGCCTTCTTTTAACCCAATGGCCTCATCCAAGACCTTTCTCCAAATACAATCATATTCTGAACTCTGGGGTGAGGACTTTAAGATAGGAGTTTGCAGGGGGTGGGGGTTGGGGGTTGTTCACAACGCAGTCCATATCATACCTCAAAGGAGCAAGTGGAAGAGGGGGGACCAGGGACTGTTCTCTCCCCCCAACTTTGCCCTCCACACACACACATTCACGCACACACAAGCACCAGTAATTCTGGAAGTGTTTAGGTAAAAGTCACCTTCCAATGGCAAAGATTTCCAGATAGGTCCATCCCACAACCATACCAAGCCTTGCAGCTGGATGTCAAGTCTACCCCAGCCCTGAAGTCCAGACATATTTATTGAGCACCTACTATGTACAAATCCAAGCCCAAGCACTGGGGAATCTGCTGCAGGACCCCCGCACCCAGTAAGACTGATAAGAGAGGGATTACATCACCATGACATAGGGCACTTGGGAACAGACAGAAGAAGGGCTGGTCCATGGAAAACATGGAGCTTCAGGGAGGGAAGATGACTTGCACCCAGCAGGACTGGGGAGCTTCCTGGAAGAGGTGGCACTGGTGCTGGACCTGGAAAGAAGTTTTGGGGGGAAATAGCATGAGTAAAATCATGCCAGGGAAATTGCACACCAACCTGAGGGTGTTAAGTATGATTTCCCCTCATTTTTACAGGTGGGAAAATCAGGGCACAAAGAGGATAGATCGATTCCACGAGGTCACACAGCTAGTAAGGACAGACAGAGCTGGGATTTGAGCCCAGGTTCTTCATCACTACCCCAGCTTGAAGGGAAATGAGGGGAATAAAAGGAGGCACTGGTAGTTGGGGCGAAGCAACCTGACAGCCAGCTAGGGGTGGCCTCTACTGTGCAGGGAGGAGCTCTTGAAAGTTTCTGACTTGGGCCAGCTCAGCCTCCGGGAAGTGCCGCCTCAAACAAATCATTCATTTATTGAAGCGGGAAACTCCCCATCCAGCACCTGTCCTTTGTAGAGCAGTTAAGTATCCAGGTTGACATATTTAACTTTGCAGAGGTGTGTAAACTTAGCGGCCACCTACAGGTTTTTATCTTTCTTTCTCCTAGTAATGATAATAATAGCCAACATTTAGTCAACAGTATGGTGAGTGTTTTATATGCAGTATCTCATTTTAATCCTCACTGCAGGGGGTGGAGGGGACCCAGCAGGAAGGTGCTATGTGGGACTCCATTTATAGATGAGACAAGTGAGGCTCCAAGTGGCAACGAGATGGGGCCCATCTGGGGCCCACCCAAATCTGATTCCAAACTCACATTCTTATTAAAAATAAAATTATTCATGTTTCTCCAGGGGAAACAAGCTCCACAGTGGGACCTACCACACGTGAACCTCAGAACATTCCCGGCGGACCTAGTTTTTCTGATTCTAGTCAGGGACACTCACTGCCTTTTAGTCCCAGGGGAATAGCTTCCTCCCTCCTCTGTCCCAACCCCTCACCCCCCAGCCCTGGTATCTTCCAAGGCTCAGCAGATACTATCCTCTAAGTCGCCTCCAGCCTTGGCAGGGAGGCGTGCTGGAGCAAATGAAACTGACCACATTCTTCCCTGCCACTGTCAACACGCGACACCCACCCTGGGCAAGTGGCCACTTGCCTGGCTGGGGAGGGGCAGGGCCACCGGCTCATGTGCTTGCCACTGGCGCCCCCAGTCATCTGCCTTTAGGACAGATGACACGGCTCCTGGAACTGGAGCTGGTGGGCGAGGTGTTTTCCCATGTAATTGTGATTATGCAGGATAAGGTCTGGTGTAGCAGAATCCTTGACAATAAGGAAAGCAAACACAGCAGTGAGACTGTCACAGGGTTGGAAGGCAGGAGCCAGCCAGGAAATACTAGTTCTGATGCCACCACCGCCTCTGGAACCATCCTTGGCTTGCCCTGTCCCCCAGAGGAGAGGAAGGTCCTCCCGCTTAAATTATGGAAAGAATTTTCCTGGTTGATTGAACACCCCTTCCTTTTGATTTTCTTTTTGACTTAAAGAAAACCTCTGAAAGTAACAGGAATTTTTGGAAAACAGGTACAAATAGAAGGACATAAATGGAAGTGGACATCCAATCTGAACTTCTCTTATATACTCTCATTTTGCAAAATACTAGACATTTCATCCCAGTCCATCCAGCATCCTCCTGCTCCCTCCCCAGACATGCATCTGAATTCTAAGAAACCTGCCTTTAAAAAACAAAAATTCTTCCGTCGTTCCCACTACCCCAACCACCATTTTTCCTCCTGGTTGATTTTTCCACATAGTCAAGAAAGCAACATTCCATCATAAGTTTTTTTTTGCATGTTGCTTTAAAAATCTTTTTCTCATTTATTATTTTTTATTATACAAGCAATAGATGTCCATGGCAGGAAAGTCACAAAACATGAAAAAACTAAAAACTTTTAAGTAACCCAAAATAATCACTAGAAACATTTTGGTGAACCCCATCCAAAACTTTTCCTATGCACATCGAATAACTATAAATCCATAGGGTTTTTTTTTTGTGTGTGTGTGTTTTTTTTAAATAAATAACCATTCTTCCATCATGAGCCTATACTGGGGTTTGCCCTGCTTGCCTGCTCCTGGTCAACATTTTGGGGGGTTGCTGTGAACTCTATATCCACGCAGGGAAGCTGGACAATGAGGGTCTCATCACCACAGGATGTGGTCACCTTTCAAACCCACCTGCAGTCCTTGGCCACCAGGTGAACAAGGAAATGACAAAGCAGGAGCATCTGGCCTCGTGACCAGACAGGCCCCCCCAAGGCTCTGCCCAAGGCTAGATACAGACTCGTTTCTCCTTTAAATGTCCATTCCAATAGACTTTTCTCATAGCTGTCATATCTTGCAGATTGGGGTCTTCCTGCTGGGTGATATCGTCTGGGTGGTACACCCGGGATGGAGGCTGATAAAATCCTTGACTGGGCAGTGGAGAAACCAACAGAACACTCTGCAAGGGGCTGCCAGGGTCAGACAGCTGGTTGTCTTTGAGTTGCAAACGGCGAGGTGTTTTATCTAATCTGGTGAGTTTGCAAGATGAGGAAGGATCTCTGCTGAATCTGTCTCCCTAAGCAGTGTGGTGTGTGGCCAAGGCTTTTAGATAGTGTGCAGAGAAATGTCTTTCATCTCTTCAGTAATTATTTATGTTGAGGTGTATTAGAAAGCATCTATAATTAGTAGCACCAAACCTGTGATTTTGTGGGCATTCTGGCTTAGCTAAAGTTGGTGTTTCAGTAAAAACAAGAGTGAGTCAATGTAAAGAAAGATAGAAGTCAGTGAGGATATAATTGGTACCCAAATGCAGCCCAGATCATGAAGGTCAACACTCAAGGTCAGCCCTTGGGATTCAGGCAACTGGGGAACAAAGCCCAATTCACCTCCCATTCTTGATCCCCCTTAAGCCACAAAAGGTACCTTCTGCAAGCTTCTTCCCTCTTCCCTTGTGAGCTGGACTCAAAAACGCAGAAGGCACTGGAACAGCCAGTACAGACACATCATCTGAATTCCTAAACCCTGGAAGCTGGGCTGGTCAGACCATTTTTCATCAGGGGAGTCCCACCCTGCAGCATTGTGGGACAGCGTTGTGGTGATGCCTCCAACTGCCCGCCAGGATTTCACCCTCTGTGCCTTGACTTAAGTGATTCTTTATGAAATGAGTTTGTTTTTTTTAATGGATCCATGCATTTGAGATTTCCTTTAGACTCTGGATTATCGTGTTGACCTATAAAGGGACCTAGCTGTTGCTGTTGATACTATTTATACAGATGGAAATCTTTACTTAAAAAAAAAAAAAAGATTTGGGCCTCCCCTGGTGGCGCAGCGGTTGAGCGCTGGGCTGAGAAGCTGCCTGCAGCCTCTGCAGCACCAGTTCGATCCCCGGCCGCTGGCGAGGGTCCCACATGGCGTGTAGACCTCTCCTGCCACCCGCTGCTCCCCTCAGCAGTGTACTTCATCAGTCTGCCTGTTCTATTTCCCGCTCTGGCTCTGGTGAATCCTCTCACCCTCTCGTGCTTCTGACTGTATCCAGTGCTTGTATAAATAAATAAATAAATCTTTAAAAAAAAAAAAAAAAGATTTTAGGCTTTTAACTAATCTCTTGGCTGGGACTGGTAAGAGTGACTCCTGAAGTGGGTGATGGATCATTTTCTTCATTTTCTTTTTTGACCTTTATAACTTTCACTGTCAAAAAGTGAGTTCCCATGAGAGATGGCGTTGTCAGGGGCTGTAATGGTGTTGAAGCTGTGGAAGAAGATGTCTTTGCTTTCAAGAGCGATGTAAGGAAGATTATAAAAGTGAGAGAATAGGATGTCAGCAATTTTCTTTAAAAAGGGAAGAAAGGGCCACCCCTGGTGGCACAGGTGGTTCAGGGCCGCGCTGTGAAGCTGTCTGCAGTCTCTACAGCGCCGGTTCAATCCCGGCCCAGCCGGCCAGGGAGGGTGCCACATGGTGCTGCAGACCTCTCCTGTCACGCCCCTGCTCCCCTCAGCAGTGTATTTCAGTCAGTCTGCCTGTTCTGTTCCCCGCTCTGTCTCTGGTGAATCCTCTCACCCTCCCGTGCATCTGGCCTGTACCCTGGTTCTTGTATAAATAAATAAATAAATCTTTAAAAAAAAAAAAAAAAAGAAAGGGAAGAAAGCAGGCCTCCCTGGTGGCCTAGGGGTTAAGTCTCAGCACTATGAAGCTATCGCCAGTCACTGTAGCATGAGTTCCATCCCCGGCCAGGGAGGTGACCCACATAGCACAGCAGACCTCTCCTGTCTCGCCCGCTGCTTCCCTTAGCAGTGTATTTCGTCAGTCTGCCTGTTCTGTTCCCTGCTCTGTCTCTGGTGAATCCTCTCACCCTCTGCACCTCTGGCCTGCACCCCAGCTCTTCTATGCAACAATAAATAAAATCTTTAAAAAATAAATAAATGTAAAGTGAAAAAAAGAAGGGAGGGATGAGGAAAACAGGAGGAAGGGAGGAAAAAATAGAACAAAATGGAGAAGGGATAGTGAAGTAAGTGACAGCATGGTAGAATCTGGGCAACAAATTCACAGGGTGTGCTTATAGCCTTTCTCCACTTTTGTGTGTGTTTGTGTTACTTTTCCCAAAAATGCTTATTTTTTTTTAAATCCCAAATATTTAGAATTAAAAAATAAATTTTAGTCTAAGCCTTGCCTTTGGATAAAAAGTTTCCCAAAGACTTGACCCTCCTTTTATTTTTATTTATTTATTTTTAAAGTGAATTTTTTTTTTTAAGATTTATTTTATTTATTTATTTATCCAAGCACTGGGTACAGTCAGAAGCGCGGGAGGGTGAGAGAATTCACCAGAGCCAGAGCGGGGAGCAGAACAGGCAGAAGGACCGAAGTACACTGCTGAGGGGAGCAGCAGGCGGCAGGAGAGGTCTGTGTGCCATGTGGGACCCTCCTCTGGTGGCCAGGGAGCACCCGGGGATCGAACCGGCACTGCAGAGGCCGCGGGCAGCTTCGCAACCCAGCGCTCAACCGCCGCACCGCCTGGGAAGCCCAACCCTCCTTTTAAGTCAAGGAAAAAGTATCACTGTATCACACTGGTCTCCCTTCACCTCCCCCGCCTCCCATGGGACAGACGTGCTGTGCCTTATCGGACCTACTGAATTCACCCTCACCCGCACTAGAAATCACCTGCACGGCATCACTTAGAGCTGTGTGGGGTCTGTCTGGTTGGCTTCCCGTTGGAGGGATTCTTCTGACTGTTTTGCTCCTTGTCAATGCTTTTTGTCTTTGGAGAACAGCCGCCCCTCCTCCCCACCGCCTGCACGGGCCCTTGACAGAGCTCAAGCTGCCAAGAGCCCAGGCACAGAGAGGGCTGTGATCCAGGCTTGTTCTCAGCAGCTCAGAGGCGGGTGCAATGTTGTTCCCAGCATGCGATGCGGAAACGCATGCACAGAGACACCGTGCAGCTTGCCCAAGATTGCACAGCACGCCTGTGGCTCAAATCCAAAGTTTGGCTCTGGCACCGAAGTCCTGAGCCTCTCCCCTACACAGGGAGTCATGGGTGTCCCCTCCCGGCAACCTCTATTGGATTTTTTCCCCGTATTGGGGAGAATTCACCCCCACATTCCAGTACAAGAGATAGGACACGTCCTTCTTTTGAAAATATGACCCCACCAAGCAAATGTGGGGACCCTTGCTGCAGGCTGAGCGGGTGTTTCGCCCCCACTTGTCCATGTGACATCTTAGAAGAGGTGCCCCTCTGTGCAGTTGCAGCCCTTGGGGGGCGGGGGGCCTACCACTAGCTGCAGGGCCTCTCCCCAGCTCTCCATCCTGGACAGACTAAACCCATTGCTCCCGGAGGGCAGGGAGAAAATCCGGCGCCAGCAGCCATCTGGGGCCATAGGGGCCTGGTCACTGCTGGGTACACCCGAGGTGTTGGCAGGATCCCTCTAAGGCCCAGATGGCCTCTGAAGGGGGGAGGGAAGGGGAATCCCCGTTGGCATTTCCCACCTGTGGCCTGCTTGTCTCCTGAGGAGCAGGGTGTGAAGGGCGTGGGGCTCTGTGCAATGCGGTCTCTTGTGCTCCAGGCATCGTGGAGCTGGCTGGGTGGAGGGGATGGGTCAGCGAGGTGGGGGGCTCAGTGTAACGACCCTCATCAAGACCAAACCAAGTTTTCCAGGGACCCTGGTGGCTGATCCCTGCAAGGTGTGGCCCGCGTTCCTCGCCCCCAGCAGTCGCTCTGAGGACTTACCTGACTTCATTACTCATCCTTCCTCCCAGGACCAGCCAGACTGGCACAGCAGGGCCGCCTTGAGCAGGATGGAGCCTGGCATGGAGCTGGGGAGCAGATGGCTGTGTCTGCTCCCCAACCCTCCCCCTGAGCTTCTGTCAGAGTCGCCACTCCCTTCTTAGCTCTCCTGGTCTGTGTTCAGAGCCTGCAACTTCAGCCTAATGGGCTCCCTTCTTTTCTGACACCCCAGATTACAAACTTCCTGTATTTGATGGACTCATTTGGCTTGGGGATAAGAGCAGAGCTCCTGAGTCACTGCAGAGGAGAGTGCATGGGGAGCGGGGGGCCTGCCCCCAGCTTGGCACAGCCCCAGAGAACTCACACCACCTCTTTCCCAGGATGACATAGAATCAGCACAGGAAGGAGGGATTCTATATTCCAGGGCCAGGTCCTGCCTCACACCCACATCCTCGTGAGCTGACACCGGCCGTGCAGAAGCCACGATGCATCTACACCCCTATGAGGGCTGTAGGAAGGGGTTCTGTTGGGGACCCCACAAGCCCAAGACAGCCCTCTCTGTCTTTCTTCATGTGGGACAGCATAGAAAGTAGCCTCCCTGGGGCAGCAGATGTGGACTGCACGCACAGGCTGTGCCAGCCAGGGCAGGAGTAGGGCCATGTCTGCACAAGTTGTCAGGGGACACCAATTGCCAGCCACTGGGACCTTAGGGAGGTGGGACTTCCCTGCGGGAAGCACTCTGTCCCACAAGAAGCAGAGTCTGTCTGGGTGCCACTTCTCCAGCTGGCCGCTCCCCAGGCATCACAGTCCCAGCAACCCAGGCGAACACCCAGGGTCGTTTTGAACAATCCCTCTCCTTGTGTGAGTAAGGAGAGCAGCAGTTACCAGCAGCTGCCCCTACCCCACTGGCTGTGCCCTGAGCAGATGCCACCTTTGCCTTATCTCAAAGGATCCCAAAGGCCTAGGAGGCAGGGATACGTTATCTCCACCTTACAGATGAGAAAATTAGGACTCAGAGGAGCCAACCTACTGTTGTCCTGGTCAAGGCCCTGTGAACGCAAGTTGCTTCCAGGCCCTGGATGTGGGACATTAGAGGGGCCTCAAAGGTTGATGGGAACCCCTCCCATGTGACCTTTGAGGGATGCTCTCTGCCCACCATCACCCCACCACGGGATGAAACAAGCATCCCCCTGACCACTGCCAGACAACACCCCAAAACCTGGGCAGGGTGCGGGAGTGTGGCCAGCACTTCAACACCACAGAGAGGAGAGTAATGCATCCCTGACCCCGCCAGAACACTCAGACATGACCTGAGCATGGCATTGCTATAAATTATTAGCATTTCAGGGCTGGGATGAACATTCAAGTGTCTCTAAACCAGCCTCCCAACCTCTGTCACTACACAACAGACAGAATGAACGAATTTGTATCAGGCATTACAGGTAGGGGGCCAGGTGGCTGCGGCTGAGGGCAGGGAGGGGCGGGGAGTACAGTGCTCCGGCCCAACCTCCCAAGGTCAAGTGCACCAGCAGCTCGGGCTCATGGGAAGCACTCAGGGCGCACCTGCGGGGGTTGCACCAGTCTAGTCATCCCTGCAGCCAACCCCCTCGCACCAGCCTGACCCACAGCTGCTCTTCCTTGCCTTCCCTCTGCAGCTCTTGGGGCGGGGGCTCGATCTGCACCCCGTCCACCCACAGCAGCCTTTTCATTATGGGAGGTGAGACTGTTTCCAGCTTGAGGGTATCCTAGGTTGCATTGAGGGTACCACAGGTTGCACTGAGGGTATCCTAGGTTGCATTGAGGGTACCATAGGTTGCATTCACTATCCTGTCCGTTACGTGCACACATGCACACACACAAGCACACACGTGAGCACCCGTGCAGGCACGTGCTGTGATGCACACATGCCAAAGAGGTAGCGCTGTTGGGCCGTTGCTGTCACATTTCACATGTAACGGAAACTGCCAAGTTCCACTCCAAATGACAGCATCCACTTGAACGCCACCAGCGTGTAAAGCTTGGCCAATAATAGTGATCACAAAACATTTTCATCGTTGTGGTTCCAGAGGCGGCCAGATTTTTTTTTTTTTTTACTTAATTCTGATCAACATAAATTTTCTAATGTAATTTCCCTTTTAATATTTCTTTTTTGGTCTCGCTGGCAGGTGGGCCACACAAAGCCAGGGGTTTATTTCTTTATGTGTGTTTACTGATAGGTGCCTGGCACTAAACATGCTGTGCACGGAGTAGGAGCTTAATAAATATTTAGTGGCTAAATAAAGGAAGAGAGTAAACATGGATAGGTTCCAAGATACAAAGTTGTGAGAAGAGTGACTCATTTTTTTTAAAGATTTATTTATTTAGGCATACAAAAACTGGGGTACAGGCCAGAGGTGTGGAGGATGAGAGGATTCACCAGAGACAGGGTGGGGAGCAGAACAGGCAGACTGACTGAAATGCACTGCTGAGGGGAGCAGCAGGGAGACAGGAGAGGTCTACTGTGCCATGTGGGTAGCTCCCTGGCCAGGGATCGAACTCATGCTGCAGAGGCTGCCGATAGTTTCATAGGTTGCGTCTTAACCCCTTGCACCACCAGGGAGGCCCAGAGTGACTCATTTTTAAAGGACTCCTTCCCTGCCTGAACACCCCCCTCCCCACCCCACACACACATCAGCACCCAAGGAGGGTGAGTACTTGAAGCTGCGTGTGTGACCTCTCAGAGGCAGGCTTTGCTCACAGGTGAGTAAGTCCACATCTTTGCCCCCTCTCTCTCTCTTTTTTTTTAACACATGCATGTAGGCTTTTTCCTCTCACTGGAGTGTACACCGAGGCAATACCACCCCCCCCCATAAGACCCCAGGGGCCTCAGCAGTGTATTTCAGTCAATCCGCCTGTTCTGCTCCCCACTCTGTCTCTAGTGAGTCCTCTCACCCCCCGCACCTCTAGCCTGTACCCCAGCTCTTGTATGCATAAATAAATAAATCTTAAAAAAATAATAATAGGCTTCTGCCTCTCCGCACCCAGAGGATGGTGAAGGGAGCCATTTTTCTCATTTCCTCCATTAGTCAGGGTGAGGGTGACTTTATGGGTGACCCCCACCCAGATGTCGGTGAGCCGCAGCCCTGGAGCAATGAGGTGCACATGTGCCCAAGAGGAGGCGCCCCCGCCATTGCTGGGCTGCAGATATCCCCGCACCTGCCACATGGGTGCTCTGGGCAGAGGCTCCCTCACGTGTGGGGGTGCGAGGTGGCTGGAAGCCGGCGACCTGGTTTCTATTTCCAGATCCGTCTCTGACTCACTGTGACCGTGGGTAAGGCCCTCCAGGCCCACATCACCTTCTCTGTGAAATGGGCATAATTATACCTACCCTGGTGCACTTAAGAGGATGACACCAAGAGCCATGAGGAAACCCTCAGAGGAGATCATGTGTTTCGGCTGGGGAGGAAGCAATTAGCAGAGAAATCCTAAGGGATGAGACGCAAGATGATTTTAAGTGATGCGTAGAGGAATCTTCTTTAAATAGTGAAATTATTTTAATGTGTCTTGGGCAAAAGCGGCTTAGCACATCAGCTCCCTGCGCCCGCACAGAGTTGCTTAGTGTTTGTGGGGTGGCTTAGGATGAGGCTGAATTTTTTTAGCAAGGAAAGTAGGCGGAGCGATGTTGCGGATCAAATAAATAATGATAAAATGATGATCGTGGGATTGAGCAAATGTGCAAAGCAGTATGCATGCGCTTGGGGACAACACCAAAATCAAATTTAAAAATACTGATATGAAAATCCATCGGAAATCCATTTAAAGCAAACACACTTAAGGGCACAGTGAACCGGGTGTTGACAAACTTTCTATAAAGGGCTGGTTACTAGTTTGGGTTCTGCGGACCACACATATCTCTTTCCCATCTTACTCTTCCTTTTTCAACCACTTAACAACAACAAAAAATCATTCTGAGCTTCAGGGTTGCCTGAAAACAGGCCTGGGGCTGGATTTCAAGCTGAAAAGTGCAGATCCTTGCTGAAAACTAAGAAATTTATTGAACAAATACAGAGAGCACAGCCTAAGTGAGGCCCATGTGTGAATCATTCTTATTTATAAACAACATTGATGTTTTAAAGGCTTTTTTTTATGTATTTATGCATACAAGAACTAGGGTGCAGGCCAGAGGTACGGGAGATGAGAGGATTCACCAGAGACAGAGTGGGGAACAGAACAGGCAGATCCACTGAAATACACTGCTGAGGGGAGCAGCAGGGAGACAGGAGAGGTCTGCTGCGCCATGTGGGTAGCTCCCTGGCTGGGGATCAAATTAATGCCGCAGTGGCTGCTGATAGCTTGAGAGTGCTGAGACTTAACTCTTTGCGCCACCAGGGAGGCCCCAACAACATTACTGTTTTACTTCCCTCCCACCCCTCCTGTGAAGTATTCTTAGGAACTTGGGGATTTTTTTAATGCATTTAATGTTTCAATTCATTGCAGGATTTTTTAATGAAAGATGCTCAACTTATCCCCCCTTTGCAGTCCGGGGCCCTTGGAGGACTCCTCCACCAGCCCAGGCATCTTTGATACGATAGTCAGGCTCTCCTTGTACATTTCTGGCACCAAAACTGTTTTCAGTCATTTTGCTAAGAAGCCCTGGTTCCTTTTGGTTAGGAATGGTATTTAGAGACCAAAATCTGGGCGCCTGCAATGCTCATAATATTTGTGTTTATAAATAGAAACAATGTCCAGGGTGTGCCTTGGCTCCTGGAAAGATTCAGGCCACTCCCTTAAAAGTCTCGTCCACCATGTTAGCCTGGTTCGTGAGTACCGTCTGACTGTCCCCAGAGAGCTTTTCTCGAACAAAGGGTCAGTCAGGTTCTGGGGCTGCCTTAGCAGAGGCAGAAACATGAAAGATTTTTCAATAACCAGCGTCAAATGCATGTTCAGGTTAACCTTCAATTAGCTATAAAAATCCAGCTACCCAGAACTCTTATTCCCTCATAACCTTGGATAATTGAGGTTTTGCTACAAAAATAAATACAGGGGATTTTAATGAAAGCATCTGACCTACCATTTAGAAGGGTCATAAAGTCAGATGTCCACAAAAGTCAAAGTAGGGAATTATTCATTTTTAAAAATGAGTGAAGTGGGCTGGGTATAAGACAATATGGAATGGGGAGAATTGGGGACACGTTCTCCATCTTAGGGGGCAGCTCTCGAAGAATATTATTATTTAAATGAAAACAATTGTTGGATCATTCTAATTTTTCAAAAGATGAAGAAAATCTAGATTTTAAAAAGTGAACTATAATTTTGAAATGGCAATAGATTTGAGTGTTTTGCTAAAACTTCATTTCAATATAATCATGTACAATTAAACACCTTCCTTTCAAATACAGCATTTGATGAGTTGTTACGAATGTAGACATCCAATCAACCACCATCCCACGTAAGACGTTTTCATGACCTCCAAAGAGAGGGGAACTTCTAGTGAAGCATGTTCACCACAGACCCAGCCGGTACTGATCTAGAGATGAGTGTGTCTTTCTAGTCTTCTTGTGAATGGACTCATAGAGCGCGCACTCTGGAGCACACACTCTTGTCTCCTTTAATTATTCTCCCATGTTGTTGTTTGTATCAGCAGTTGGTGTCTTTTAAGTCTGAATAGTATCCCATTGTGTGTCTGTGCCACAATTTATTTATTCACCTGTTCGTGCACGTTTGGATGGTTTCCAGTTGGGGGTTATTAATGAATGGGGCTGCTGTCGTTGTGGGAACTATGTTGCAGATCTCTGAGATAAATAAAAGCAGAATTGCTAAGTCATAGGATAAGTGTCCATAGCTTTATGAGGCACTGCCAATCTGTTTCCCAAAGTGGCTGTGCCATTCCAGCCAGACCTGTAGGAGAGTCCGATTGCTCCACATACCCTCACTGCCGCCAGGACTGTCCATCCTAGCGGGTGGACTAGACATGGTATCCCATTGTGGTTCGGATTTGCATTTCCCCAGTGAGGGTGGTTCACATATTTTCAGGTGCTTATGGGTCATTCATATGTCTTCTTTGCTGCAGTATCATTTCATATCTTCCTGTTTGGATTGTTTGTCTGAATATTACTGAGTTTTAAGAATTCTTTCTATATTCTGCATACAAATTTTTTGACATGTGTTCTTTCAAGTATTTTCTCCCAGTGATTTGGTTTTCAATTTTCTTAGCAGATGTTTTTATTTCAATAAATTGTAATTTATAAAGCTTTTATGATTCAGGATTTTTAGTTTCCTCTTTAAAAGCTCTTAGCCTACCCCAAGACTGCACAGATTTTTCCCCTATATTTTCTTCCACATGTTTTATAGTTTTAGCTCTTATGTTTAGGTCTCTGATCCATATCAAGTTAATTTTCATATCTAGTGTGGGGCATGTGGACATGTGGACATCCATTTGTTCCAGCATCATTTATTGAAAAGACTATCCTTTCTGCATTGAATTAAATTGGCACCTGTGTAGATCTATTTCCAGATGCTCTTTCCTTTCCACCAATCAGTATATCGATCATTACAGCAATATCATACCATTCGGATCAGTGTATTATATATAGTAAGTCTTGCTATCAGATAATATGTGTCCTTCGACTTTATTCTTTGTCAAAAGTGTTTTTTTTTCCCCCCTCTTTTTCATATCAAGTTTAGAATCAGCTTGTTGATTTCTCCAAAAAGTTTGCTGGATTTTGATTGAGATCGAATTAACTCTAGAGATTAATTTTTTAAAGATTTATTTATTTTATGCATACAAGAACTGGGGTACAGGCCACAGGTGTGGGGGGTGAGAGGATTCATCAGAGACAGTGTGGGGAACAGAACAGGCAGGTTGACAGAAATACACTGCTGAGGGGCACAGTGGGCAAGTCGGGAGAGGTCTGCTGCACCATGGGGGTAGCTCCCTGGTTGGGGATCAAACTCTTGCTGCAGTGGCTGCGGATCACTTCATAGGTTGCATCTTAACCCTTGTGCCACGAGGGGGGCCCTCTAGAGATTAATTTGAAGCTCATTGTCATCTTGACAATATTGAGTCTTCTCATCCGTTAATATGGCATCTCTCTGCTTATTTAGGTTTTAGTTAATTTAGATGTTTCTTTAAAACCATTAAAGGTGCCAAGACAATCCAATGGTGGAAAGAATAGTCTTTATGTTGGGACATGTGGATATCCTCACACAGTTCATTCAAACTGAATCAAAGATCTAAATGTAAAAGCTAAAACTATAAAACACTTAGAATAAATCATAGAAATGAATCTTTATAACCTTGGCTTAAGCCGTGGATTCTTAGATACAACACCAATGCACAAGCACCAAAAAAAAAAAAAAAAATATATATATATATATATATATATATATATAGACAGATTAGGCACAATCAAAATTGAAAACTTACATGCTTCACAGGACACCACCAAGAAAGTGAAAAAATAAGCCATAGAACAGGAGAATATTTTTATAAATCCTCCATCTGATAAATGACTTGTATAAACAATATATAGATAACTCTTACAACTTAATAACAAAGTAACCCAATTAAAAAGTGAGCAGAGGGCCTCCCCGGTGGCGCAGCGGTTGAGCGCTGGGTTGTGAAGCTGCCCGTAGCCTCTGCAGCGCCGGTTCAATCCCCAGCTCTCCCCGGCCACCGGAGGAGGGTCCCACGTGGCGCGCAGACCTCTCCTGCTGCCCGCTGCTCCCCTCAGCAGTGTACTTCGCTCCTTCTGCCTGCTCTGCTCCCCGCTCTGGCTCTGGTGAATTCTCTCACCCTCCCGCGCTTCTGACTGTACCCAGTGCTTGTATAAATAAATAAATAAATCTTTAAAAAAAAAGTGCGCAGAGGTGGGCCTTCCTGGTGGCACAGGGGTTAAGTCTCAGCACCACAAAACTATTAGAAAAGGTGGATTGACTGAAATACACTGCTGAGGGGAGCAGCCAGTGAGAAAGGAGAGGTCTGCTTCGCCATGTGGGTCAGCAACCTGGCTGAGGATCAAACTTGTACTGCAGGTGCTGCCAATAGCTTGATAGTGCTGAGACTTAACCTCTTGCACCACCAGGGAGGTCCCCTATAAAGCTGTTATTTTAAAAAGGAAATTATACTCTAAAAAAAATGTGCTAGCCACAACCAAAACCTTCTGCAAACCTAGTCTAGTCATGGGCCATCCATCCACAGCCCCTCATTCAAAAGATTGAGAAGAAATGACAATAGTAACAGCATTTACGTGTCAAAATATTAAGTAGATTGCATGAGTTTATCTTTTTTGATTGCTGAGTAATAGTCCATTGTGTATATGTACCACATCTTCTTGATCAGTCATCTATTTTTGGGCATTTGGGTTGTTTCCAAAGCTTAGCTATTATAAATAGTGCTGCTATAAACATAGGGGTGCAGGTGACCTTTTGAATTAATGTTTCTGTGTCATTATGGGGGGAGTGTGGGGAGAGGAAGGATGAAGGTCAAAATAAGGGGGGGTACAATTGTATGGGAATATAACCAAAATGAAAATGCATACATTGTGCAAAAATGAAAAATGATGTAAGAATTACATAAAATAAAATATTAAAAAAAATAATAAGTAGAGACACTTCCAATTAACCTTCTACCAGAACACTGAGTCAATCTCAAGGAAAAAAATAGATGTGTTATTCCCTTATTAGAACACAGAAACGACTGTACACAAAATTTTTTGTTTTTGCACTTGCTGCCAGCAACATCTACCACAAGTTCAAGGCCAAGGAGCAGATAGCAATCTGAGACTCCCCCAAGCATGACTGTCCACTCGTCTTGTGTCCACACACGGACTCAATCTCCACTTGGCTTGTTTGGGTTGGTTCGAGCTGAAAGCTGGTTTAAACCTTTCTACACAAGCTGTGTATACATTCCAAACCCAGGCCGTTTATCACCCGGGGAGTGAAATCTGACCGGGACAACAGAAAGTTGTTTTGTAGCATTTACTGATATTTTTACTTGACTGATGGCCCAAGGGAGCAAACTAGTTAAGAGATAAACCAGTACTCGACAAACTTCTCTTATTTGCCAACTATGGGCAGTTTTGGCTACATGCAATGCTATTGTTTACTCCATATTTTTCTTTAAATTTATCTCGTTTTTCACTGAAGCGTATTTAGGAACCTAAAACAAAAGCCGGCGTCTCTTGTCATACATAGAAGATTCTGCTTAAAAATAAGCCCAGTGGAAACCGAATGCTGTTCCTTCTCCTGAGCAGGCTCTTAGTCCCAGGCCCCAGTGTGGGAAGGGCAGCTGAGCAGGGTGTTAACATCTGTGCCCGCCCTCCCCAGAGGAGACTTTGTCCTTGCCAGAAGCCCAAGGTTCAAATGAGAATGGAGGAAGGAAGATGCCAGAGAGGCCCTTCATCTCTCTCTTTCACAGCTACTTGCTGGAGCCCAGTGTGCTGTTCATTCTTAGGCCTTGGGGTGCTGGGCTCCACAAGACAGACGAAGTCCCCTTTCAAGGTATAATTGTGGATAATAGCATCTAAAAACGAAGCCCTTGCAGTGCCCGGTCATGGGAACACTTAGTATTTGATACTGGTCTTATATGTAGTTACCTATTATTTCGGATGTTACCCATTATTTCAGAGCAGGGAGTGGGCCACCTGGGGAAGGGGGTTGGGTCACTCTGTGACCACCCATCCGACAGCCTGGGCAGTTGGCTTGTGGCAGAGCAGAGATGGCAGAGTTAGAGGGGGAAGCCCTGCTGCTTGGCTACGATCCCTTCTGGGGAAAAGGTGTGGGATGTTACTCTGCAGAGAATTAGGTCAGGAGTGATCATGCTTGCGCAAGTTGGGCATCTCTGTTTAGGTAGGATGCTCTGGTGCTATTCATTTGGCTATTGGAGGATCCAGGCACTGTACTAGGCTTGCAGGGATACAGAGCTGCTGTCCTTAAAGAATTTATGGTCTCACAAGAGTGAGAAGCTGCAGGCACAGGTGACAACACAGAATAGCACTGAGTGAATTTCTTTTTCTATGAAGTTTCTGCTGATTGTGATTGGCAGACGCCCAACTAGGATCAGCATAAGTAAGAAAGAAAATGTACCTCTTCCGTAGCAGACGAAGCCAGGAATAAATGGCTGGATCCAGGCCCTGGGAAAGTGTTCACTCAAAGTCACACAGCTAGAAAGTGGTGGAGCGGGCTCGAAGCCAGACGCTTGAGCCCCAGACTCTTCCTTCTTCACCACCCCCGGCACCTAAGAGCACAGGATCCCAGTGCCCCATCACGCTTTGAAACTACGCATGGTCATTGGATTCTTAGGTTAATTCTACCCACTAACAGCTGGTAACAAGGGAAGCCGATACTGAGCACCAGCCTGCCAGGCACTTTCCTCAGCGCTTTCCTGCATCTCCTGATTTCATCCTCTCAGCGAGCCTATCAGTGAGGTACACGTGTTCCCACTTTACGCAAGGCGAGCCTAGGAGTCGAGAGTTTAAGTAATTTGTCCATGAAGCTGGAAATTCCCAGAAAGTGGGAACCTTATCTGTCTTGCTCATTCTTGTGTCCAAAGGGACTAACACAGTGCCTGGCATACAATAGGTACCAAACAGGGCCTCCCCGGTGGTGCAGCGGTTGAGCGCTGAGTTGCGAAGCTCGTGCTCACTTCGGCAGCACATATACTAAAATTGAGTTGCGAAGCTGCCCGCAGCCTCTGCAGCGCCAGTTCGATCCCCGGCTGCCGGCAAGGGTCCCACATGGCGCGCAGACCTCTCCTGCCGCCCGCTGCTCCCCTCAGCAGTGTACTTCGTCAGCCTGCCTCTCTCTTCCCCGCTCTGGCTCTGGTGAATTCTCTCACCCTCCTGCGCTTCTGACTGTACCCAGTGCTTATATGTACAAATAAATAAATAAATCTTTTAAAAAAAAAAAAACAATAGGTACCAAATAAAAACTTCTTGGATGGATGGATGGATGGATGATGGCGGGTGGATGGATGGATGGCAGGGCAGGAGGTAGAGACAACTGGCATGTGCAGGTCTTCCTGTGTCCGGGGCCCATTTTTGGCCTCACCCGGGATACCCTTCGACTCGAGCCTGGTGTGGGTGGCATCTGCCCTGACTTTCCCGTGCCTCTCCGCAGGTGCCACAATGCAAGTGAAGAAGTACCTGCTGAAGTGCCTGCACCGGCTGCAGAAAGGCCCCGGCTACACGTACAAGGAGCTGCTGGTGTGGTACTGCGACAACACCAACACCCATGGCCCCAAGCGCATCATCCGCGAGGGGCCCAAGAAGAAGGCCATGTGGTTCGTGCTCACCCTGCTCTTCGCCTCCCTGGTCTGCTGGCAGTGGGGCATCTTCATCAGGACCTACCTGAGCTGGGAGGTCAGCGTCTCCCTCTCCATCGGCTTCAAGACCATGGACTTCCCGGCCGTCACCATCTGCAACGCCAGCCCCTTCCAGTAGGCGGTCCTTGGGGGCTTCTGTTTTGCTCTCCTTTTTTAACGACTTCCCAACTTTCCTTCCTTCCCTGCCTGCCTTCTTTCCCTTTCTCCTTCTCTCTTTCATTTCCTCTTTGCAGCAAAGAAGATTCAAAATTCATAAACGTCCTAAGTTTAAAGAGAATCTAAACATATACCTGGTAGCCCCCGCCATCAGGCGCACCAGCACCTATTTATTGGTTCAATATGTATTTATTGAGCACCTATTATGTGCCAGGTATTGTTCCGGGTACTGGGAATGCATCGGCGAGTAAAAGAAACTCCCTGCCCTGTTCACAGGAAAAAAACACATTAATGCTTTTCCATAAACCCTGAACTAATTGTATTTGTGATGATAGAAAACATACAGTAATCAGGTGTCGTCGCTTAGGAGTGCCAGTGTGCTGAGTGTTCTTTGGGTAATTTATGTAATTCAAGTCCACAAGACCACTGTAAGGTGGGTACCACTGTAGAAGTCCCAATTTACAGATCAGAAAACAAAGATTCAGAGAGGTGAGGGCACTTGCCCAGAGACACACAGTGGGCAACTGTGGGATTTGAACCCAGGTCGGATCGAACGCCAGAGCTGCTGCTGTTCAACCACTTAAGGGTGAGGCCTCTACACAGACAGACAAGGGGACCCAACCTAGTCAGGGTTGGAGAGAGACAGGGTGTCAGCTAGAGAAAAATGCCCCAGTGAATGAATAGAAGTTAGCCAGGCAGATTTAGGAGTCTGTCGTAACAGAAGGATGTGACACATGCCAAGGCCCTGGCGTGAGACAGAGCTGATTACATACAAGGAATTGAAAGAAGGACCCGAGTGGCTGAGTCACAGAGAATATTCTCGTCCAAAAGAAGGGATGGAATTTATACTCCCTGGTAATGTCCAGTTATCCGAATGTTCCTTCTTTCTAGTGATGGGGCTCCTCCTCCCTAGAGTGGGTCCTGAGAGCTACTCGAGAGAACCCCGAATAATTATCATGACAACAGCAGCCCTCTGTCCAGGCACTGTGCCTCGTGCATTAGCAGCATCACCTCGTTGAATCCTCCCATGTGCCCTCTGGGTACATATTTTAATCCTCCCGTTGTAGCGCAGAATTAAGCACCAGGATTCAAACCCAGAACCCAGGCAATGACCCACCAAACCCAACAGCTGCAACAATGAGGCTGTAACAGCAGCCCCGCCCCTAAGGGCCCTCACCCTCCTCCTCGTCCTGTGACCATGAGCCAGTCAGGGGCCGGGGGTATCACGTGGCTCACGTGCGTCTTTGTACCAGGCCTTGGGCCGGCATCCCGGGCCTAGCACTGTCTCCTGCAGGGAGTCTTCCAGCCCGAGCTGACACGCTGCCCTGTTGTGGATATGGAGTGACTGAAACCCGGGGGGGTCACTTGCTGGTGCCAGCAGACTGGTCACCATTTCTAGTACGGGAGCTGCCAGGGCTTGAGAGAAGATTCTGGAGCCCAGCCCCACAGTCCCATCAACCTCTTCCTCCTGTTCCCCAAATTGCTGCTGGAGAACTAGAACCCCAGGATCACTGACCTGTCCCTCCCCGCCCCCAGCTTCCTATCCTCTCCTGGGAGGAAGAAAGCCGCCCCTGTGCACAAACAGCCCACCCACTGGAGCCCATCGCCCTGCTTCCCACCTCAGCTCTGCCCCTCATCGTGGCATGAACTTGGGAAATCACAGCAACTCCCAGAGCCCCAGTGTCCTCTGTGATCGTAATTATGGCAAAGATTAAATAAACTAAGAAGTAGAAAGCACTAGTACCTGGCACGTGAGCTCACCAGAATGTGAATTTCGTAAGAGTCTAGATTGGGCTTGTTTGCTACTGGATCCTCTGCTTTACACAGTGCCTGGCACATAGTAGGTGTTCATGAAATACTTGATGAGTGAGTGAGTGGGTAGGAGGGTGGCGGGGTGGAAGGATACAGGGAAATGTATGGGTGGGTAGCAAGTGGCGGTGCTTGGGCAGGGCTCAGGGGCAAACTTACCGGGGCACGACAGGCTGCAGCTGCCCCTTCTCCCCCCGCCCTCCGGTGACCCACTGCCTCCCCCACTCAGGTACACCAAAGTCAGCCATCTGCTCAAGGACGTGGATGAGCTGATGGAAGCAGTCCTAGACAGGATCCTGGCTCGAGAGCCCAGCCAGAGCAATGCCACCCGGGCCCTGAACTTGACCATCTGGAACCACACACCTCTAGTCCTTATTGATGAGCGGGACCCCCACCATCCAGTGGTCCTCGACCTCTTTGGGGACAACCACAATGGCTCAGCCAGCGGCAGCCCAGCGCCAGGAGATCTCTGCAATGCCCACAGGTGCAAAATGGCCATGAGACTAGTAAGTGGCCCCTGGGCACATGCCAACCAATGGGCCTTGGGCTGATGGGCTGATTTTCTTTAATGATCTGGGCCCAGTGCCTGTTTTGTATGTTTGCATGACCATTTGAGAAAAATGGAAATTGTTGGTATGTTAGTCAAGACCCTTTTGGATGCAAGTGACCCAGCTCGAACTAGCTTAGCAGAACAGGGAATTTGTCAGCTCACGTGCTGAGAAGTCTGAGGTATTTAGATTCAGGTATGGCTGGATCCAGGCATTCGAATGCTGTCATCAGTTTCCCACTTCCTGTGTCCCTTTCCTCATCTGTGAAGCAGGCGTGTCTTTGGTGCTCAGCAGCTCACAGGGTCAGGCCCTTTGTGAGTGTGTGCCCACGCATGTGCACCAGTGGTGGGGGCAGAGGTTAATAGACGTGAAGCCCTGAGGACAGTGTAAAGTGTTATAATCTCCCAGAGGGGATGAGGGGAGCCAGGAATGGGCCCATTGACAGCACCCCAGCCCACGCCAGGAAGGACTACCTCAGAGAGTGAGAAGCTGCCAGCGTTCCAGAAGAAAGGCCCCCTGTGAGGGCCAACAGAGGCAGAGCTGGCAAGGCCCATGTCCAAGGGCGAAGCCTGTCCTGTGTCAGGGCCCTGAGCTTCATGGTGGACTCACTGTGACAGGTGGGAGGGAAGCCTGTCCCCTCCGTGGGAGGCCGGCAAGGTCCTTTCCCTGCTGGGGGGACAGAACTTCACAACCTGAGTCCTTTGTGTGTACCCAGCCTCCCCCAGCAGCCTCTGCAAGTCGGGGGGTGGGGGGCTGGGAAAGCACTTGGGACAGTGGAGGGTCCGAGTGTCTGTCTGTGTCTGAGCCACAGACGCATGCCAGTGGGGCCACTTGGGTGAATGTGGGTGGGTGGACTTGGGGGGCAATGCTGGCATGTGTGTGCATAGTTGTTTCTGTGACATCCTGGGGCTCTAGTGTCAGAAATGGACCTCTGTGGACGTGTGTGTCACGTGTGCACATGTGTACGTGTCGTGGGTATTATACATGTGTCTTGTGTGTACACATGTATGTGCTTGCATGTGTGTGTGTTCACTCTTGTTAAGCTGCCTATGGGCTGACTGGTGGCTGTGAGTGTCCCTGTGTGTGAAGGGACAGCCCCTGCGTACGGGGAACCGGGGTGCAGCCAGATGAGGCGCAGCCAGCAGGACCTGCAAGCAGTGGTGGTGCACCCGCAGCAGCCCCACGCCCACGGGAGCCCCTCTTGGCCTCTGCAGTGCAGCAGAAACGGGACCGTGTGCACCCTCCGGAACTTCACCAGCGCCACCCAGGCCGTGACGGAGTGGTACAGCCTGCAGGCCACCGACATCTTCGCGCAGGTGCCGCGGCAGGAGCTGGTGCAGATGGGCTACCCCGCCGAGCGGCTCATCCTGGCCTGCCTGTTCGGGGCGGAGCCCTGCAGCCACAGGTGAGCACTGCCATCGCTGGGTTGGCACCCCGCTGCCCCCACAGCCCGCCCGACCATGACCTCTCTGCACCTCAGTAGCTTTGGTCAGATTCCTGGATGCCCTGTTGCACCCCGAGGGGGTCGCTTTAGGAAAAGTCTGGAAGAAAAGCCAGGCGGGAAGGCGGACAGAGCCAGGTGACGGAGGGCCTGGCCTCCTCTACAGGGTCTGGAGCACAAACCACACCGCAGACCTATCCCTCCTGGTACTGCCCGTTGGGCACTCTGCTGTATGCGACCCCCAGGAGGGTCTCCTGACTTCCCAGGCTGGGGGCTAAGAAGGCATGGTGTCCTCCAGGCCGGGGACTTGTCCACACACTTCAGGCCTCTGGAGAAAGGGAGTTTGACTTTAGACACGTGACAGGCTCCTAGATCCACTCTCTTGGGGACTGTAGCCTCAACTCAGGAACCTTCAGGAAGTTCTAGAATCTGCTGAAAGGCATGGGCCCCCACCCACTCCTGTGGTCGCTGCAGCTGGTGTCCCGGAGCCGAGCCCACAGAGCAGGCGTACTGCACACCTCGCCCCCCATCTGGCAGCCCTGAGTGAAGCTGGGGTACCTGGGGCACTAGCTTCAGGTCCACAAGTTCAGCTTGACCCCCTCGCTGAGAGGACGTGCAATGCTATCGTTCCCAATGCGTGGCCCGTCTGCTCTGTGAGCTCACACCCCGCAGTGCGAGGGAGGTGGGAAAAAGGGATCCACTAGGACCTGCCGGGATCCACTGGGATCTGCTATCTGGTTCTCGGCTCTGAAGGGTGCGCTTCTCCCGTTGTGCAGCATCCTGGGGTTTAAAGGCATGTGCTGCCCAGGGCCTGGCCCCTAGCCTGAGCAGGCTGCTTGATGGACCGGTCCAGCACCAGAGGCAGTGTCAAGGCTGGGGACCGTGTACCTCCTGCCGACACGGCACCCTCAAAGCCAGTCCCGCTTGGGTCACACACACTGAGGGTGAGGGATGGGTTCCCCTCTCCAAAAAAATAAGGCAGAGAAGCTGTTAGCAGAAAAGAGAGGAATAGATGGCTGATGAGAGGGCACAACGTCCCGTGTGGACCACACGTCGTCTGTGGAGTGGCTGAGTCTGGGGCTCAAGCCTCGTGGAGGGCCTGGACTCTGCGTTCAAGCCCTGGCTCTGTCTTGCAAGCTTGTGACCTTGAACGAGGTTCTTAACCTCACTGCGCCTCCGTTTTCCTCTTCCCTAAAACAGGACAATAATTGTGCCTGCTCGACAGGCTAATTTTGATTATTAAATGAGTTACCATGCAAGAGGGCTGACCATAGTCCTGAGCCCAAGAAATATTAGTTATTACTCACATTAAGCCCACATATGCCAAGGCTCTCATTATTCAGTCATAATGCTAACAGTTAATGAGACCTTCTTCCATGCATAAAACTATTTTCACCTCGGCCACAGGCCTGTGAGAAAGGCACTATTATTTCTCCCCACGTTGTGTGATGAAACCGAGGCCCAGAGAGGTGTGGCAACGGCTCTGAAGTCACACAGCTGGTGAGTGACAGGGCTGATGGCCCGGCCAGGCCCACCCCATGACGCTCTACCACCTCATCTGAAACTGGGATGCTCACCTTCCTCTCCCGGCCTCTCCCAAGCCCATTTCTCTAGTCGTGGGCAGGTCTGAGTGGGAGGCATCACCGGCCTGGCCCAGAAGTCTCAGAGCCCTTGTCTCTGTGCGCCCCACTGGCCGCTGGTCGCCACCGCTCACCACCGTCCTGACTCAGCCTCCCGGCCTCCTGTGCTGGTGTCCGAGCACCAGGGCCCCTGCCTCCTCACTGTCCCTCTGACTCATCCTCTCCTGCCGGCCCAGCCGGCGTTCCGGAAGCAGTGGCAGGGTGTTAGGAGAAGGTGACCGTGTCGGGACCGGACACCAAAGCTCCCGGCTCTGGGGCCAGGGCTGTGTGCGGTGGGCTTCGTGCCTTACCTCCTCTGTGCCTCTGTTCCCTCCTCTGGAAAGTGGGAAGAATAAAATCACCTCCCAGGGCTGTGTCTGGGATCAAATGAGTTCCCATCCAGCACCTCGCACATGGCAAGGCTTAGCTGAGGATTTTTTAAATAAACCTTTTACTGTGGAATAATGTACAGAAAAGCTGCAGAGAGAGTACAGGGCCCTCGCCCTCTTTGCCCGTCCCCTCTGCCCTGAACATCTTGCATCACCATCTTCATCGTCACAACCTCGGGGCTCGTGACCATGATCTCAGCACTGGGCTTGGCTTCCCCCGTGTCCCCCGCTGAGCTGTGCCTGCCCCAAGCTCTCCCCGGGAGCGATGGCATCTCCTGCGTCTTCCCCAGGGAGTGACGGTTTCTTGGGCTTCCTTGTTCTGGGGGCCAGTTGTGAAGGAATCAGCAAAGAAAGACTTCCGGTTGGGTTTGTCTGCTGATCTCAACCCAAGGGATGGGTTTGGGGGAAGAGGCCACGGAGGTGAGTGCGTGCCGCGCGCCGCCGCCCGAGAGGTGACCTTCCTCCGTGGGCAGGGAGTCACGTGTGGCATTTCCAGTGTGAAGTAACCCCCTTCCTTGCCATGTGCTGCATCACCCAAGCGAGTCACCAGCTCCAGTCTACACCGGGTGGGGTGGGGGGGAGGAGATAACAGGTTATTTGGAATTCTTCTGTGAGGAAAGCTTGTCTGTTCTCCGTTTGTTTATTTATCCAACTGTTTACGCCAGCGTGCGCTCCCGTGTATCTGGCTTGTAAGCCAACACCGCGCTAGTTGTTTTCTTACTCGGTTTCTCCCAGCTTTGGTCAATGGGAGCTCACTCAGTTGGCTCAATGTCCCCTTGACTTTTCTCCAGCCATTTCTTTTATTGATTTATCATTCTGAGTTCTGTCCTTACTTTCTGGCTTTACCAGACACCCCAGTCCTAGAGCCAGACACTTCTCGAAGCAGCCCTGGCTCCTTTCGTTGGAGAACAGTATTTAGAAACCAAGCTCTCGGCATCTATAAGCAAATCATCATCATCATCATCATCATCGGGATAGTAATCATTATCAGGGACTGGCTGGCTAGTTTCTGACCTGGGAAGCTTTCCTGCCCCCTAACACAGCACCCCTATTGTTACGCTGCTTCCAGCCCTGGCGCTCCATTTCCAGGCTTTTCCTAGAGGCTTGCTCCGTCTCACGAGAGTTTTGGAGGGAAATGCCTGGAGCTGAAGGCGCCTGGGGCTGGGAGCAGCCTCTTTGGGTAAAGAGCTTTATCAACAGGCAAATAGTTGGCACAAGCTTGAGAGCAGGAGTGGGGCCCTGGGCAGGAGGGGATCCCGCCCCGCCCTGAGCAGCCTCCCACTCCTGGGCTGCAGATGGCCGCAGCTCCCTGGGAATGCAGTGTCCTTCTGCCCCTGGGGTGGGGTCGCTCCCTCCAGCCGTGCTGGCTGGGGCTGGTTAGCCCCGCTCTGCTCCTTCCCTGTGGCCACAGCCCTGATCCCACACAGGCCGCAGACTCAGCAGTGCCCGCCCCAAAGTCTTCTCCCCTCCCAGCCCGTGCCTGTGCGGGCCCCTGGCCTGCTGTGCCCTCTCTCCTCCCCACTGCCCTGGGCTCAGCGTCTCTGACTTGTCCTTAAAGTCTTAGTTCAGGCCTCACCTCTCCAAGAACCCTTCCCAGACCCACTACTCCTTGCACCCCCAGGGGGAATTAGGTGTCACTCCTCCACACTTAAATCTGGATGACCTTATCAAGTATTGCAGTTGATCCGGCAAATATTTACCAAGTGTCTGTCTGCTGGGTGCCAGACCAGGCAGAGCTGTGAGTGGCAGGGGCCAGCGTCTGTGGACGAATCAGGATTCTCGGCGTCTGGCCCTCACCTCCGATCCGCTGGGGGCTGCTCTGATCCCCGTGTTACAGCTGGGGAAAGCCAGGTCACCAGATAGTAAGAGCCAGCGCCGGCCTTGGAATTCAGGCAGGTTGGGTGCCTGGTGTGAGCCTCAGCCTCCAAGTTCTTTCTCCCTCTAGACACTGGGCTTACATTTTAAAGCAGGAGGCAGCAGACGCACAATTAAATAAAGAAGGTGATTTCAGATTTTGACTCCTGCTATCTAGGGAATAAATAGGTGGGAACGATAGGACAGGCAGGGACTCCACAGGCGGGGTCTGTGGAGTCTCAGAGCCCAGGACACCTGAAGGATGAAGACAGACTGGTTATTTGAAGTGCTAGTAAAGAATATTCCAGACCAAGGAGCAGCCACTGGGGCCTGGAATTTGGAAACCTCTTGGAGAGTCACTGAAATGTAGCGAATAAGAGGAAGCCAAGGCAGGGGGGTTGCATGTTATTCTGGAGTGGCAGGGCGCCCCTGGAGGCTGCCGGGTGGGGCAGTGTCAAAGTCTCATCACAGGTCCTGAGCTGTGGAGCTGTGCTGGAGAAGGTCAGGCAGCAAGGGTGGAAACAGCTCCTCCCGAGGGTGCCCGTGGGTGGGTGCTGGTGGCCTGGACTGGGGAGGGAGCTGAGGAATTGCCCTGAGGCCCTCCTGTTGCCAGCCCCACTGGCAGCTTCCAGGGCGAGGCTGTCTTTTCCCCTGTGCTGTCCCCAAGCCAGCCCCGCCTCAATAAACATTCAGTGGGTGTAGAAATGTGGCTTCTTCCTGATTTCCCTTTCACCATTGAGAAACCAGAGCTCAGAGGTGGAGTCAGCGGCAGCTCCGCATTGCGGATGGCGCAGCCTCCCTGGACCCACCTTGCTGTGGTGGAGACCAAAGACAGGATGAGGCTGCCTTGTCTGAGCGCAGGGACAAGTGACTCCTGACCTCATGGGGCTGCTGTGGGATTAAGTGATGACGTTCTGCTGCCATATCGTATGGAATAGGAATGCCACAGGGACGTTCTGCAGGGCCTGGCCCATAAAAGTCTCTCAGTGGGTGTTGGGTGGGAACTCGAAGGCATTTTAAAGACACATGTATCTGTCTGTCGATTTCTGCAGCTTCTGACTCTCTTCGCCCCATTCTGTCCTGCTTTTAATGAGAGAAACCATATAAAACATCACAGGCATTTTTTAAGCTATTTCTTATGGAGACCTGAGAAGAGACACATCCAGAAAATAGAGTTTGATCAATTCACGTGGAGCCACCAGCCAGAGCCACCAACCGTGCCCACACCCCCTCCCTCTGCAGCATACAGCAAATCCCGGGCTTGATCTCTTTAGTCTGGAAATAGTTCAGAATGGGGCTGTAAGAGGGGAAGAGCCGCAAGGCCATCATCCCACCTGAAAAAACTAACAACCATCCCCTCAACCATGTAGTCATGTTCACACTGTTAAATGCCATAGGTTTCTGTCTGTCTGTTTGAATCAGGAGCCAATTAAAGCTCCACGTTGTGATGGGTCCCAAGTTCTTCACGATTCTTTTAACCTATAGGTTGCCTCCCTTGCCCTCTTCTACGTTTTATTCATTGAAGGAACGGGGCTGTTTATCCCATTGAGCTCGCTGCTGTCTGGATTCTACAGTGGTGTGTAGGGCCCTGTTCCTCTGCCCCCAGTGCTTCCTGGAAATGCAGAGAAGGATGCTCCCTCCTGTTCCAGGGTGATATTTTAGCCACTTCCTCTGCTGCCTGGGCCCTCCCACAGGTGACACACAGCTTGATCATCACACTGCCCTTTGCTCAGAGCCAAGCATTCGTCAAGGATGCAAAATAATGATCTTTGGTAGTTTGTCCTCCCCTTCTATGAGCTGGAGCCAATCAGAACTCCTTTAATACCTATACTGCAAGAAAAAAGTACATCAGCTGGAGGTGTCACAGATTAATAGTTAAAGACATATCAGCCAATCACATGTTAATGTCATTTGGTTTCCAGTTTCACAAACTTTAATGATAGATTCCAAATAGACATTAATGAGACCATTGGAACTTTGAACTTAACATTAAGAAATTTTTGTTCATTATATTTAGTGTGGTAATGGTACTATTTTTTAAGTTCTTACTTTTAGAGATACATATGGGAGCATTTAGAAATAAAATCATGATGTCTCAGATTGGCTTCAAAATGCTGTGCCTAGGAGAGTGGGGGTGTGTGCAGAGATAACAGGACCAGCTGGGGACGATGATGGTGGAAGCTGACGGTGGGCTTCCTTCTCTTGACTTTTGTATGTATGAAATGTTCATGTCAAAAACAATTTTTAAACTGAATTCTTTGAAACGACATTACACCATTGCTATTTCTGCGAGCATCTTCAAGTTCACCTTTCTTGTTGAATTATTTCTTTTGGAGACAGTTCCATGACATACGAAAGGGCCCTATCCAGGCCTCTGCAGGTCTCATTCTGCAGTACTCTCTCTCTTGGGCCTCTGCTTTCACCCCTTCCTGACTTACCCCCTCTCTAACCCTCCATCTCAGTCACATTCCTCGATGTCCAAGTTCCAAATATTCTCAGACAAGCCCACCTGTGTGGTCCTTGGGGCAGGAGCTGCCTGGAGGGGGTCTCAAGATCTGTACTAATGTCCTGGGGCTGCTGTCACAAAGTACTATAAGCCAGGTGGCTTAATTCTTCAGGAAGGGGCTCTCCCAGAGGAGCCCAGAGGCTGAAATCCAGGTGTCAGCAGGACCCGGCTCCCCAGAGACTCTCGGGGAGTATCCTTGCCTCCTGCAGCATCTGGTCGCAGAACTTCCTGTCTCAGAACTGTCTTCCTGTCTGCCTTCGTGTGGCCATCTCTGTCTGCTTCTTTTCTCTCTTGTAAGGACACTTGTGATTGAACAGTCCAGGGACCTCATCTCAATTATTAATCCTTATACTTCTAATACGTAATGGTAATCCTTAATTATATCTGCAAAGAAAGACGCTTTTCCCAAATAAGGCTGCATTCCTAGGTCCTGGGGTTAGGGTATGGACATATCTTTTGGGGGACCAACATTCACCCCACACACACACACACACATGGTTTGGGAAGACCCTTTAGATGTGACACACAAAAGCATCCAAAAAACTTCTTTTTTCATGATTTATGGCTGAACCAGAGTCTGAGCCCGGGCTCCAGAGTCTCCCTCGGCCCCTCTTTTCCAGGGGGGCTGGGGCTCTCCTCTCTGGCTTGCGCATGGGGGCAGGGGCATGGGCAGAATGACCTTTCCCTCCTGAACCCTCTGAGAGTGAGCACAGGGCAGCCCAGCTCCCCTTAACCACCAGCCCAGACAGCAGACGGTGGGGGAGCTGTTGACTGGCTGGGGCCCTGCCCTCCCACCAACGGAGTTTCTTCCAGGAACTTCACCACCATCTTCCATCCTGATTACGGTAACTGCTACATCTTCAACTGGGGCATGACGGAGAAGGCGCTCCCTTCGGCCAACCCGGGAGCTGAGTTCGGTGAGTCCTGGTTCATCCTGGGGTCAAGCCTAAAGGGGGTGAGGACTGTGTCCCCATTTTGCTGAGGAGCAAAGTGAGGATTCAGAAGTAGTACCGCTTCGCACTACCCCCCGGGCCTCGGGGGTCCAATCCCAGCTCCACTGCTTACCCCCTGGGGGATCCTGAGCTCCTCAGAGCTGTGGTTTCCCATCTGAAACAGGTGTCTAGTAGCACTGCGCAGAGGGTGGTACAGGCCTCGCTGCACCGTGAGCCATACGTGGCAGAGCTGCTCCACACGGAGCTGCAGGGGGGGTGAGGCCCCACGTATGCCCTGTATTCTGAGACACTTAGAGATCTTACCCGTGATCCCCCGGTGAAGATGCGCTGACCCCTTCTCCAAGCCAGAGCCACAGGCCATGCACTTCCTGCAAAGAGAATCAGGGAGTCAGAGCAGGGCAAAGCTGCAAATAGAAGCCGAGAGTGGGCGGTGGATGGTGGCTGAAGGAAGCTGCTGGTTGCCTGTCAGGAGGCAGCCAGGCAGGAGGCAGGGAGAGGCTGGTGGGCTCAGGGGGCTTGGACTTGGGGCTGAGGGAGTGAATCCTTCCTCCCTCGGGTTCTGACCTCTCCAGCCACCAAGGGACAGTTGTCATTCAGCAACAATCAGGGCTGGGGGCCAGGATGGGGGCGCTGAGCACTCTTCCCTTGACCCCTGTGGCCCTGAAAGCTCTGAGTCCCAGGGGCCGATCCCTCATGCTAAGGGGCAGATGATTAAGATCTAGGACCCCAGCAACTCCACTTCCTTGCTGGGTGACCTCAGTCCCTTCGCCTCTCTGTGCCTCAGTTTCCGCATCTGTAAAGTGGGCACAGTAACAGCAGCGACCTCAGCACGTCCTGTGAGCACCACTGAGGTCGTGGGTAATAAGCGCCCAGCATACAGCAAGTGCTCAATAAGTGCCAGCACCTAGCCCGATATATGGAGCATAAAACCTGGGGTCAGCTCTCTGCCTGCCACGAGGGGACAGGCGAATGGGGAAGGAAGAGACAGAAAAAGAAGAATCACAAGCGAGGCCAGTACTTGGGAGAGAAGTTCCAGAGGCCCTGAGACCGGTCTAGGTGGTCGGGGAAGGCCTCTGGAGGAAGTGACACCTGCGAGCTGAAGGGAGAGCAGGAGTTTCTGGGTGCTGGGTGAGGCTGGGGCAGCATTCCAGAGGGAATGACTGCGGGCTGGAGGCCAGGCGGCAGGAAGGGGCACGGAGGCCAAGGAGAGCAGGAACGGGGAGCGTGAGGACACTGGTGTGAGCAGGCCGGGCTGGGCCCTGGATCTTCCTGCCACGTGGAAGGGCTTATGGGGACAGGAGGGGTGACCGGCCCCAAGGAGGAGACTGGGCCCTGGACTGGGACGGGGACCTTGGAGGGGACAAGAAGTGGAAATTTTTGCAAAGTGGAGCCTCACCCCGGAGGTCCCCTTGGCTGGAGGGACTCAGACAAAGGGGTGGTGGGCCCCCCTCAGCAGTGTGGGGGGAACTCAGGCCGCCCTTGACCCCTTCCCCACAGGCCTCAAGCTGATCCTGGACATAGGCCAGGAGGACTACGTGCCCTTCCTGACGTCCACGGCCGGCGCCCGCCTGTTGCTTCACGAGCAGCGGTCCTACCCTTTCATCAAGGACGAGGGCATCTACGCCATGTCAGGGGCCGAGACATCCATCGGGGTGCTGGTGGTACGGCCAGAGGAGGGGCCCGGGTCTCCCCAAGGCTCGCCTGGCCTAGGTTAAGATCACTCCTGCCTCACTCTGGCTGGAACCCCCAGCCCCACCCCAGGGTGGCCATGGGAGAGATGAGCGCCCCTGGTGCCTGCAGGGGCCCAGCTCCCCATCCCCCTTCAGCATCCCCTAGATCCTCATGCCTGTGGAAGGGTCCCACGGGACTTCCTGGGGGTGGCCAGGGGCCCCCACAAGCAACCTCTCTGGACACAGGACAAGCTGGAGCGCATGGGCGAGCCCTACAGCCAGTGCACCGTGAACGGCTCCGACGTCCCCATCCGGAACCTCTACAGCAGCTACAACACCACCTACTCCATCCAGGTGGGAGGCTGGCGCGGCTCTGGCTACTTTGGGGGCGCTCCCTGACCGCTGCCCACGGCCTCGGGGCTGCAGGAGAGAGCCGGCCCTGTCCAGGCTGGCTCGGCGGGACTTTCGTGAACACCGGGTGCCCTGGAGGTTGTGGGCCCAGTCCGGTCCCCGGGTTCTCGCCTCTCACCCCCCTTGGCAGGCGTGCCCTTGGGGAGGCCCAGGGTGATAGGGATCTCACTCTGGGGTGTCCCGAGAAGAGCCCCCGTGTGGGAAACGCTATGGTAAGGGCAGGCGAGTCGTGCTTTGAACACCCCTGTGAGGCAATAATACCCTAACGATGACTGCTCGCTGCTGTTGGCATCTGCCAGCCCGTTGGCAACAGCATCCACTATCGCGCGTTACAAGCGTTTATTAATACGCCAGGAACAGGCCTACGTGTGGAGGCAGCTCCTTTTCCAGGCACTTTACAGATACATTAACTCACTTAAGCCTCTCAGGGCCCTCAGCTGTAGATCCTGTTATTAGGAAAGAGGAAATTGGGATCTCCAGACCCCCAACCCCACCCGAACCCTCTTCAGTTTCCAAGAAGTCCCTCTTCATATTGGCCTCCGGCCCCTTTGCGGACGCTGGGGGCTCCCCTCCCGTCCTGACCCCAAGGCCACTGTGGGAAGCTGTCCCCAGGCCCCCCCCACCCCGTGAGTGGACGGAGACCCAGAGGCTCCGACAGTCCTGGACGCAGCTGGCCCCGCAGCCAGCGGGAAGGGCCTGGAGCCCGGAGGGCGCGGCCTGATGAGTGGAGACTCGTCACCTCCAGTGCCCAAGTCCCCCCTCCCGGCACCCCCGGGGACCGTCTGCTGCTCACCTGTGCTGAGCGGCTCCCCCCAGGAGGAGGGGACACGGGGCCCGCCTGCCCGCCCCCCGCGGGGCTGCCCTTCCCGGGTGCAGCCGGAAGACGGGAAGAGCAGGAGCCTTGGGAGGACGCGCGGAGGGTCAGCGCTGGCGCTTGGAACCGGCCTCCCTCCCGGTGCCTCCGGGGGACCCGGCTCTGAAGGGTGGCAGGACAATCTCCGAGGGGAGCCTGGCCCGAGAGCCCCTGGAAGGCTAGGGATGGGGGGACGCCCCCCACATGCAGCTCAGCCACCGCCCCCCAGCCTCCCAGCCGCAGGGGCACCGCCTGCTCCCCGGCTCCCTGAGCCGGCCCCTGGCCCCTGGGCTGGGGTAGGCGGCCACTTCACGGTCTCTCTCCCCCGCCCCGCCACCCCCGCCAGGCCTGCATTCGCTCCTGCTTCCAAGACCACATGATCCACAACTGCAGCTGCGGCCACTACCTGTACCCGCTGCCCCAGGGGGAGAAATATTGCAATACCCGGGACTTCCCAGACTGGGGTGAGTGGGGCGCCCTAGCCCGCTGGGCCACTGCCCACGAGGGCTCTGACCACAAGCTGGGGGTGAAGAGCCAAGCCCTCGCGGGGCCCCAGGGCGCGCCTCTCCTGCACAGCCCCCAGGCCCCAGCCCCTCCCAGCCCAGTCCACCCAGTGAAAGCTGGGAACGTGTGCGAGGGAGTGACCTCGTCCTCAAGGGGTGTGGGTGTTCCACACGCCGCCGCTGGCAGGTGCACCTGTGTGTGTTTACATTTGCACACACTTGTGAAAGGCACTGGGGGGCCAATGTGGGGCACTCAAGAGCCGGGCACTGTGCCTGTGCGTGTTCACATGCCAGCAGGGTGCCCGCTCCCGTGCGCTGTCGTGTGTGCTGGTCTGAGCACACGCACGGGTGTGCAAGCACAAGGCCTGCTAGGTCCAGGCACGTGTCCGCGCCTGAGTGGGCTCAGGGGGGCGGGGAAGGGAGAGGGGGTGGCTCCCCGGAGCTTGAAACCAGAAGCCACACGACCCCGGACGACCTCGGCCGTCTCACTCCCGCTGAGCTGGTGCCAGGCCCGGCCCTGGTGGTCCGGAGTGTGAACAGCCCGGGACGGGCAGCCACAGAGAGAGCGCAGTCCCCTCCTAAACCCAACACAACGTGGAGACGAGGGGGAAGCTTGACCCCTGCCCTCCCTCCACCCCCTGTCCCCCAGGACTGGGGGCAAGGTTGCTGCTCGGAGGCTGTGCGCAGAGTCTGGGGCTTCTGGGGAGACAGCCGGGGAGAGGGGTGGGGCGGGGGAGTCTCCGGGGCCGGAGTGTGGACTGAGACCTTCCCGCCAGCCTAGCCCAGGCCTCGGGCGGGCAGGACGGGAGGGCAGGGGCCAGCCAGAGGGGAGAGGAAAACCCGGGGCCCCGCCTGCCTGTCCCCCGCGCAGCCTACTGCTACTCCAGCCTGCGCAGGAGCGTGGCGCAGAGGGAGGCCTGCATCCACCTGTGCAAGGAGTCCTGCAAGTGAGTGGGGCGCGGGCCGGGCGGGCCCCGGGGCCCCAGGGGACACGCTGGGGGGACAGCCACACCCTGCCTTCTCTCTTCCAGTGACACCCAGTACAAGATGACCATCTCCATGGCCGACTGGCCTTCTGTGGCCTCCGAGGTGAGACGGCCGCGTGGCCGAGCGCCCGGCCCCGTCTTTGGGCTGGGGACGGGAGGGGCATGGCTCCGCGGGCTGTCGGGGGGAGTCTGGCGATCTGGCACCTTCTCCCCATAACAGCCACTGCCTCCCCCCACCCCACCCCCCACGCGTGGTCCCCAGGGGACCTCAGGAAGCCGCAGGGCCGGGGTCTGCCTCCACGGGGAAGCAGGACCAGGACAGGGCGGGGCTGCCGCAGGCACCATTGTTTCAGCTGCCTTCTTGGTTCCAGGACTGGATCTTCCACGTCTTGTCTCAGGAGCGGGATCAAAGCACTAATATCACCTTGAGCAGGTGAGCCTGGGGTCTGGGCAGGGCTGGGGAAGGCGAAAGGGAAAGAACGCGCGCCTTGGGGACAGGTCTGAGCAGAGGGCAGATCCCTGGACGCCTCCGCACACCAGCAGAGGCAGGAGCAAGCCTGGGGGAGCCCGGGGAGGGCGAGACTCCAGCCGGCGGGGACGCAGAGCCCACACTTCCTCGAGGAGAGCCACGCCTCTACCCGTCCACCCCCAAGCCCCCCCCGACCTGTTCCACCCTCCCACCCTCCCACCATCCATCACTCCACTCAGCACCCACCCTTCCATTCACCCACCACCCGCCACCTACCCCCCGACCCCCACCGTCCATCCGTCCCTTCCTCCACCCTTGCACCCACCCACCTTCCTCCTCCCACTCGCCCCCTTTCCAGCCCCTCAACACAAGTGTGCGCTGCGCGCAAGAGCAGCACACGGGCCCCGCTCTCGGGAAGCTCCAGCGTGGAGGAGAGATGCCCACAGCTTGTGAGGAGGAGCTTCCGACCAGACCCTCACTTGGGGGCACAGCAGGGAAGGAGCCTCGCCTCCAGCTGCCTGAGAGCAGAGGCGTCTGCATGGGGAGTGACCCAGCTGGATCTGGGGGAGCAGGGACTGCTCAGACTAACAAGAGTGAAGCGGCCCAGACAGAGGCGCGGTGTGGGAGATCCCCATCTGAGGACCACCGGGTGGAAGGGGAAGCCCCTCAGCCGCTGTTCTGGAAGGAGCAGGCCTGGGACCCTGCAGCGCCCGCCGCCGCCTGTTAGCCGGGTCTTGGGGGAGCTCAGAACCCGTCCTCGGGGTTGTCTCAGGCCAGTGTTCTTAGGAAGCGGGTTCAACGAGGTGCCACAGGGTGGACTCTGGGCCCTTTGTGGCTCCAGGCCCAGGGGGCGCCGGGAAGGCAGTGCTGTTGGCTCTTGTTTGGGCCTCACTGGACCTCACCATTCAAGGGAGTGAGCCTGAGAGAAGCTCGGCCAGCAGGCGCGCACATGTGTGTGTGTGCATGTGTGTGTGCGCGTGTGCGTGTGTCTGAGGCGGGGGCACCGCTTTCTTCCTGTTTCTGCAGGAAGGGAATTATGAAGCTCAACATCTACTTCCAAGAATTCAACTACCGCACTATTGAGGAGTCTGCAGCCAACAATGTGAGTCTGGGGGCTCCTGCCACTTCAGCCCTGCCCTGCCTCTCCCCACACCCCTCCTGTCCTCCCCCTGAGGGTGGACAGGGTCCTGGGCCCAACAGGGGACTTGAGAAGGTCCCAAGTTCTCTCCCTGGGCTGCAATAGTTGCCTTTGCCCCTCGCGGCCACCACCCACCTCACAGGAACCCGTGAGCTCCCGGGGTCCAGGTAGGACCTGTGCCCCCCCACCACCACCACATCCCCCGACCCCTGCGGCCCTGCCAGGGCCTCAGCCCCCTGCTCCCCACAGATCGTCTGGCTGCTCTCAAACCTGGGTGGCCAGTTTGGCTTCTGGATGGGGGGCTCGGTGCTGTGCCTCATCGAGTTCGGGGAGATCATCATCGACTTCGTGTGGATCACCATCATCAAGCTGGTGGCCTTGGCCAGGGGCCTGCGGCGGAGGCGCACCCCGACGCGCTACGCCGGCCCCCCGCCCACCGTGGCCGAGCTGGTGGAGGCCCACACCAACTTCGGCTTCCAGCCCGACGTGGCCCCGCGTGGCCCCGCCGCCCGCGCCTACCCCGACGAGCAGGCTCTGCCCATCCCGGGCACCCCGCCCCCCAACTACGACTCCCTGCGCCTGCAGCCCCTGGACGTCATCGAGTCTGACAGCGAGGGGGACGCCGTCTAGACCCCCCCGTCCGCCCAGGCAGCCGAGAACTCAAACCCGAGACGCCCAGACCATGCCCGGGTCTTCTTCAAGGTGCCCTCTCCAGAGGGCCAGGCCTGTGGGTCCCAAGGCCGAGGTCTGTCCCTCCCCCGAGAGACCTGCGCCCCGTGGGGTCCCGCTGCTGGCGCAATGCCAGCGCTGTGCCCCCCAGCCCCACCCCCAGGTGACCTGCACCTGGCCTGGGCACCCCCAGCCGGGTCCCAGAGCTCCCCAGCACCCTCACCTGCAGGCAGGTGCCTTTCCCCTCCGGGCCAGCCCGGGAGCAGCATTCCGTGCTGTCTGTGCCCAGAACCCACACCGCCCCCTTCCTGGCCTGGCTGACCTTGGTGAGCCCCCAGCTCGCCTTGCTGGGGCTGACCTCTCGCACGAGCTCAGGGAGGGCATGGGCTGTGGAGAGCAGAAGGGCATCGGGCTAGGAGACCCTGCAAGGGGGCATATGTTTTGTTCTAGAAAATAAAAAATAGGAAACGTAGAACCGAGCTGTGTTCTTTGTCGGGCTGGCGGCCGGGTGCCCTCTGAGGCCGCTCCGGGGTGGGGGCCGGGCGGCCATCCTTGAGCGCACAGGCCTGGCCAGGGAAAGATGCCTCGGGCTGGGCGGCTGGTCTTAATGTCCCTTTCAGGTTGTCCCTGACTCGTGGCCTTGGGGCTCTATTCAGAGTAAGTTCAGTTCACCCCACTTAGTTCTTTGGGTTACAAGGGGGTGGGGGGAGAGAGCAAGAAAAGATACTCATAGTGACTTAAGCAAAAGGGTCTCAGCAATGCAAATTGAGGGTCCATCTCTGGTCGTCCAGGCAGGCGCTCCTTACATTGCTGAAAAAAAAAACTCATAGCAGGAATCTAGAAAACTTAAATAAGGGACCAGGAAAATGAATAACTTTAAGAAAGTGAAAATCAAAATCAACAAAAAACTATGAACCAGAGACACTTTTTGGGGGGTGGGGGGCGGGAGGGGAGGGATTGGGGTCAGAATGGGGGGGTTGCAATTGTATGGGGAATATAAAAATAAAATTTATTATTAAAAAAAAAAAAAAAAAAAAGCCACTGGGACTCCAAAGCCACGTCTCCATTTAGCAACAGCAGCGGAGAGGGCGCTTTTCTCAATGAGCGCGGCCGGTTCCGGGGCTGACTCTCATTGGTCACTGGAGGGGTCACATGTCTGTCTCTGAACCAATCAGTGCGTCCCGCTGGACAGGGGCTCAGATTGGTCAGCCTCCGCCTCACCTGAGGCCGGTTGGGCCCCAGAGAAGAATTAGATGGCCTGAGGCTGGTGGGGCCGTGGTTCCTAGGGGTGCCAGATAAAATACAGGTCGCCAATTAAACTTGAATTTTAGATAAACACGTTGCAAATTAATTTTTTAATAGAAGTACATCCGTGTAAATGTTTGGGACATATACTAATAAATCATTCCTTTAATCGGGCTTTCTGTATTTTTAATTGCTAAATGCAGCAATCCTAAAATGGCTCCTCGTTCGGTTAGGAAGCTGTTACAGAAGGGGTCTGGCAGGTGCAGCTGCACTCAGGCTGTGGGGCAGCAGCTTCTGAGGGTGCAGCCCTCCTGGGGGAAATCACCTGGCTCCTTGGCCTGGAAGGCAGCCCCACTTGGAGCTCACAGGGGCATCTGTGGAGGAAGGAAGCGCCACAGACTGGGGGCCACTCCAGCCAAGGGAGGCATTGCGAGGGATTGAGTTGGGGGAGGGGGAGCTGGGGGTGGGGAGCTGAGCTTACCCCTCAGCACTGAGTCTGCCAGCTGGAGTCACAGTCTTTGGTAGTTACAGTCTGACTGTGACTACTGCTTTCATTACTGGCAGTAGTATCATCCCTGCTATTATCATTTGTTGTGATTAAACAAAGGCTACGTTGTATCAAGCACTTGACACATGCCAGGCACTGGTCCAAGTACTTTATAAATCTTATTTCCTTCTCACAACCACCGAGAAATATTATCATTCCATTTGCAGGTAAGTAAGTTGAGACTCAGAGAGGTAAAGCGAGGTTCCCAAGATCACAATCCCGGTAAGTGATGAGGTGAGACCCCATCCAGCCTCAACCTCTTGGTGCCAATAGTTGATAGTTGGAATAATACCAATCCCTAACAGGAGCCCAGGGCTTTCGGATTTGTTGCCTCCTCTGATGCAGTGGGGCGGGCAGAGCAATGACAATCTAGATCCTTTTGCCAGCTTTTTGGTCACAAATTAATTTGCACTGAGTCAAGCTACAAAGGAGGTCACACGATGGAATACTACTCAGCGATCAAAAAAGATAAACTCATGCCATTTGCAGCTGCAACATGGATGGAGCTGGGAGGGATGATGCTAAGCGAAATAAGGTAGAAGGAGAAAGATAAATATTGGATAGTGTCACTTATATGTGGAATAAGAGAATTCAAACAAAGGGTCAAAGACAAACTTTAAAACCAAGCTTTGAAAGTGGAACAGAGACACCCAGGGTGGGGTGGAGGGTGAGAACCGGGTGGAAGGAGCACAGGGCGCTGTGGTGGAGGACTATGGGTGCTTCTGTGATGGGAGAGCTACAGTGACTACACCTGAGTGTGAGAGTCCTATACGGTCAAAACACCGACAAGGATGGTGTAGAGGCAGGACTGGACACGGGGCAGGTTTTCTGATCCCATGCAGACCGGGTAAAGGAGGAGTCAGAATCCTTAGTGGATTTTTGCAGGTCTTTTATTGGGATTTAGCGGGTACAGGGCAGGCAGGGGTGCTGGGGGGCCGGGAGGCTGGCAGGCCTCCCAGCCCCCAGCAAATCTTCACTCTATCTGGGCTCTCTGGCTTTCTCTGCTTCTGCTTCTTTGCTTCTCTCTTGGCTTCTCTTCGGTTTCTCCTCAGCTTCTATTGGCGTCCCCGTGACGCCGCCCTTAAAAAGCCCAGTCTCAGCCCAGGTGAATCCCATCTACCTATGCCCACACCCTACTCCAGGTGCCCGCCATCAGGCCTGCATTCAGGACTGCAAGGATCCATCATCTATCCTGATGGCGGGAGGGCAGAAAAGCCTGACATTTTCTTTAGCCTACAGATGGAAACCTATGATACAGCAACAAAAGAGAAAAAGAAAAAGAAAGGGAAGTCTTGGGTTCTTATTTAAAAAGTCCAGGGATTTCAGGCATGGCTGTATCCAGGTTGGGTGGTTTCCCAGCTACCGGTTCTGTTTTCTTGCGTGTTGATATTCCTCCCAAATAGGTCCTCTTTGTGTGCTACATTATACCCACATTGCTAAGCTCTGCCCCCTCAGCTCAGCAACCACGCTGAGCAGAGAGCTCCTCCTTCACAGGGTCCCAGCAAATGCCCTGAGGAAGAGCCCCACTTGGATCAGCCCGGACACATGCTCGCCCTGAACAGACGGGAGGGCGTGGAGATGCTGCCGGCCAGCCCTGGGCAGTTTTAGGGGCAGCAGCCCCGACAGACACCAGGAGAGGTTCTGTTCATACATTTGGAAGCTGGAGTGGGAAGGGTGCCCCCAGAGCTGCAGAGACCAGCCTGACGGGGCATCTGCTGAGATCCCTGCTCTTGGGGGAGCGCTGAGGGCCAGGGTGATGATGGGTGTCGGCCATCTCTGGAAGCCGGCTGCGTCGGCCAGACAGGCTTCGTCTCCTCTCCAGATGCAGAGAGAAGCACCACCCTGCTCCCACCTGGGGTTCCTACAGTCTCTTGAGGTTGAAAAACTAGGCTGGCAACAACAACAACAACAAAAAAAAATAGGGGCCCAGAAAATGACATTCTACTTCAAAAGGGGTTCACAGACAGTGGAGGACTCTGAAATTAACACACCGTGTACTTACTACATGCCCTTGACCCCTCTGCTTCTCAGTGGTTCTTCAAACAATCCTGAGTTAGGTACCATGGTGACCCTGGGGGGTAAATGAGTTAAAAATCAGGCTTTTTATGCCCTCCCACCATTAGCATCTAGGACCAGCACCTGCGGTCTTGCACGCACACCTGTAACTGTGGACAGAGTCCCAGAGGGCACGGGGCATGCGCATATGTGTGTTGGGGCATCTTTGACGAGGGGAGAGGGAATATAAGGTCCGAGTCACTCTGAGGCAGGACGACAGAGGGGAGGCAGCCAGAGAAATACTGAGAGAGAAAGCTGGTCTGTCCCCTGATTCAGAATTAAAAGCCTGTAAAAATCTACTGAGGGCTTCGAAATTTTTTCATCTGCAAAAACAAGATGAACCTACTCAACCCAGGATAGCTGAAAAACAGACCCCCATTTTCCAATTAGGAAATGAATTCAGCGAAGTGAAGTGACTTTCCTAAGGTCACACAGCTGGAGCTGGGAGGCAGCAAAGCCAGGACCTGAGCTCAAGCCTGTCCCTCCAGCCCAGGGACTCAGGTGCAGTTACCACAAGGGGTTTCCGCTGCAGCCCAGACCGTTCACCTGCCAGGCTCGTGGCTGTCACTTCAAGGCAGCAGCCAGACCCGTCTCCTGCCAAAACAGCCTGCAATTCCTCACACGAGAAACCAAAATATTTGTCTTGGTCCAGGTTCCCAGACAATGCTTTCGGGGCCGGCCAAACTGGTTCCCAGGGATGTGAGGACAGAATGTGTGGGAACCCCTGGACCACAGGCCAGAGGGACACGGCACTGGCAGCCTGGGGGGCTGGTTCACAGGAGGCTGTGGGCACCCAGAGGCAGGCAGACCCCTTGGGGCTGGTATCGCTGTGGGCTGCCTGGCCAGTGGTCAGGCATGCAGAGGCCAGTCACCGGGCTGAGCCCCTCCGCCAGGCCCCACAAGCTCTCCACACCTTGTCTCCAGGAACACAGGAAGCATTCAATTCCGGTAAAGGACCCCTGAAAGAGACACGGGGCCTCCCTCCTCTCCTGCCAACACAAACCCAGCGTCCAGCGCAGCAGCGAGCCCAGGCTGGGGGTAAATCCGGACTGGTCCAGGCCAGGGCTTCTCGTCTGCAGGTGGTCTTGCCCCTTGGGTCCTTTCTGGAGACATTTTGGATGTCGTGACTAGAGGACCCCACCAAGACCCCGTGGGGCAAGGCCAAGGATGTACCTCGATAACTACAAGGCACAGGACGCACCCGTGCAGCCCAAATGCTGAGGCTGCACCCTGGGGGAGGCCAGCCCCGGTCACCACCTCCCCAGCTGGGGAGATGCCGGGGATCGAGAGATGGCCGGGGTGGGCTCGGAGAGGGTGGGCGAGGGGCGAAGGCTGCCCCACCTGCCAGCTCTGCGTTCTTCCCCCTGAAGGGGGATGTGCTCCCCGGGGTTGCAGGGGTTGCCCGGCACCCAGGGGAAAGGTCAAGGTCACAGAGGCTGGGCAAGGCCCTGACTCCATCCATCACTGAATCAGAGCCCAGAGCCACCACCGCTGGACCTTGTTACTGAGAAACGCCAATTCCTATCTGAGTCCATCAAAGCACATCCTGCCGCTGCTGCAGCGAGGACACCCTTAACAGACACACGAGCTACGGTGGAAAAAAAGAAAAACCAAAACCTGACAGAATCCACATCATCCTGTCCATTTGAGAAAATAAAGTCAGTCTCGCCACGGCTTGCAGGAGCCTCTGGCCTCCCTCCCTCTGCACGCTGACCGCGGCCCGGCCGCCAGGCTCCCTCCGCAGGACGCGCCCCGGGGTGCTGCCCGCCCTCTCCAAGGTGCCCACCCGGGCCCCTCTGGCCACGAGTGCTGACATCTCACCTCATCCTCGTGGCCACCCTGATTCTCGGCGCCTCCCCTCCCGAGGGCCTCCTTCCCACGTGTCCCCGCGGGCCCGGCCCCCGGAAGCACCGCGCAGGCCCTGAAGAGGAAGGAAGGGGGGCCAGGCCTTCGTCCATGTCGTGGCATTTATTAATTCCATTTTCGACATGTTTAAAAAAATCATCTGAGAATTCCTCTTTAATAAATAATATCCCTCTGATGTACAAGCTCTTTGATTATACAAATGAAACAAGTCTTTAAAACCAGCTCCGCCCAATCCTGGGGGCGTTTCTACGGCAGGCCCCCTCTGGAGGGCGGCGGGCTCTGGGGGTCAGTAGTCCACACCCCGCATGGAGGCCACGGTGCTGACCAGGCGGCGGGGCAGGCCCTTGCTGGCCTGTCTGTACTCCTCGGGCTTGGCCTTCAGGAGCGTCACGATGTTCTGGAGCGTGCGGGACGGCTGCAGGCCCAGGGCGTCCATCACGTTGATCAGGTAGTCTGTGGGCGGGGGGCAGACACAGCCCGGCAGACTTAGTGGGATGAAAACCCCAAAAGGCCTCCCCTGAGTAAGAAACAGAGATGCCCCCCCAGACCCCCAAAGCAGGATGCCCCCTGCCCTCAGCAGGCAGGCCTTTACCTGAGGGTTTTCCGGCAGGCTCACCTGCCTGCAAGCTTGGCCGAGTCTAGAATTCTAACTCTACTCCCACCGCCCCACACCTCTCCAGCCCCCATCTGAAGGGCCAGCTGACCTCACCGGACTCTACACTGGGGGCTCCTGGCTTCTGGGTGTCCCTCCCCAGGGATTCCCACTGACCAGGTGGAGAACTCAAGGGGTCAGGAGACACATAAAGACTTCCCAGCAGAACCCTGTCCTGGGGACCCACCGATGTCAGTGGCCAGCTGCTTGGTGGAGTGCGGGGTCAGCTCAGGGATCTGGAGGATGACGTCACAGTAGGTCTGCATCGTGGCTCTGGCAATCGAGCCCAGCCAATTGTCAGCCATGTTGTCCAGCTCGGGCAATTCATCCCCTGGAAAGGGACAGGGTGTCAGCAGAGAAACCACCTGCTCAGGTGGCTTCTACAGAACCCTCTGGATGAACTGGCCCACGACAGGTGCTCTACGGACACGTGCCAGGGAGCTTGCGTTCTTGATGGGAAACAGAGGGAAGGAACAATGACATCTTCGGTCAAGTGGAATTGACCAAGCACAATGAGGATTCAGATAAGGAAGCAATTAGGTGAGGCAGAATAACGTCAGTGTTCCCACAGGCCCAGGGACTGTGTGCAGTGGGCAGGCAGCCCAGAGGAATTCCACAGAGGGAGACCCAGTGAGAAGGGAGCCCGCACCCAAAGGGACACGGCAGGAGCGTTGGCACAGCCCGCCGGAAGACGGAATGGTCAAGACACAGGCAGCACGTGAGAATCAGCCAGGCTTCCAGGCCGCTCTCCCACTACCAAGCGCAGGGCCTGGCCTCTCTGAGACTTGTTTCACCTGCGAGATTTAAGCAGCGCGGTCCTGGCTCCACAGCAGCACCCCCTGCATGGGCCCAGCCAAACTCAGTGCAACAGACACCATGGTGTCAGTGTGAGTCACTGCGGGAGGGGGCCAGCACGTGGGCCAGCACCCACACCCACAGCACCTCCACCCTAGGCCACCGTGAGGAACATGGAGGAACACAGGCTCCTTTTCACCCTCCCACCGCTAGCCTCCACAGCTGCCACCTGTGCCCTGGCTTTCCTGAGCTTTCCTGACCCACATGTGATAATGTGTTATTGCAAAAAGAGCTGGGGAGCATGAGCACGTCATATGAACCTTTGATGACGGACACCCCAGCCAAGAGAGGGACTCGGGGAGACGGAGGGAGAAGCCAGGGAGAGCGCACAGAGATTGCAGGGACTGGGAGGCTCAGGGGCTGCCTGCTTGTCTCCCTGCCTGCCGGTCTGCCCATCTCCGGTCCTGCTTCAGCATTAAGGCCAAGTCTACCGAAGGCTCCAAGATCCTTTTCCAACTGCCCAAATGCAGCACGGATGAAGGCGTGAATGAAAACAACTGGTGGTTGTTTTCGCTGTGTCTCAATGCACTCAGGTGTTTGGGGGTCCAGGTAAGACAGTGGGTCCTTCCTGGCAGGATCTACAATATTTACGGCAACATGGTTTTCCAGAGAGAGTGTGAACCTGAATTTAATCCTATCAACAGGAGAGGCCAACTGCAGTACTCACAGGTGAAATAAGGATGCCTGATTTAAATGCCCTTGCGGAGGGCATAAGAGGGCCGTGTGAAACAGCTAGTGTTTCTTAAGTGGGCTGGTGAGGACCCGGGGCTTCCTTGCACAGTTCTACTTTCATGCGTGAGAAAATGTCTATGAAAATGTGTCTTTAGATTTTAGACTTAAAAGTATATTAGCAGGTGGATAAAAATAATCACTTCATAAACTAACAGCCCTCTAGTGACGATAATCAACAGCTTGGCTACGTGCCTTTCTCATACTCATCAGAGAAGTGATTTCATACATATACACACATATTTAAAAAAAGAAAACCTTTCAGACAATCCAGAAATCCAGTGAGTAAAGCGTCAGGATCCCTCAGCACCTCGCCCGCTCCCTGCCTGTCAGTGGCCACCAGCACCAGCCAGGCTTGTGTTTTCAGCCCTGCTCTCGGTGCTTTTCCAGGCGTGCGCGTGTGTGGAAATACACAGGCCGGGTTTTGTCAGACATAAGAAAACATACATCGTTTTGCACCTTGCTTTTGCATCTTAATAATAAAAGATGGCTGTCTGTGAGGACCTTATGTTCGCCCCCACTTATCCTTTGATTAGATTCAACTTCATCTGACGGTCACGCTGTCGTCAGGCTTTCTCGTTATTTGCATTTATATACATGAGCCTTTAGAGTCCTTTATTTTAACCTGCAGATGTGACTTCCAGTGTGCTCCCTCCTCTCCAACTGCTGAATCTTTTAGGTAATAAGTGATTCTGTTTGCTCGTGCCTACAAACTTTAACACCCAACGTGAGGAATGACAAAGATTTTGATCAGCACATGAGGCACCTGTTCAAATCTGTCAGCCCCAGATAAAGAGGAGTGTCCTGTACTGTGTGGAGCCGCAGGAGCGCGGGAGTTGGATGCAAGCTTCACCCAGAGGGGCCTGGGCAGGATATGTCGCCTCCGCGCTAGAGCCGTCTCTGTCCTAAGAGCCAAGCTGCACAAGGTGTGGGGCCCACAGGGAGGGGGCGAGCACTTGAGGCTGGGCCTCGCCTTGTGAGTTCACTCCCTCCATCCGTAAGTGCTTTGGTGAGACCGTTAGGGCGGCTCTTTGGCTAACCCACTCTGTCCTGCAGGGGCTCTGCAGCGGGAGCTAGGTCCGCTAGGTGGACCACACTCTTTCTCTGTTGCCATCTCATCCCTTGGCAACAGTTTTGGTGGTGGGGGTGGTGGTGGTTGGAGATGTGTGTATGTGTCGAGGTGGTAGGGGCTGAAAGGAACAGGTACAGCCCTGAGCCCACCTTTGCCTTCCATACGGGTACTTTCTCACCTTGCGCGGGAGGAAACGGCAGCTTCCCGGCATGCAGGGCCAGCTCCAAGGCAGAGTCCTCCTGAGTCACGAACGGCTCCAGATTCAGGGGCAGGGACATGATGTACTGGCCGATCTGAAGCAAAACCAAGCATGTCAGCCCCACACTGGCTCCACCAGATAATGACTCCACGCAGTGTGTTCGTGGCAAATGGCAGCGAGACTAAACCCCCAGGCCTGGGGCGCCCCAAGCCTGCCCTTTCCGGCATGTGGGGACACTGGATACGGCAACACCTTGAAAGAAATCAACGGTATTTGCCTGGCGAGCGTGGGTTCACCCCTCTCGCTAACGGCCCCCCGCATCTTGGAATGCACTCAGTGCAACCTCTACCTCAAATGAGGTCATGGATACCAAAGTGTAAATTTTGTCAAATTTAAAGCGCTTATGTAAATATAAGTCATTATTACTGTGCACAGACAAAAGGTACACAGATGGCAACCAGATGCTAATGTCAACAAGCGCACAGCCAAGCACGAACTGAAATCCTGTGTTGTGGACTTGGGTCCAGTCTCTCCCTTCCAAGAGAAGGAAGGAATCGTTTGGGGAGAAAAAAAGCCATTTATAATTATAAATTAATCTGGAGAGGAAATGACACTGTTTTCATAATACAAACTCTGGGAAAAGAAGATCATCGAAACCCTCAGGGCTTGTCGTGTGTCCCTCAGATCCGCGTGCCTGCCACACCGGGACACTTAGACACCTGTTTCTGTTCCGACTCACAACGGTTTTGTGTTAGGGCGAGTACGTGTTTTGTTCCAAAATAAGGTTGATGTTTTGGGTTACAATGACATCATACACATGTATCTTTAAAAGTTCCTTGAGCCTGTTGTTTTGGGGTCCACCTTTATCCCGTGCGTTCATCTGCACTTAGAGTTGATGCGGACTCTCAGGCTCTGAGTTCAAGGACAATCAAGGTAAGTTCTCCAACTGGCCTCGCACACAACCCCATAGGGGCAGGTCCCTCTTAGAGAGTGGGGTCCAGAAGCTGATGCAGAATCCAGAGTCCCCCCAGTCCAGAGGACCACATGCTGGGTCATGACCACCCTCATTTCCCAGCACTAACGTGGTCTGTCGGTGATAAGTCTGAACACGCGATGGTCCACGGCGCTAACAGAATATGGTTTGTTTGGCTCCCTTCAAAGAGGTGCACAGATGTGGCCTCCCCGGTGGCGCAGCGGGTTGAGAGCCGCACTGTGATGCTGTCCGCAGCCTCTGCAGCACAGGTTCGATCCCTGGCCAGCCAGGGAGCAACCCACATGGCACAGCAGACCTCTCCTGCCCCGCCCACTGCTCCCCTCAGCAGTGTCTTTGGTCCATCTGCCTGTTCTGGCCCCCGCTCTGTCTCTGGTGAATCCCCTCACCCTCCTGTGCCCCTGACTATACGCCAGTTCTTGTATAAATAAATCTTTAAAAAAAAAGAGGTACACAGATGGCAAAATAAATCAGCCTTTCCCACATTCATTTACTTAGTGCAATTGTTCACTCAAGCCAGGCAAATGGTCACTATCGCTATACCAAGAAGCACTGCCCATTTCAGCTTAAAAATGGCAACAAAATCATCATTTTTCCAGAAGGCTAGAGAAAGAGAAGGAGGCTAATTTCTAAGGTTGGAGTTTCTCCAATTTTTTTCAGGCTTTGAAATTATTTACTTATATATTTTTAAAATTGTGCGTTCCAAAAATTAAAATGATTTGGACAAAAAAAAAAAAAAAAGGCCCTCGATTAAACTGTGTATCTCAGCCCTCAGGAGCAGTAGGCTTTTACTCTGGATTCCATGCCTGCCCCCAGTTTCTTCCTTCACATCAGACAAGCTCTTTCTTTCCCTGCCAGCCTGATGGGCAGACAGGAGCAGCAGGTGCAGCCCTCGTCCCCAGCAGTTTCTCCGTCCTGAGATGGGAACAGGGCAGCAGTGATGTAAACCTGACACGACCTCTTTGCATCTCACAAAGTGAACAGCTGAGATGCGCAGACCCAGCGGCCGCATGCAGAGGGTGAGCAGAGCTGGCCCGCACGCCTCGCCGCAACCGCCTGCTTCTGTCTCCTATCTGAGCATTTCTTTTGAAGGTGATGGACTTTGCTCTTGTGTTTCTGTCTTCACTTTCAACTGACCGAATTTCTCAATCTCATGTCAGGTTTGTCACTCCAGACACGGTGCAAAGGGGCAGGCGAGCGGTCGGGGGCATGCGAGGATGGCAGCCTAGTGTCAGAACCCTGCGCTGTGGCTCTTCTCGTGTCTCCGTCCAACAAGCACTCCCAGAACACCTGCCACGTGCACGCTCCTGAACCTGGTGCACCTTTCATCTGCAGCCGAGCCTAGTCCTCGGACCCAGCACTACTTGAACAAATGTATCTTCGTCACTATACCTCGTGCCTGTACTGTTTTTAATTTTTCAAAACATTTCCTCCTCTTTCATCCCCTTACAGTGCCCACACAGTTCTGTGGGGATGAGGGGATTCACCAAGGCAAGGTGCCACTGTGGTGCAGATCTCAAAAATCTGACATCTCAAAGGCCAGTTAATTGCCCTTAGATCCTGGGGGTGACTGTGGTTTCCAGACAGATATCATGTGTCCAGGCTTCGTGCAGGAGCTCTGTCTATATTTGCTCAGTGGAAATCAGCGCAGAAAGGGATTCCTGTCATCATACCCGTGGCTCTTGGTCCACTATCCTCGCATATTCCATAAACAGTCCTGGATACACACCCTGTTCCAGGAAAGTGTGGTGATTCGGGGAAATATGACAAGCTTTGTGGTCACTGGACTTGGATTTGAGTCCTGGCTCCACCACCGTGTGACACTGGGCAACTTACCTAATCTGCTAGGGCTTTGGTTGCATCACCTCTGAAATGAGGATGACCTAATACTTACTTGGAAAGACTGCGGTGAGGATGAAATTCGTTCTGGGTGACACAGACGTGAGGCAACTGGCGTCCTCACAGCAGCCGCTGGAGGAATGGCTCCCTCCCCCACTCCCAGTGCCCAGAGCAGGGCTTGCCTGTGTGGAGGCAACGGCCAGCGGCGCCCTGAACAGCCTGGACCGCACACGGCCTCATGGCCCCAACAAGGAGCGAGCACTGTCCCTGCAGAGTGTCCCGTCCATGTTCCTTCCTGAGTTCAGGTGGGGACTGAGTTCAGGGGGTCGCCACAGGAGGGAAGGGCCAGCCTGGAGACGCAGCCCAGCCTTCCATACTCCCCTATATCTCAGCTTCTCCACCGTTAAAATCAATTTGGTCATCTCTCAAGTACCTTCCAGTAACATCACTTCCTGAGTCAATATAGACCGTGATGCACCTTGTCTCAATTCTAAAAAACAAGATTACTCCCCCTGGTCACAAAGCCCACCCACGTTTGGACAGTCTCGTCAGCACAGGATGCTGGGCAGTGCTGGGAAACAGAAGTCGGCTTCCTCCTGGCCGTGACACTGTTCCCATCCTCCCAAATGAACATGAGTGACTTTGAAGGCCCCCCTGTATCTGCTACAGTAGAGTCATCACTTACACAGGGTGGGCTGAAGCGAGAGTGTCAGGCAGAAATCACCCACCTCAAAATCGTCCTTAAGGCTTCCTGGAGCCGCCCGCAGGCGAGGTCCAGGCAGCTGGGTCTCTTAGGCCCGTGCAGCGTTCCTTACGCACGGGGACTTTTCGAGCGACTGTGCTAGACTGCAGGGAGGAGGACGGAAAGGGCACGTGTAGATGTGGGGTGACTGTCAACTCCCAGGGGTGAATGGGGGAAGAGATTCTCAAGTCCCTGCTCTCCAGGGTTCTTTTTTCATATAAGCCTCTATCACTTCAACTCCTGTGAAGAGATTTGCTGCCATGAGTTAAACATGAGAGCACTCAGCACAGGGCCTGGCACATAGTAGGTGCTCAGGAAAAGCCTGCTGACTTCCCAATCAGAACAACATACACTCTGCTCTTCCGAAAAGCCAGAGAGAAGAACTCAGACACCCGCGCCCTCTCTAACATGTTCACAAGGACACTCACACCCTGACGCCCGTGGGGACTGGCACACCTCACAGCGGGAGAAGTGGGGAGGGTTGAGGATGTGTCAGGTTCTGAAATCAGCATGTTTCATCTGATAAAGTTCTGGATATGGGTGGAGACCAACCAAAAGCAAAGGTCCAGACTATCCCGACAGAGCCCTGCTTTACCCAGAAGAGCCAGAATCAAGCAAAGTCTGAAGGGCTGTATGTGCCAGCGTTCTTACGTTGCTGATGTACTCGAGAGGGGTGAGACTGAAGGTGGGCAGGTCGTCGGTGAGGGTTTCTCCGATGCCAGCCGTGTTCCAGCTCTGGAGAAGGAAGGAGAGGAAGCCATCAATGTCACGGCCATCTGGCAGCACAGCGAGCACCACACTGGGGAACACACCGTGCACGGGTCATTCCCCGCAGGTGTCGCCTCTGCTCAGGCCTGGTCTACAGAATCCCCACCAGGGATTTCTCTGCTTGAAACCATCCCCTTGAGCCCACCACAAAGAAAGCATCCATCCTCTTTCTCTGCAGCCCTGTGGATCCATAACATCCATGACATTGAGCAACTCCACCTTCTCAAACACTATTTGATGGAGGCCAAGCCCTTCTGTTCCCTCACTCAGAACAGGAAATGGAAGAGTTTCACACCCTGTGGTCTGAGCTTCTCTTGTGTAAGGGTTGGGGGCAGACTGGGGAAGTTGCTGGGTGCAGGTAGCCTAACTCATGGTTTTTCAGCACGCTGAAGATTTTAGGGACACCCTACTTCCTCCAGGGAAACACAGGTAAGTCCCAGCTCTAAGACAGAGGCTGGGGAAGCCTATTCTGGCTGCAGCAATATCCCAACCTCATTCACCTCACTCCCTCAATCGCTGGTGGTGATTCTGCAGGCCAAGCTAACTTCACCAAGTTAAAGCCGCTGCTTTCACTTCTACCTGCCCTCTGGATCTAATTCTCTCCCAATTCAGAACTTGGAGGGAAGGGGTCAGGAAGGCAGCTCCAAAGCCCACCAGCTGCCCCTCTGTCCCCTTCGTGACCCCTCTGCAGCACAAATCTTTGTCACTGCCGGTGGGAAGGCCGACAACACCACAGCATGAGCTTCCTGGCGCACTCTCCAAGGCCGGCCAACACCCACACACACGTGCTGTAGAGCTCAGCTTGGCACCCCTTCCCACAGAATCCAGTTTCCTAATTCCAGCCTGAGTCACCCTAAAGCCAGCCTAGAAAACAAGGCTCTTTCTGGTCAGACTCCTGGACTGGATCCTGAGGTCACACTGGAACTTCTCTCTACAGCCACCTGACGCCTGATCTGGTTGCTTGATCCTTTAAGTAGCGTTCCTGGAATGTAATGGCCACATCCACCCCTGGGCTCCTGGCCCGGGCGAGGCCTCAGCGTCCTCCCCATGCGCTCCAGCACCAATTCCATTCTGTCTCTTTCTCTTTGCTCTGGATAAGTTCTTTCTTCCCACCCCTGTCCCTACAATTGTCTAAACCCTTGGTTCTTGCTTGAGAGTCCTCTTTAGCTGCAAAATGTGCTACTTGTTTTAATTAACTCCACTGAGAAGGGACACTTCAGTCCTCCCCCACGGACCCAGTGTCCATGCTGTATAGCCTTGTGCAGAGACAGAGACAGAAGACTTGGCCCTTGCTCTCCAGAAGCTCTGGGGAGTAAGAGCCCCTGACATAACCCCCCAGACACACACCCTGTCCTCGCCCTCACAGACCTCCACTTTAAGGGCTCTCTCGTACAGTAAGGAGTTAGGGCTCAGGGGTTAGAGATGGCCCACATGTGCGGCACAGAGAGGGAGGTCCAGGAGAATGCACTTAGGAGGATGAAGACGGGCTTTAAATGTAAAGCCCATGACATATAAATTACATGTAAATTACGAGAGACAATAAGGGAGAGAGGGAGAAAGAGGCAGGAGAACCTGGAATTGAAAGGAGACATAGGCCAACCTCAGTGTGCAGAACTGCTCTGGATCCCGGTTCAGTTAAGTCATGACGTTATAAGACAACCGGAATTGTGAATACTGATTCATGATATTAAGAAAGTAGTTTTAGGGGCCTCCCTGGTGGTGCAAGGGGTTAAACACCGAACTATCAATCTGTCCGCAGTCTCTGCAGCATGAATTCGATCCCCGGACAGGGAGCTACCCACATGGTGTGGCAGACCTCGCCTGCCTCACCCGCTGCTCCCCTCAGCAGTGTATTTCAGTCAGTCTGCCTGTTCTGCTCCCCACTCTGTCTCTGGTGAATCCTCTCACCCCCGCCCCTGCATCTCTGGCCTGTACCCCAGCTCTTGTATGCATAAATAAATCTTTGTTTGAAAAGGTAGCTTTAATTTTCTTTTTTAGGGTTGGTTATAGAGTCATGATTATTTGCAGAGTTCCTATGGGGGTACATATGAAACAGGATGGCTGAGATGTGGTCACCGTTGAAGCCAGGCAGTGAGGACATGGAGTTCATTATAACCCTCTCTTGCATAGAAGTGACATTTTCATAATGAAAATTTTTTTTAATTTATATCTTTTACATCATTGTGTTTTCCCCATAAAATTCCCTCCACCAGTTCACCTCTGAACCTTCACTGTAGTCCCCTGTGCTCTTTTCGCCCTTGTTTTGATCCCTTTTCCTCCCCCTCCCTCGCAGAATGTCTTTTATTTATGGTTGCCTGCTAGTTTTTTCTTTCATTGTTATTTTTTCCCCCGATCCCTTATTCGGTTCCTCTATAATCCTCCCATAAGTGAAACCATTCGATATTTTTCTTTTTCCTTCCGATTTATTTCACTGAGCATGATCCCTTCTAGTGCCATCCGTGTTGCCGCAAATGGCATCAGTTTATCTTTTTTGATTGCTGAATAGTATTCCATTGCATATAGACCACATCTTCTTGATCCAATCATCTATTTTTGGGCATTTGGGTTGTTTCCATAGCTTACCTATTGTAAATAGTGCTACAATAAACATAGGGGTGCAGGCATCCTTTTGAATTAATGTTTTTGTGTCCTTTGGGTAGATTCCTAGGAGTGGAATTGCTGGGTCATATGGAAGCTCATTTTTAGTAGTCTGAGGAACCTCCACACAGCTTTCCATAGTGGTTGGATCAGTCCACATTCCCACCAGTACAGGAGAGTTCCTTTTTCTCCGCATTCTCACTAACATTTGTTGTTTCCTGCTTTTTTAATGTGTGCCATTCTCATTGTGGTTTTGAATAATGAAAAGTTTTTAAAAACAGACTAACATTGTGGCCTTGGGGTTCCAGGTGAATGTTCTGCATTGGGAGAGGCAAGGTCAGAGTGATGCTTTGTGAAAATCAACGCAGCAATTCAGAGGAGTGAGGGTAAGAAAGCAGCCAGTAAAAAGCTCAAGAAACAGGGACCTCCCTGGTGGCGCAAGGGGTTAAGATGCAACCTATGAAGCTATCCACAGCCACTGCAGCATGAGTTCGATCCCTGGCCAGGGAGGGGACCCACATGGCGCAGCAGACCTCTCCTGACTCGCCCACTGCTCCCCTCAGCAGTGTATTTCAGTCAATCCGCCTGTTCTTCTCCCCACTCTGTCTCTGGTGAATCCTCTCACCCACCCGCACACCCCCACACCTCTGGCCTATACTGGGGTACAGTTCTTGTATACATAAATAAATAAATCTTTAAAAAAAAAAAAAAGCTCAAGAAACAGTTTAGAGATGATGAGAACCTGAAGGGGGGCAGTGGCACAGAAAGCGACAGGAGACACACTTAGAGAGAAGGGACAAAGCAAATTGGTGCAGAGTCACTGGTACTTGTTATGGTGGCAAAGGAGCGCGGTAAGGAGCAGAGCAGTGAGGGTCAGGGAGCAATGGCTCAGGAGGCCAGGGGCTGAGCCGGCAGCACAAGAGCAGGAGCTGATGGGGGGGACAGACCACGGTCACGGTCACTGGGGGACGTCCGAGGGGCGAGTGCTGTGGGCTGGAGGCCTGAGAAAGGCTTCCAGGAGGAAGTGGGAGCAGCAAGGTAAGAAAGTGAACAGGCAGAGGGAGAGCAGATCCAGAGTGGAAGAATCTGGAATAAGGGTGAGGCAGAGTGGACTGAGCAAGGGAGGGGTGAAATAGCAGGCAAGACGAGGTGGACTTGAAGAGGGCAACAGGGAAATGCTGTGGATTATATTTCAATTGTTCAAAATTTATTTAAAGTGTCCTTAAATGGGCTTTATCTATCCATCTGTCACCAGGTAATACAGGTAAACTTCAATAATCTATTTGGAAAAGGAATACAGTGTTGGTTTATATTCTTGTAATGTAAAGGGCAGTACGATTTACCAGCAAACATTAAAAACAAACATTTAATGATCAGGGTTTAATTTTCAAATCCTTAAGTTCATATTTGCCTTTGTATTGTGAGCTTTCAAGCTGGCGCTGGGGGAGAGCCCTCCTAATCTCCCCAGCTGCCTGTGTCCATTCCCAGCAGCCCCAGGGGCGGTGGTAAGGCTAGAGTGAGAAGGTAAGATGCAGGCCACCAACAAGCCACTTGGGTAATGAGCTCTGGAATGCAGAAGTAGGGGCCCCCAGGACAAGTGGGAAGCACAGAACCCTTTTCAATGCAGAACTAAGACCAAGTAACTGGAAGTTAGGTTTCAGAACAGAAGGTCAAGATTTTAAGCTTTGACCAAAAAAAAACAAAAAAACCACAATAATAAAAGCAACCAAATCTGGAGGTCAGGAAAGGAGATGAGGAAGGTAAGGAATGTTAATCCCTCACTTTTGAGAGCAGGTGAAATAGTAAGCTCCATCTAAAATGATTAACAAAAGGCCTCCCTGGTGGCGTAAGGGGTTAAGCACTGGATTGTGAAGCTGTCCACAGCCTAGATTCTCGATTCTCAATTGGCAAGGGAGCTACCCACATGGCACAGCAGACCTCTCCTGTTTTGCCCACTGCTCCCCTTGTAACAGGGTGGTCCCCAGGAAAGGGGGAGGTTCCAGCTTCCCTGCCCCACCCAAGGAAGGGTGGAGCTGAGCAGGGAGAGAGGAAGCTGCAGAAGAGACTGAGGAAGGAAGGAAGCAGGATGGAGCCAGGAGAACTGGAGGAGGCGCATGGAGCCTAGAGACAAGTAAAGAAACTGCGCTTGTCTTTTGGTCGTGGACGGGGTGACACAGATGTGGGTGAGACCCATGGGGAGGTGACAATGGCAGTTTTTATCTGGATGTTGATTTTGCTCTTTTCCTTCCGGGCTTGTCCGGTTGTTTGTGACCCTTTTCTGTGGGTCCCCACTGGAAGATGCTTTAGACTTGTGGCAGGCTTTGGGGCCTTGCTCTGGGCCGACCCCATATGGATGGAGTTTTACCCACGAGGGGATGGGTAACTTTGGGTGCTTCATTTAGAAACTAGACTCTTTGCCTTACCTGTATTGTTTCCTAGTTTTTATTAAAGTTCCTTCCCATTAAAGTCTCCTATGTTTTGTGTTGATACGGCGGATGGCAGAACCCATTTAGAATAGGCAGGTTTGCGGGGTTTGGGCTGCCCCTCTCCCTGTCCTATAACAGATTCCACAGAAAAGGGTCACAAACAACCGGATAAGCCCGGAAGGAAAAGAGCAAAATCAACATCAAGATAAAAGCTGCCATTGTCACCTCCCCATGGGTCTCACCCACATCTGTGTCACCCCGTCCACGACCAAAAGACAAGCGCAGTTTCTTTACTTGTCTCTAGGCTCCATGCGCCTCCTCCAGTTCTCCTGGCTCCATCCTACTTCCTTCCTTCCTCAGTCTCTTCTGCAACTTCCTCTCTCCCTGCTCAGCTCCACCCTTCCTTGGGTGGGGCAGGGAAGCTGGAACCTCCCCCTTTCCTGGGGACCACCCTGTTACACCCTCAGCAGTGTGTTTCAGTCAGACTGCCTGTTCTGTTCCCCACTCTGTCTCTGGTGAATCCTCTCACCCCCCACATCTTTGGCCTGTACCCCAGTTCTTATATGCATAAATAAATCTTTGGAGGAAAAAAAAACGATTAACAAAAACAACGCATGGCTCCATCTTTTAAGAGTTTCCATAATCTTTCTTTTTCTTAACTCTGAAGAGACCTTCTGGAAAATAATATCTTTTGTTGTGAAAAAACTACCTCAAGTTCAACCATTCCTTTGGCGCCATTTAGTTTATTTTGTTTCCTAGTTAAGTGCAAGTAAAATTTCTATTATAAATCTCTTGTGTCTTTAAAAGCAGCACGTGCAGACAGGAAGTGCTTTCTACTTCTCCCTACAGAGCTGGGGATGCCACCAGCCTGCAGCGTGTGAGTGGGCCTGGCTCTAAGGACACCCAGTATTTACACTGATTACTTCTAGATGGTGGGGTCTTGATGGGGTTTATTGCCTTTTTCTTTGTACTTTCCTGTATTGCTTCAATTTCTGAAAATGATTATAATTTTTCTTTAAAAAAACTGTCATTCCTCTTAAAAAGATGAGATTCAGAGAAAGGAAGAAAACCTCCACCAGCTCAGCATCTCCTCGTGGCAGCTCTTAGCCCTCACCTCCCTGTCTGGGGAGAATTATTCATCCCGTGGTCGGTGAGGCCACAGAGCAAGGAGAGGCCTCGGCATGCGGCCCAGAGCTCAGGCTGCAGCGGGCCGTCCACATCATCACTCCCCTGCCCTTGACGCAGCGGCTCCTCCAGCTCCACCCTCCCACCCACTAGGAAAGCAAAATCTGCTTGGAGTAGAAAACATCAAGAATAAAAATCACAGAATTTCAGGGGTGAGCCTCATGACCTTGCAGGTCCATCGTGTCACTTTATGGATGAGGAGTCGGAGAGGCAGGGAGGGACTGAGACTTGACCAAATGTCTGCAACCATCCCAGCCTGGGCAGGTTCATGGTTGAGTCAAGAAAACAAAAAGAAAATTTTGGAGCCCTCGGGAGACTTGACAGGCCTTTAATGCTGAAGCAGGGGCCAGATATAGGGAGACCAGCAGGCAGGGAGGCTGGGAAGGAAGCAGCCACCAAGCCTCCTAACCCCCCACAATCTCCGCACTCTCTCCCGGGACTCCCTTCTGTCTTCAATCTCGTAATGACCCCTCTCTCTCTGGATCTCATGATGATCTCTCTTTCCAGGCACCCGACTAACAGGTGCACCTGCCCCATGCTCTCCAGCTTCTCGCCCACTGGCAGGTGTGGCCCGAGCTTGTGCTCCCAAGCCCTTCTTTACAATAACACGATATCACATGTAGGTAATAAGGCCTGGCAGGACGGCAAGGCTGCAGGTGGCAGCCACGAGGCTAGTGGCAGGCAGGAGAACAAAAGTTGGAGTAGCTCCATCTTCCCTATACCAAGTCGCATGGGGAGTGAGTGAGCACTCTCCAGAGGGCAGCAGAAAGCAGAGAACCTGCCATTACGCCAACAAGTTCCTGCTGCTAAAGTCCTTCCTAAAAGGACCTCTTGGCTATGAAAGGCCCATGCTTGCATCCTTCTGGAAAGACTATCTTCCCCAAAGCCTGAACCCAGGTAAACTTGAAGAGCCAGGGAGAAAGATTAGTCAGGGGACTGTCCCAGAAGCCAAACAAGGAAAGTGAGATCAGAGAGATAGAGCCAGTAGAGAAAGTGTGACTAGCAAGAAATCCCTGGAAAATGAATCAGGACAAGCAGAAAAGGCCAGCAGAGTGTGCCAATCTAAGGCAGCCACACAGAAAGGCATCAAGGACGGACCCCCCTCCATGCTACCCAGCCAAAGCACCCGATGAAATGCGATAAGGCACTCTCCTGAGCAAGGCTCTAGAACCAATTCTCCAGAAATGTCTGTGACCTAAAAACAACTCATTCTCAGAGGACAATTAGCTCCTCTGACCTGCCCTGACCTATCTAGCATGTAAGCTCCCTCCCTGATAGGGCACGCCTGTGCCTCTCCAAACTGTGAAGTCAGTCAAGTAACAGTTCCGAGAAAGGGCCTGGATGTACAGCATCGCAGTCGCTGCAGTGAAGATAAGCCCTGGCCAGAGCACAGCCGCTCCAGCCGCCCACCCCCCCGCAAAGGACTTCCAGCCTGGGCCTCACTGTGGCATCTCCCGAGCTCCAGGGGAGGGGATTTGAGCTCAAAGGCAAATGTGCTCTGAGGGAGGTAAGACTTGGGGAGGAGGGTGTCAATCCCCAGGAAACTCACGTCCATCTTGGAAACGAGCAGCAGCTGCTGTTTGATGCGCAAGAAGACGGAGTCAAAAGCCAACTGGTGGGCCTGCTGGTTCAGGCGGGTCAGAGCCACGCGAGACGCGGACAGCAGGTTGTGGTTACTTGACCCTTTCTCCTAAGACAAGAAAATGCAAGAGATAGTTTGTTAGGCCTCAAGTCCAACTGAGGTTTTGCTAAACAGTTTGAAAAAGCAGAGAGAGGTAAACAGAGGAGTGGTTTCCAGCAGTGGGGGTCCCCACAATGGCTGTGCCCCAGCCTCCCTGGGGAACATGCTGGAAAGCAGATACTTGGGTTCCACCCAGCGGGGTGGTGGGGCCCTGGTATAGATTTCTAATTCACTTTCCCAGGTGATTGGGACGCATCTGTGCTAACAAGCTTATGCAATGACAGTTCAGGAAAAAGTAAGCTGTGACCATCCCGTAAAGATGGGGGGTGGGGCATGGTCAGAAGTACTACAAAGGAGCAGGAGCCATGGGCAGGGCTCGGCTCCCAGCGAGGTCAGGTCAACCACACTCGGCTAGAGGCCAGAGCAGCAAGACCTGTGTGAGTACCAAGGAATTTCAAAAAGCCTGAGAAAAATACGGAGATGGAAAATGTAACCTTAGTTTTGCTATTATAACTGAACCGATTACAACAAACAGACATAAATCAGATTAGCAATAAAGATAAACAGAGTTGCCTTAACCTAATCACAGAAGCATGGATGAATGAACTTGCACAAGTGCTTGACGAAGTGTTTTTCAAGTTCAAATGCAGCCCGTTGGTGGGTCAAGGTGCAGAGAGATGGGGGAAGCTCTGCAAGGCCAACACTGAGGCCTCAGACATGTCCAGGGATACTGTGCCATAACCCCCAGAGCTCGCAACCCATCAGGGCAATGTTAGATGGGCTTCAGCACCAGAGGATCAGCATGTCTCCTCTGCCTGTCACCAAGAGGGAGGTTCAAAACAGCTCAGAGGGGAGGAGAGGTTCTAGAAAGGACAGCTCTGACTCTCAGAAGCATGGGGGCCATTTCCAGGTCTGTGTAGCTCATTCCATTTGTTGGAGATTCTCCTGTTCCCGGATCCCCAGGAGTCCAAGCTCAAAGCTTTATGGCAGGCAAACTAAGAGCTTAAACTGCAAGACCAGACAGGAGGGAACACGTATCCCCAAGTCCTTGATGGCCATGTGAGCAACTGGCACTAGAAGGGCTCCTAGCTTCTTTCCACCCTCCCTCTCTCCTGGGGAAAGAGCAGCGACTTCCCCAAGGGCTGGGCCGGGTCCCTCCCCCCTGCCCCATGGCTGTGTGTGCCCGCAGGGAGTATATAGCCTGGCCCCCTCCCCGCCATTCGGGAAGGGGAAGTGTCCCTGTGTGGGGGCCAGGGCCATCCAGCTCTGCCTGTCCTGCCGGCAAGCTGAGCTCTGCCTGGGGGCAAGACAAGCCCACTCGACCACAGATCTAGCCACGTGCCCCAGTCTGCCTCTCCTGAGCAACAAAGGACTATTTATATGATCCTACATCCATATTTCAGTTGGGACCAACCCAGTTTGGTCTATTAATGCCTTAGGACCGCAATATCAATGAGACAGAGAAGTGGCAGCAGGAGACGCCTCGGCTCAGGACTCACACACCGAGCCAGTGGCCCGGACCAGGGAAAGGGTGAGTGCCAGGCCCAAACCTTTCCATTGCAAGAATGTCATCAGTCTGGTCTCATACCTTGAGGGTATAAAGTATCTCCATTAAACTGGCATATTCAGCAGGGTTATCTTTCTGGAGATAATTATATTCCTGCCATGGGTTCCTGGCAGAGCTCTTCTTGTCTGTCAGGAGGCTTTCCTGAAAGCCGCTCAGGCTCCGGGGGCTATAGGAGTCGGAGAGATACTTCCCGGCTGTGGACAGGATCCTGTAACGACAACAAGGAGGGTCACACCCGAGTCGTCTGCTCGGCACTTTCTTCATGGAGCACTCAGATCCTCCTGAGGTGTACCCCGGGACAGTTTCATGAGGCAGATTGATTTAAGGTCCATTACAGAAGGACATGGAGACACACTCCAGCCTCAGGAGTCAGCTGGGGTGCAGATGCACAGTACACTATGGGGGTCATCCCTATTTAACACTCACTCTCCTAGAAACTGTCACCTACCGGACAAACCGCCCACACAGGACAGTTGTCACTTCACTCAACCTGAGCCACTGTGCACTTTCCACGTGGACCTTTCTTGCTACATGAGCATCACTGTGTGGAGTGGTCAAAGCCAAGAGGAGCCACCAGCACCACCTCCTGCAAAGGTGATGGACAGGCAGGGGACAGCTGCTCCCGAGGACAGTGGTGCCACTGGCCCTCCCATGTGCCCACCCACGGGACCCAGCATGGCAGCTGTGGGGCTTGTGTGGTTGAGCTCATCGGCACTGTATAAAGTCTGTTCTAGGTGCCAGAGAGAGATCCCTGAGAGAAACTGGTACCTTCCCGTTTCTGTAAGAAAGAAAAAGACCCAGAGGAAGCTCTCTCTGATGCTTGACCTTCGGTGCTGCTGGGGAAGCAGGACCTCTAGTTCCCACTGGGAGAACCCCCGCCCCTCCCAAGGGGGCCGAAAATTCTCCACTGCTTTCCTTAGCCCAGCTTTGCCAGCCAGTCTCCATATCTACGTGTGCAGAATGACACGCACACAGGTAGCCAGGTGAACACAGTAGGACAAGACCTCAAGTGTAGCTAATTCCCTGGCCCAGTCCTCATCATAATTTCTTTTGAAAAAATTGCTTTGGACTTGGAAGCTTTGGGTTGCATTCATTTTTTCAAAAACAAGTCCCCGAGCTTGTCAAGGAAGGCCTGTATCTGCAAACAAACCCTGGGGAGCTGGGCCTTTCTCAGCAACCACTGCCAACACAAGCAGCCACCTGCCTCCACCGTCAAGGTCAAGTTGCAGCTTTCCCCGTTGCTTAAGCCTACAGGGAATTTTGGTTGGGTCTTCTCGCTGCCAAACTGGATCATCCCCATCACTGCCTGACTTCCAAGTCTTGATTCTCCCTTGTCTGAATCTCCATGACCTTCCCACTGCCCTCCCACACTCCACTTAGTCTGTCCTCTTCAGGGTTAACAATGGCCTTTCCAAAAGGCAAATCTCCTTTTGTCTCCTTCCCAAAGATACCTCAGTGCCCCCAGGATGAAATTAAAAGCAGTGAGGCAGGCACCCTCCTTGCATTCCTCCTACTCCTGCTCCCAGCTCACACCCCATGCCCACCACACTGGCAGGCCCTGCTCATGAGCTGCCCCAGTCAGAAACGCCCTGTCCTTCGTGCATGTAGGGAAATTCGATTTCTTATTCAAGGATTGGTCCCAGGGGTGGCTTCTGTGCTGGTCTTTCTAGCCGTCACCCTTCCCCCAGGCACTCAGACTTCTGCTCCATCAGCCTCTCCCAGGGCTCTTATCACATGCAGCTACTTCTGCGAGGACAGAACAGACCGTTCTTCCTCTCTGAGTCAGTAGCACCGTGTACAGGCCTGGCACTGGGCAGGTGCTGCACAACCACAAGGTGAATGACAGGTAGGCTAGGAGCTACGCACTCTTCTGTGCCCCCAGGAAGGCAGCTCTGCTCTGCAGGGTCACGGCAATACATGTCTGGGCCTCAGCTGGGGACGTTGCGTCAGTCTGCCATCCAGGATGAAGACAGATATGTCAGAAATGTCTTCAGTGTTAAAGACTGTAGGCAAAAATGTCGGACAAACACAGCTCCAACCCCAATGAACAATGCCATCTTTTCCCTAGCCTCTTCTGCCAGACCTCACCTCAGCACCTGATCTGCTAGGCTCCGTATTCACTAGTGCTGTGAACTAAATGAGAGGTACACTTGATTTCTTGACTCATCAAGGAAGCATTTTCTCATTGTGGCCATGGGCTCTAGACTAGGTTTGGGGCTATCAAATGATTACACAGCTCTTGCCCTCAAGAAGCTCGGAGCTGAACAGGGGTTCAATATGTGCTGAAGTGCTAACAGCTGTGCCAGGAGAACGGGGGACATGTGCCAATCGAGGGAGGAATGGCATTTCAACCCCCTCTATTTCCTCAACTCATTTCATGAAGAGTTGCTAGCCTCTCTTCAGTCATGGAAACGCAGACATTTATATTGGATCCCAGAGTCTGACTGCCCTATTGAAATGCTCTATTTTTTTTAAGATTCATTTATTTATTTATACAAGCACTGGGTACAGTCAGAAGCACGGGAGGGTAAGAGAATTCACCAGAGCCAGAGCGGGGAACAGAACAGGCAGACTGATGAAATACACTGCTGAGGGGAGCAGCGGGTGTGGCAGAAGTCTGCGTGCCATGTGGGACCCTCGCCAGCAGCCGGGAATCGAACCGGCGCTGCAGAGGCTGCGGGCAGGTTCGCAGCCCAGCGCTCAACCGCTGCGCCACTGGGGAGGCCCCGAAATGCCCTATTAAGACCCTGTCCTGGTGAAAATACCAGTGTTCCAGAAATGAGCACCACAAAAGTACAGAGGAGCAAGGCAATGCCCCGGCACAGGAGAAGACCCGCACTGACTCCCAAGGTGGCCCATAAGTCACAAAATCATCTCCCTCTGCAAGGAGGTGATCTTATGAGCCCAACAGCCCATGTGACTCTTCGACCAAAGCGATCTGGAATGGCAGCAACGATCACCTCTGCTACCTGGGAGGAGCCGGGCTCCCCAGTGAGATTGACCGGGAGATAAGATAAGCTTTATAGGTGGCACACACCAGCCTCCCTAATGGGAACAGGTGGTGGCTGTCCCTCTTTTCCTTTTCTAGAGCTTCCAGAATGACCTGGTCTCCTGCAGAGGCTCCTTTGGCTACACCAAGTCTGCTCTCACCACGTTCCAAAGCTGGGGTCAGGCTTCCAGCAAGATGCAAGATGCAGGCGGGCCCATCCTTCACCCATCATGCACCTTCCCAAGAAGATCCCCCTTGTGCTTTGAATGTAATTTCACCTTCATTAAAAGGTTAAGAAAACCCGTCAGTCCAATATGGAAAGATGCAGAGACTCAAATCCAAGGACAGGCACTCACCTGTGAGAAAGGACAGTGTGGGGTGAGGACACTGCTGGACCCCGCTGGTGTCCAGGGGCAGATCCTGCCTCTCAGTTGAATCAACTATCTCTCCAAATACTTACTTTTACTTGAAAAGATACTACCCATGCCATGCGTTACGCCTCAACGCCTCCTCATCTGTAGAGAGGGGAATAAGAATAGAACCTGCAAGCTATTTGGCGCTGGGGGATTACAGTGAACTCATGAACCCCCTTAAGGTCAGAGCTCACTCAGTAAATGATGTCCAGCTGGGACCAAGGGGACTGTTAACCATGTTCCTTCTGGAGAAAGCGTTTTCGTTTCATATGCTGGTGAACTGTTTTAATTTCTTCAATGAGCTGGGGCCAGCCTATAATTACTACTGTAATTAAGAATATAATACACTACATGCCTTTCCTTTAAATAGGTAAATGTTCTATTTTCACCTCTTCTAAGGAGCCCTCTGTGAGCCCAGATCTACTCGCTGCTCTACCACTGGCACCCCTTGCTGCGTGGGTGGTGAGCACGCGTGTGGGAGGCACGTGCCTCACTTGCATCACCACACCTGTGGGGGTAGGTTTTACACATTTTTCATGCCAGGCTGGTCAGGAGTTATGAACAGCCAGGGCTGCCCCCATTCTACCCACTGTAAGACTTTCCCCTGGAGAATCAGAGCGATATGATGATCCAGAGTTCAGAAATGAAGGAAACCCAAACGGTGGTGACAAGAAGAAATAGGCAACTTGGGAGCAAGTGTGACCCCCTGCTGGCGACTCAGCCCCACCCCCAACCCCAGCTTCACTTCGCATTGTACCACCGCCACAAAGTCCCTACCACAGATGTCTTTAGGACAATACGGAATTTTCCAAGAAAGGAGTGAAGGAGCTTCTGCTAGGCCCTCACACAACTCTAATGTGAAGCAGATTTCTCCATCCCCAATTCCTAGAGTAGAGAAAACAGCCTACCCGGGAGAGGAGAGCTTCAGCTAAGAGGAAGGGAATGTGGCAGGCTGGAGTCTTTGAGGGGCAAACCAGTCTGAATGGGTCGCTTCAGGGCACAAGAGCCCAGGTAGAGTGGACAAGGGTGCAGGAGGGACTCTTCCAAGAGCTGACCCGAAAAATCTTGGACACAAGTCTGTTCAGTGGCACAGACTTCCACTGCAGAACTGGAAGGAGGCTGGCTGGGGTCGTTTCAGGGCTGTAGGCCGGCCCAGGGACTAAGCCACCATTTGTTTCCCTGGCGAGATTTATTTTGAGTACCAATAACTGGCTGACAAACAAGCAGACAGAACCCAGCCCGTTCATAATTTGGAGACAATATGTACTACTCCTCATTGAGGCTGTGATGTCCTCGTCCAAGCAAAATGACGTGACCACAGCCAAGTAGGTGAGAGTTGTGCCTGTTTTAGGTGCTCAATAAATGTGTAATGATGACAATAATGACACTGCGTATCTAGGTACAGACAGTCCTTGAGCTTGGTGGCTTTCAGAGTGACCCTATGTTGTTGCTGTCCTGTGTGCTGTGTGAAAAGTCCTTCCCCCAACCACAAACCCGGGGAATAGCACACAGTCCCCGCCTACCTGTTTGCTAGCTGCTGCTCAAAGTCTCCACATTGCCTCAAGAGCTCTCCACAGGTGGCTATTATCCTAAACAAAGCAAAAAGCACTTCACGTTCAAGTATCTGGAATGCCACGTTTACAGGACAAACATTGTCTCATTCATAAAAATTCTAACTATTCACTCCTTTGGGAGTGAACTGGTAAAGCAGTTAACCATTTGATCACCTAGCTGAAATGTTTTAGTAATTAGTGTCAGTCGTAAATGCTAGTCCTTTCTAGTATTCCTTTTTTTAAAAAAAGAGATTTATTTATTTATGCATACAAGAGTTGGGGTGCAAGCCAGAGGTGCGGAGTGGGGGGGATGGGAGGTGAGAGAATTCACCGGAGACAGAGCAGGGAGCAGAACAGGAGAAGTGACTGAAATACACTGCTGAGGGGAGCAGCGGGCGAGACAGGAGAGGTTTGTTGTGCCATGTGGGTCAGCTACCCAGTCTGCGATGAAACTCATGCTGCAGTGGCTGCTAATAGCTTCACAGTGCTGAGACTTAGCCACTTGTGCCACCAGGGAGGCCCCTCTAATATCATTTAATAACCTCTGAATCATAATTCTCCCCAGTACATTATTAAATAAATTCACATTTCCAAAATACTGAGGTGTTTTGGGCTTTGTCCTTGAGAAAACAAATTAGAAATACACCGTATCCAAAATTTAAAAACCAAAATTCATTATTTAGTATTTGTAGGATGTCTGCTATTTGCAAGGCATGGAAGAGAAACTTGTTTTGACACCAGAGGCATCTCTCTTTGATCGCATGAAAGGCAGCCCGAGTGATCAGCATATCTGTGTTTAGTAATCCTTTAATTTTCAAGTAATTTTATGCTAGGCCTCAAACTCCAACTACCGAGTCCTTCAACACTACTCTATAATGTCAGGACAAACCCAAGGATTAAAAAACATCTTAAGCCTGGTTAACTTTTAACTTTCTTTAAGAGTACCTATCAGCAGCGGGTACCGGCATTCCGCTGAGAGAGGCCTATGAGGAAGCCAGCTGGTCCCCTCGCCTCAGGAGTGGCACATCTGCCGACTGAATCCCATATCCCAGCACATCCAGTACCACCGACGGTGGGGCAGAGTCAGCATCTAGAACACTACATTTCATCAAAGAAAGTAAAAAATCCAGGTCTGGGCCCGTGGGGAGAGTCCTCAGACGTAGTCCTGGGTGTACCTGGATTAAAGAAGCCTGGGGAGGGTCTGGATCCGCCATGGCCTGGGCCACCTGCCGACACTGACGTGTGTCATGAGCATCAGTGCGGCCAGCTGAGGCCAGAGTCAGGCAGAAGCTGTAAGTGGGCAAAAAGCAGCTTCTCTAGGAGGCGTGTACACCCATGAAGAATGGTTTTGAGAGAAATTTCTAAATTCTTTTCACCTCTGACAGTATAGATGCTAGACACCACGCACGTGGCAGAGGCACAGGACAGCTGAGCAGATGCCCAGTCTGCGGGGACTCCAGCCACTACCCTCAATGGGCCACGGCCTTGGGGCAATGAGGGCCCAGCTTTCAAAGCCTTCAATTTTTAGGTGAAATCAGAAATACGGATTATGTTAAATCTGGTTTTTAAATGTTGATAATGAATTCAAAATTGTTCTGTTGAAATGCAGTGTTCAAAATTGAAATGTAGTGTTTTAGATCAAAACATGCCCACAGGTCGGAGCTGGCTGCACCCACTGGTTAGACACACCAAGGGCCACTGCCCATCACACTGTCCCCTCAGGGCTTGGGGCAACAGGTGTCTGCCTCGGGGCTCACAGGTCACCCAGGATCTGCTCATCAACAGCCAGGTGGGAGGGTCACCTCAATGCCTTTCACCGGGACTCCTACGCAGCCCTTTCTAGGCCATGGGGTCTGGCCTCACCATCTCACACTATGGCTCTGAGATCCAGAAACAGGGTCCAGCCAGCTGCGAGTTCTCTCAAATACAAGCGCCATGTTATTTTAGCTCTGTAGAAACCATAGGCTGGGGGGCGGGGGCGAGCCTTAAACAAAATATAAAAAATAAAAGTCCCCAGAGGAGGTGAGTTCATAAAGAACTTTTTAAAATACTGTAAGAGCAAGAGGGACCACCCTGGTGCTTTTATATGGTGGGTGGGTTTTCGTTGAGTCGCTTGTTTTCAGAGGCTAGATAGAGTGTTTGCTTTGAAGAAGAAATGGCAGCAAGAGAACAAGAACCAGCCCCTTACGGACACAGTCACCATTTCATATACCACATTCTACATGCTTATGTTTCCTACATTAGGAACAGGCTTAAGCTACAGCCCCCACTTTACCTAACGGAGTTCTGAAAAGCTGTCCAGTCTTCTTGAAAAAGGGAGTTGGGAGGAATCTCATCCAGCTTGCACTTCTTCCGTATTGACTGGAGCGTGCTGGTGAAGTCAGACGCATACCTGGGGAAAGAGGACAGTGTCAGACCCCGGGTCCAAACCCCCCCGGAGTCAGACAGCCTCGGACAAACTGCTAATGACCTTGAATGTGTACTCAGAGGCTCCTGCCTTTACAGTGTGACCACAAAATGGTCTGCTCTATGTGGCAAGACCACCGTGCCCACCCGGCAGAGCAGCTGCAGTGGAGGAGGGAGGCAGCCACTGAGACTAAGACCCTGGTGACCGAACAGTGATGCTGGCAAACCGCTCCCTCGTCCTAACAGGGGCCTTTCTTTGGAAGCTGGTTCCAAGAATTGTTTAAAACATCGCAGTCCTACTATGGCACTTGACCGTCACCTGGGACCCTGTCCAGGGTTGTTTTGCAGCATTTACATTAAACTACCAAGCTGCCCGGCGGGCAAGAGCCTGCCCTCAAGGAACAGGAGCATGAAACTAGATTGGAGCTGCAGACTCCCTCACATGCGGCCTGCTCCTGCTGCACACCAACCTTCCATCCTGGCGCCGGGCATGGGTTGGATTAAATAGCTTATCTGAGTACATGTTCAACATGTACTTCCATTTTGAGACTAGATGCTCTAGGAGGGCAGGACTAGCCCCAGCTCATAACTGCGTCCCCAGGAAATCAGCAGCAGGCCGGGCTGAGGGAGACATGTGGAAATAGCGCCTGAATGAACATAAGACTGGCCCGTAGCCCTGGGCCTCAGTTTCCTAGTCTTTCAAATGGATTTAGTGCTGTTTTCTGCACCACCTCACAGAGCTGTTGTGATGCTGAAGTAAAGGAAATGATACAAACAAGAGTTCCCTGAAAAGTATGAAATGAAAGCTGATGTGGGGTGGTCCTTTTTTAAGGCTGTAGAGTTGGTGGCACATGAACAGTGTGTGTCCTTGGGAGGGGCTTTAATTACACGCTTTCACTTCACTGTCTCAAGGAGATGGCACCACCAGTTTCCTCAGAGGAAAGACAGCAACATGCAGAGAAGAGCACTGACCCGCCGAGGGCCCCAAAGTAAGGGCCAGACGAGCCCCTGGGCCCAGGCTCCATCACCATCGAGTCCTACCTCTTTCACACCTGCCGCCTGCTGTAGTCTAGTTCAAGTGAGGCCAGTGTCCTCCTGTCTGCCCTGCATGCTTCATCCTCCCTCAACGCCCTCCCCAACCCCCCCCCACACACACACACACACCTGGGCAATGGCCGGTCCTGCCAGCGAGCTTCGCCCTAACCCCTAACTTCATAAACATCAGCTGTTTCGGTTGTTTCATTTTCACGAAATATCCTTGGGTATAGTGGGATTTTCAAGAGGGGTTTGTATTCTTTTTAAAATGAAGTTGTTAAAATAATCAACTGAAAAACAAAAAGTAAAAATAGAACGAGCCAGCGCTGGGAGGAATGGGGTGAGAGCGGGGCAGCTCTGGGTACCTGCGGTCTTCACCGTTCATAGTTGAGGCAAGAGGCCGTCGTTAATGCTGATACACAAGACGTCTGCTCTAAAGTTGGGCGGGGGAATGAAGAGACAAACAGCTAAATGTTCAAAACTGGCTACTTCTCAGAAGAACTAAGGTAAGCAGGAAGGGGGAGAAAGGCTTTTTTTTTAATACCTTTTCATATTTTAAAAGTTATTTCTAAAAGCAGTATTTTTGTTATTTTATAGTCTCATTTTCTTAGATCTCAAAAATTTCTTTCCATCCAAAAACCCTGGTTGCTGGCAGAGAAAGAGGTAACTTTTTTTTTTCTTTTAATTTAGCTTGTTGCTGAGGCTTCTCTTTCCGCGGGAACACATCCACAGGTGACACGGGCATCTGTGGGCAGGGCATGAGGCCCCAGAGGCTTTCCATGCCGCTCCTGGGAGCTCCCCGGGAGGCGCTGCCTGCCCAGGGCAGCGACAGAGCACTGCGCCCAAGGACCCTCAGAGCTCACGGGGGCATGCTCAGTATTTCTGGAATGACAAGAGCTCCTTAAACTTATAGCAAAACAGCATTCGGTTCAATAAAAGGAATTTCTTGAGACTCAGAGCAACTTCATTCTTAAACAAGCTACCCCTGGGAGGTCTCCTGGAGAGCCTAAGAATGTAGTTGTCTATAAGCAAGAGGCTGGAGCAGCTGGCATCCTGAGGCCCTTGCACCTCAGGTGTAGGTCAGAGAACCCTGTCTGAAATGGCTGGCTTCCCTTTTGTTTTTGCTAACTAAACTTAATTTCCATTTCTCCTTCTCTCTTTGTTTTAGCAACTTGGTTGTGACATAATTCACAGCCACACAATTCACACACTTAAGGGCACAAGCCTATAGTGCAGTCCCAGAGTCCAACAGCCATCACCACCAGCAATTTTAGATCATTTTCATCACCCCAGAAAAAAAACTCCAAAACGTGTAGCAGTCACCCCCATCTCCTCCAATTCTGTCTCCCCAGCCTCAGGCAACCACTAATCTACTTTGTCTCTGCAGCTGCCTGTTCTCGAATCTCATCTACACAGAATCAAGTCACCTTTTGTGACTTGCTACTTTCACTTAGCAGGAAGCTCACAATCTTTCTATTTTCTATTTTTAATGAAACAAGAAATATGTGTCCCTTTTTAAAAGAGAGAAAATAACAAAGCTATCCACCACCATCCTAGCCTTCCTAAACTCCCCAAAGAAAATGAATGCTTTGAGTCTTCTGTTGCTTAACCTTCCACATCCAGACTCAGCAGCCCTGCCCTGTCAGGGCACAGATATTTTAAGGTATCTTCAGGCCTCTACCTTCACAGAGTGGCAGCATCACGGGCCACAGGGAAGTGCATGGGCATGGCTGTGTCCCAGGAAACTTTATTTACAAGAACAGATGGCATGCCACATTTGACTCATGAGCTCCAGTTTATCGACCTCTATCTATAGGAATATGTAATACATTTTTAAAGTATAAAAAAAGATCCAGGCAAGGAGCTGGTACTCCTGGTGTTTTGTAAATAAAGTTTTACTGGTACACAGCCACGCCCATTCACGGAAGTGCTGTCTGTGCCTGCTCTCATGCTGGAAAGCAAAGGGCCACAAAAGTCTCTACCAACTTTACGGCTGCAAGGTCTGAGATACTTGCCATTGGGCCCTTGGCAGAAAAAGTTCATCAAGTCCTGCTATAGAAAATAAACCTCATTTTTGTACGTTCTTTTTACATACTGTGTTACACTATAACTTATTCTGCAACTTCGTTTTATTCACTCTGCAGTATGTTTCTGAGATCTAACCGTGTTGCTATGCATAGATCTAACTAAAATCTTAACTGCTGCATGGCGGCCCCTGTGTGAACACACCAGATCTTATTCAGCCACTGCCAAACTGATGGGTATTTAGGTTGCTTCCAATGATCTGCCACTACAAACAGTGCCCCAGCGAACACCCCTGGGAATGTCCTCTCGGGCCCGAGTGTGATGTCCTCTCCAGGGGCAGCACCGGGATACAGGACAGGGATACACATATTTTTCACTGGGATAGACGTCATTCTCCAGTGTGGCCGGCCCTGCCCCCACCCCAACCCCCACCCCAGCCTTACTTGGCAAAGAGGGATTTCAGGGCTGTCAGCAGGCCACAGGTCCCCAGGCCATTGGTGAATCGGATGCATCTGTCCACGGCTGCGGACGCCAGACCAAACAGCTTGGTCACGGAGTGGCTCAGCTCCTGCACACAGTCGATGACCTCTCCGTGCTCCTGCACAGCAAATATGGACAAGCAAAAGCCACCTCAGACCCAAGAACAGATGAGCGGACACTAAGGTGAGGCAGACAGCCAAGCCTCCTCATTCACGGTACAACCACTTTTTTAACAGGGATGTCAGCAGTACACTCCCTAACCCGACAGCTCCTCAAGGCCTGCCCCAGGGCAGCCGGTTCAAGTGGCCAGTGAGGTCACAACAGAAAAGCCTATCAAATCCTTATAGTCATCCTCACAGTTCTCATCTCCTTCTTCTTTTTCTGTGGTGGAGATGGCGTCTTGCTCACATTTACCAGCTAGGATTCAAATTCTCCATATAAGACACTCCAAAAGAATGCAGTGAACAGAAACTGCTTCCTTGGGGGGCAAGAATGTAACAGAAGCAGAACACTTTCTAGGAACGTCCCTAGAAAACACAAAAATGGCAACAGGCTGCAGATTCTAATGACTTTAAGATCAATTCTTTAATGTCTGCTCTCCCCAGAGTGGACAACCCTAAAATAGCATTTGTACTGGGAATGACCTCTACCCCCCAGTGTCAGTGACCCATCCCTACATCACCTCTAACACTGCCCATGCCAGCTTGGCTCCCATGCCATCTGCACATCTTCTTTAAACAAAACTGCCCGTTATGAGAGTAGGAATATGAGAGACATTGAATTCATCCCCAGATTTCTAGGGGATGAATTCAAATCAGAAACACGGAATCATCCCCAGAAGATTTAAGCATCTTATTTTTTCTAGATCTTTATTGGGGACCTAGAAAGCTGCCAGCCTAGCTGGAATTGCATTTCATACGAGGATCCCAACAGCCCAGGAGGCACCTAGATCCCATTTTTTGCAGACCTGTTCCCATTTCTTTGCAAACCTGATTCCACCTCATACCTTCTCCAGTGCATTCCATCCCTAACCCCATGCCTGGCAAACAGAATGATTCCTCAAATTAGGCCACTGGCAATAATAGGACATTACCAAAGGCACCGCGCTAATCTGAATGCGTAGGTTCTTCTCTTCCATGTCACCGTACTTCAACTGGTAGGGTTTGTACGGAGCATACACGGCATCCACCAGCTCCATGACTTTGACCAAGTTGTGTTCATCTTTAGGGAAATGGAAACAAAAAGCAATAATGAACAAAGAGGGGCTCCCTGGTAGCCTAGGGGTGAAATCTCAGCACTATCATTGTCAAGGCCTGAGTTCAATCCCTGGCCAGGGAGCTGACCCACATGGCGCAGCAGACCTCTCCTGTCTCACCTGCTGCTCCCCTCAGCAGTGTATTTCAGTCAATCTGTCTGTTCTGTTCCCCACTCTGTCTCTGGTGAATCCTCTCACTCCCCCGCACACCTCTGGCCTGTACCCCAATTCTTTTATGCATAAATAAATCTTTAAAAATAAATAAAGAGGACAATATGGCAAGCATCTTTTAAATTTTCATTCCTTAGCAACTATAATTTTAAAACTTGTCCTAAGAAATAACCAGAGCTGGACATAATAATTAATGTGTAAGATTATTCACGATACCTTTATTTATAATAGTGGATTTAAAAAATTTCAAGTAAGCCATAGTTGTCGTCATTAAAAACCATGTGTCAGGGGCCTCCCCTGGTGGCGCAGGGGGTTAAGCACCGCACTACGAAACAATCAGCAGCTGGGGCCTCCCCAGTGGCACAGCGGTTGAGCTCTGGGTTGCGAAGCTGCCCACAGCCTCTGCAGCGCCGGTTCGATCCCCGGCTGCTCCCTGGTCACCGGAGGAGGGTCCCACATGGCGTGCAGACCTCTCCTGAGGCCCGCTGCTCCCCTCAGCAGTGTACTTTGGTCCTTCTGCCTGCTCTGCTCCCTGCTCTGGCTCTGGTGAATTCTCTCACCCTCCTGCACTTCTGACTGTACCCAGTGCTTGTATAAATAAATAAAAATAAAAATAAAGCAATCAGCAGCCTTTGCAGCATGAGTTCAATCCCCGGCTGGCCAGGGAGCAACCCACATGGCGCAGCGGACCTCTCTTGACTCGCCCGCTACTCCCCTTAGCAGTGTATTTCAGTCAGTCTGCCTGTTCTGTTCCCCACTCTCTGGTGAATCCTCTCACTCCCTGCATCTCTGGCCTGTTCCCCAGCTCTTGTATGCATAAATAAATCTTTAAAAAAAAAAAAAAACACAATGTCTTAGGAAAATATTTAGTCACATTAAAAAAAGCTTTTTTTAGGGCCTCCCCGGTGGCGCAGCGATTGAGCGCTGGGTTGCGAAGCTGTAGCGCTGGTTAGAACCCCGGCCACCGGATAAGAGTCCCACATGGCGCGCAGACCTTTCCTGCTGCCCGCTGCTCCCCTCAGCAGTGTACTTCGGTCCTTCTGCCTGTTCTGCTCCCTGCTCTGGCTCTGGTGAATTCTCTCACCCTCCCGCGCTTCTGACTGTACCCAGTGCTTGTATAAATAAATAAATAAATCTTGAATGAAAAAAAAAAAAGCTTTTTTATTTTAAGCAAAAAGAAAAGATTGCATATGAACCACACTTTTAAACACATAGAATATGTGTATAGCCATACATGTATATATTTATATTTATATTCATTTATATTTATATAATGTGTATTTGTAGAAAATGTGCATTTGTATCTGATTTATTAGGAGGAAAAATAACAGACTGTTGCCAGAGGCACTCTCTGAGTGATGAGGTTAGGGATAACTTACATTCTTTTATTTTTATGTATGCTTCCAAAATGCTTTTAAATTAATTTTAAAAAAATACTTTGAGGGCCTCCCAGGTGGCGCAGCGGTTGAGCGCTGGGTTGCGAAGCTGCCCGCGGCCTCTGCAGCGTCGGTTCAATCCCCGGCTGCTCCCCGGCCACCAGAGGAGGGTCCCACATGGTGCGCAGACCTCTCCTGCCGCCTGCTGCTCCCCTCAGCAGTGTACTTCGGTCCTTCTGCCTGCTCTGCTCCCCGCTCTGGCTCTGGTGAATTCTCTCACCCTCCCGCGCTTCTGACTGTACCCAGTGCTTGTATAAATAAATAAATAAATAAATAAACAAAAAAACCCAAATAAATAAAATCAATCTTAAAAAAAATAATAATAATAAAATTAAAAAAATATTCTTTAAAAAAAATACTTTGAAAGCCTCAATAGGAATCATCAAAAATCTAAACCTGACTTACAATTGATTTCTGTATCTGACTCTTGCAAGTGACGTTCTTTCTTCTTCAGTAACGTTCCTCATGAAGGGGAGGAAGGCTTTGTGCTCCTGCATCACCTTTACCCTTCTCTGACCCAGGAGGGTGTGTGGCCAGATACCCACAGCCACTGGGCCCAGGGTGCCCCCTCCCTGGCAGTAACCACATGGCCCCCATGCCTTGCCCCCGGCCAGGCCCTAACTAGTGAGCGTGCCACAAACACCTATGAATCATCAGGAGCCTGAACAATAAACACACTCCCTGGAATGTCTAAGGTAATTATGCACAAATGTAATTAAAGAGAATAACTTTTAAATAAACTGAGTTAGTGACGAAGCAGCCAAACGGCAGAACAAGGTTTTCCTGAAGTGATTTCCTGATTTGACAGCAGAATGCGTCACAAGGTCTATGTTATGTAAAAGTTTATGGTGCTTTTAACCTAGATGGGAAACAGCTGGGAAAACTAACACATCAGCCATTGTCTGCCTGAATGGGACCATGAGGTTTCGCTCTCAGGTGTAACTGGGCCCATTTCCCCTACAGCCACCTTCAGTCCACATCCCTGCCCTTGAAACTTGTTGTACGCTCAAAAAGCTCCTCTAACCCATTTGTTCTCTTCAACTTACTTTTTAGATTGAATCGTGTGACTTAAAAGGTAGAGGACTTAAAAGGTAGAGGACATTCCCCTCCCAGACAAACCTGCCACCGACCTATTACAAATGCTACCTGCCTCTTTTACCTTCTAAATCCCTGCAGAGGTGTTGTAGGGTAAGTAAAGTATCAGGCTTTTCTGCCCTCCCACCATTAAGATCAATGCTTCATCCCTGCAGTCCTGAAGGCAGGCCTAATGGCGGGCACCTGGAGTAGGGTGTGGGCATATGTAGATGGGATTCACCTGGGCTGAGAGTGGGCTTATAAGGGTGGAATCACAGGGATGCCAGCAGAACAGAGAGCAAAAAGAGTGGGAAACCAGAAGGAGAAGAGAGAAGCAGAGGCCACGAGAAAACTCCAGAGAGCCCAGAAAGGGTGAAGACTTCCTGGGGGCTGGGGGGCCTGCCAGCCCCCTGGCACCCCTGCCGGCTGTGTACCTGGTAAATCCCAATAAAAGCCTGCAATGGCCACTGAGCACTCCAGGACTCCTCCTTTACCTGGTCTGCTCCAATCATAGAAATCCTGCTCTGTCCCATCCTGCCCCTACAAGGGTCCATCTCCTCCCCAGAGCGAGGAAAGCACCTGAGTGGTGCTGGGTAAATACATTATACAACAACCATTGCCACAATGGCAATGTCTTCATGGAAAAGCCTCCCATGTCTATTGAAAAGGGAAACAATGATCCCTTCCATTCTATAAAATCAGCACCTGGAAAAGCAAGCAAACCCAGGCCCCAGAAGTTTCAAAAAGAGCAAGTAAAGACAAGCCAGAGTCTGGGAGGAAGGAATGCTCACGTGGGTGGGGGAGCAGCGCCATCTCCAGCCCCTTGGCAAAGTGGGCAGTGGTGTCATAGAACTCCAGCAGGCTGGTGAGCTCCAGCTCAGGCCCTGCCCGCTCCACGCTGGCACTGAGGCAGACTGGCAGAGAGGGCAGCAAGGCCCCCAGGGTCTGAATCAGCAGCACCGTCACCACCTCGTAGGGGTTCTTGAAAACCTGCAATGGGAGAGAGAGCATGGACCAGAAAGGCACACAGCTTCCACAGAGGCAGTCTCCTGGGTGGCTCAAAGGCACCCTTCCAATCACCAGAAAGTGGTCTACTCAAGAGCGATAAGCCCCAGGTTCCCTCACCATAAAAGTGAGCATGTTCAGAGAGCCAAGTCAGCTGGCAGCACTTGCGAATGGTCCAGAACAACTGGCCACTTTATGTCTATCACTGACCCCAAGAGCCTGACTATGTTCAACTCTATGGTAAGCAGCACTGAAATGCTCACCAAAAACTGGCTACAGTGAGGACTGTGAAGATGTCAAGGCAGAAGCTGGAAGACATGAGGGAGGGAACAAAACAGAATTAAAGAAAAATTAAGTCACGGAGTAAGAAATGGACAACCGTCAGGCAGCGTGCAGACCAGCCCAGCCACCTCTCCCCTTGACCCAGTTCTCGGTGAAGATTTTTTTTATCCGAAGGGCCACCAGGAATAGTGTCTTCATAGCCTTTTAGAGTAGATTCACTTATTCACGGAGAGTCTTTTTCCTGTCCTATGCATTGTAGGTCTCTTGGACAAAACTAGATGAGTACATTTAGAAGGGGGCTCCTCACAGACCTCCACCCCAGTGATTGTTTTTTTGGGTTTTTTGGTTTTTTTTTTTGCCACATCTGCTGTGCTTCTCTCTGCACCACTAGAGAGGCAGCTGCAGACATCACGTGTCGCCACTAAGCAGCTCTGCCGAGGCCTGCCGTGTGACAGCTCCACCACTAACCAAATGAACCCTGACAGAATGCCTTTGCCTATTGCGTCTCTGATCCGATGTCCCCCGTTGTCCCGTTCATGTCCTTCGTGGCTTTTCTGTCATCCTGCAGGAGCCAGCCAAGAACCACGCCTTTGCATTTAGTTATCTTTTTTTTTTTAATTTGTCTCCTTTAAAAACAGTATCTCAATCTTTATTTTTTTTCTTTCATGACACTGGAATTTTTGAAGAGTCCAGGATAGCTGTTTTGCCAATCTTTAATTTGGGTCTCTTAGCTTCTTCATGATAACATGAAGGTTACATTTTTTGACAGGGAAATTACGTAGGTGATGTTTTGATACCAAAATCATTCTTAAAATCACTCTCTATTGCTCTAGACTATCTTTTCGAGAAAGCCAAACTCCTGTCTTGAATTCAAAGTTCCTGCATTGTGTGGTTCTACTATCCACACACATAGGGGCACCAGCAGACCCACCTTTCCAGCCATTTCAGGCATCCCAGCCACACACTGTCCTCATCGTCCCCAAACACACTAAGGTAAGAGAACGGTAAAGACCTTGAGATACCACCCAGTTCCTCATTTGCTAGAAGAAACATTTCACTCTAAGGAGGAATCAAAGAAGGGAATGAAAACAATTCTCATCTAGAAAGAAATCCTACCTCTTCTCTATGTATTAAAAGAAAGGACTGCGCAACTTTTGTTCTTATCTCTTACTTAAATGGCCTGGAACAGGGGGAAGAATTAGACTAAATAACTCTACTCGAAAGAGTTCTAATTGGTTGGTCAGCTGAAACTGACTAGAAAGCCATATCCTAGACTTTCAATAACATTTCTTAAATGCATGTTATAATTAAAACAAACTAGGCCTCTTAGAAGTCCTCTAAGAGGGTCCTCTCAGAATGGCCATTGAAATAATCTGGCAAGGGAAATTTTCTGGCCATTGGCCAAAGAACAACCAAAAAGTTCACCAACAACAAGACCAAACCATCACTTAGGGTTATAGAATTAATCTAAATAGCTTCTATGAAAATAATGTGACACTACCTTATACTACATAAACAAATTATGCAAGGTGGATGATAAAACAAACTTCAAAAGCTAAATGAGCTTCTAGGGGAAAAAAAAAGATCTTTGCAACTTGGTGATGATTCCTTAGAACACAAATAGCAATAATCATAAGAGCAAACCTGATAAACTAGAATTCATCAAAATAGTATTTGCGCTCAAGCCACAGAGCGAAAGAAAATACCCACAAACCATATCTGTTAAAAGACTTGTACTCAGAATACAAAATGAACTCTCACAAGTCAACAATAAGAAGACAAACAATCCACCTGTTTTCTAGGGGGCAAAAGACTTGAACAGACACTTTACAAAGGAAGATCTAGAAATGGTTAATTATCGCATAAAAAGGTGCTCTCCATCCTTAGTCAGTTGGGGAAATGCAAATTAAAACCACAGTGAGATACTGCAACACACACACCAGAAAGGCTAAGATTAAAATGACTGACAACACCTAATGTTGACAAGGATGTGGAGCAATCAGACTCTCACACTGTGGGAGTGCAGAGAGCAAAGCCACTTCGGAAAAATGTCTGGCAGTTTCTTATAAATCTAAACATGCGCCTCCCCTGTGACCCAGCAGTTCCACTCCTAGGTATTTACCCAAGAGATATGAACACGTGTGTCCACAAAAAGACTTACAGAACAATGCTCAGAAGAATGCTATTATTATTCGTAATAGCCTAAAACTGGAAGTTGCCCAAGTGTCCATCAAGAAGAGGATGGATAAACAAACTGTGGTATATTCACACCATGTAACAGTATTCAGCAATAAAAGGAACAAACTACTGATAAACATGACATGAATAAATCTCAACAACACACTGAATCTAAGAAGCCTTATCAAAAGAACATATACTGTGTGATTCTGTTTACATGAAATTTCTGAAACAGGATAAACAAATTTATGGTAGAAAAAATCTGAATGGTGGTAGCCTTCTGGAGTAATGGAGAATGAGAACAACTTCTAGATCATTTTTATGGTGATGTTTGGTACCCTGATAGGGAACTGGATCACATAGTAATTGTCAAAACCAAATCAATGGCATATTCAAGATCACTGCATTTCATAATCTTACCTTATTAAAAAATAAAGCTAATATTGAACTCCAGTTAATACCATGCATGTTCTGAAATGAGTGATGCTTACAATTTATTTGAAATGGACCAAAAGAATAAGATGAGTGAATGAACAGGTGTGTGGATAGGTAGACAGACTGATGAAAAAGCAAACAGAGCACAATGTTCACTGTGGCACTCGGGAGGTGCTACATAGGTCTTCACCATACAATTCTCTCAATTCCTTATATGCTGGAAATTTTCCACATTAATACTGGGGGTGGGGAGGGGCTCTGAAGGAAGCACATTTACCCTGGAGGCTCTGGTTTCCTTTGCACTGTACTGCGCTTCAGGAGATGACAGCCACCGTGCAGAAAAGAAAGCAGACCAGGGACCAAAGCAGAAATTAGCATCAACTTATGTCTTACAACTTAGGGTGTGGTCTGAATGGAAGTGGAAAAGTCTAAATCCTTTTTCTTGGCAAGCCTTTGAGCGACAGTGACGCAAGAGGGCAACCTCCACTGACAGACAATTTCTGAAAATCAAATACACAGTCTTCAGATAGAAGCACTCAGAATCTTTTTTAAGATTTGCAACAAAATCTAACATGGTGTTAACAGTTCTAATGGTGGAGGGCCTCCCCGGTGGCGCAGCGGTTGAGCGCTGGGTTGCGAACCTGCCCGCGGCCTCTGCGGCGCCGGTTCGATCCCCGGCTGCTCCCCAGCCACCGGAGGAGCGTCCCACATGGCGCGCAGACCTCTCCTGCTGCCCGCTGCTCCCCTCAGCAGTGTACTTCATCACTCTGCCTGCTCTGCTCCCTGCTCTGGCTCTGGTGAATTCTCTCACCCTCCCGCGCTTCTGACTGTACCCAGTGCATGTATAAACAAAACAAGCAAACAAATAAATAAATAAAAACATGCCTCTATTAAAATAAATAAATAAATAAATAAATAAAAAACAGTTCTAATGGTGGACCCCAGGAGTCCTATCAGCACCAGCAAAATGGCGGCATTCATACAGCATCCACACTGTCTTGCAAGAGCTTCAGAACCCACTGATGTCTAGAAAAAATGTGACTCTTGCTCAGCCACTGGAAGGACAGAGTTACAGCAATTAATCAAAAAGAAAAAACGCAGGCCCTTCCCCCACCCCATTCGATTCAAGTCTTCGTGTTCCACAGTAGTAAATTTTCTAGATATATCTTGTAAACCTCAAAGTATGAAAAAGGAGGCTCCCATTCAAAGGAAATTCACCTTAAGATACTGTAAACGATACCAATTTTTGGCCATTGAAAAAGTAATGCTATCACAGATCAAAAATTAGTAATAAACAAACAAATCCTCCTTCTTCTGTGATAAAGGGCATTTGTATCCTTTGTATGCTCCTGACACCAGCACTAGAAGAGACAGGACACGTGAACATGGGTGGACGGGGGTCACTGAAAACCGACATTTACCTCAAAACTGTGACACTTGTATAGGAGGTTGGTTTTTGGTTTTGTTTTTAACCTAAGGCTGAATTAGGCTGACTAAAGGAGGCGAAGAGGAGGATGGAGAAGGGAGCCCTAGCCACCTGGGACAGCACCGCCCTGTGTGAGGAGCTCTCTCCCACTTCAGCCGAGTTCTCTCCGGCAAATTCCGATGAACACGCGAAGAGAGATTCACAGCTAATTTGTGGGCCGGGGGAAGGAACACCATAAACAGGCCCAGTAAGTCACTAGTCAGAAGAAAGGCAGCCCTTGTCCCTTCTAATAGATGATCTGTGTCCCCTGTGTGCAAGGGAACAAGCATTGAAACCTTTATGGCTGAAAACACCTAGAGACTCCGGGAAAGTGATGGGAAGTTTCCACCTGAAGCCAACTTCCTCTCCCTTTAGTCAGAGGGTGCCTTTAAAATTACACTCTTCCTCTTAGCGCTTGGCATCTTGTGAGAACAAGGGAAACTAAATTTAGGTCAGGTAAATTTTACCCAAAGTTAAGATAAAAACAATTGTGTTCACGCAAACATCGCCTGACTAAGGGCCTCCTGGTTTCAGATCAGAAGATATTGGCCTCCAGGAATTCCACAGGCTCTCTCGCTGAACAGCAAGCAATGTTGTCACATTAGATTCTATTTAAGATATAGATATAAGAGTGATAAGAAGAGTTTTAATGGAGACCTATTTTACCGCCCTGGGTTTTGAAGCTTATCTTTTAACCCTTTGGTGATGGCAGCAAGTGAGGAGGTCCTTCAAGAGGGGTGGCCCCGCTCCAGAGAGAGACCACTCTGGGGCGGTCACCACCCCCCAGAACCCAAATGAGTTGTTACCTGTGTGGACCACTGGATCTGTGTGTGCCAAGCACCTAGCAAGGCGTCGTAGAATCCAGTGAGCTGCTGGTCCAGGGGCAGGTCACTCTGGCACAGCTCCTGCCAGGCTGCTAACAGCTGCACCTGCAGAAGCAGAGCAAGGGGCCTTATGGGGTATGCGAGACATGCTGCCTGGGGAAACCGCCCTGCCCTCCTACCAAAGCCAGCGATTTTCCACCGCCTGCTATCCTGAGCAGTCAGGCACTGAGCGATGACCATTCACATCATAAAAGGGCAGGGGGAAAAAGAAAACATTTATAGTCACCTGCTCCGGTTATCATCCAAAGCTTGAACTTGCTGCCCTCTAAGTGCTTCTCTCTTCTTCTATCTTGCCCCCAAAGCATGCCAACAGCTCTCCCCAACAGACCTTAGAGGTGGCCATGAGCACTGCTTTAGTTTCATCTAGTTAGTGCCTCACTCTATCCCAACACCAGTACGTAAGAGATACCTGGGCATTGGACTTGAAGGAATTAAGTTAGCCCAGGAAGCTGTCAAATTTTTCAGAAATCCGATTGCAAGAACCCTAGGAAACATAAAATTCTTAAGGCTTGCTGAGGGCAAATAAAGCTTAGGGCATAAATCTCCCCTTACGAGACAAAAATAGGACAAACGAAAATAACTTCTCAGTCTGTAAATGAAATCCAGCCATAAATACAAAAGACATTGAAAAGTGGCCACTTTTCCCACTGACAAGTAAATGAAGCCACGGGCTGGATCAAGACCACCCCCTACTGGCCAGGAAGCAACATACTTTTGCCTCTGCTCTGAGCCTGGGATGCAGCCTGGGGCTAGCGCAGGCCACAATCCGGACCGCACAGCCTCTCACCTTGTGACACTTGTAGTAGTATGCCAGAAGCTGGGGCATCCGGTCAATCTCAGTAAATATCTTCACAAACACTTTGGCCTGATCTAAAGGAGAACAACATAAAATGTGTAACTGCTGTTACCAGGTTTTCTGCTGCAGCCAAGAACAAGAACTCACCAGGCTAATTGTGGATATATGTCGATTACTATTCAGAAGTTCTCACCTAGACAATAAATTAACATTCATGCATGAGAATCAAAAATATGGAAAATAAGTAAAGTTAAGGATAGAAAAGGTGACACCATCAGGGCCTCCCTGGTGGCGCAAGAGGTTAAGCACCGCACTATGAAGCAATCCGCAGCCTCTGCAGCACGAGTTCGATCCCCAGCCAGAGAGCACCCTACACAGTGAAGCAGACCTCTCCTGTCTTGCCCACTGCTTCTCAGCAGTGTATTTCAACGGATCTGCCTGTTCTGTTCCCCACTCTGTCTCTGGTGAATCCTCTCACCCCCTGCATCTCTGGCCTGTACCCCAGATCTTATATGCATAAATAAATCTTTAAAAAAAAAGAAAAGGTGACACAATCAGACACCACAATATTGGTTTGTTCAGAATAATCCTTAATGTAGGTCAGATTCTATGTCAGAGAAGTAATCATCACATGTGAATAGTAAAATGAGTTTGTGACAGGGCTGGTATAGGGGTACGGGGGGCCAGTCTGGGTTATAAAATTGAAGGGGGCTTCCAATCCCCAGGATGTGCAGGGACAAGGTGAGAGACCGCTTCCACTCTGTGCTTTTCACCCTTCACTTTCTGCCGCTCTCTGTCCCCAGAGAAAGAGCGTATCTGACATGACTAAACATAAACAGGGGTGAGGATAACAGCAAAGGCCTTTGATATGCACAGCAGGCAGCAATACTGTGAGAATGCTCTGTGGACAGGCCAGCACTCCACTTTCACCCACAGGACATGTTCCAAAGCCTTTCCAGGGATGCAGCGTCACCCTAGCTGAGTGCTCCCGCCGCCCCCGAGGGCACTCTGCAACCCCATCAACATCTCAGACTGACTGGGACATGCTCATGTCACAGTGATAACTGCAGATAAAAAGAAGACCCAGAGGGCCTCCTTGGTGGCACAGGGGTCAAAGTCTCGAAGCTATCAAGCTATCACCAGCCACTGAGGCCTGAGTTCAAACCCCGGCCAGGGAGCTGACCCACATGACGCAGCAGACCTCTCCGGTCTTGCCCGCTGCTCCCCTCAGCAGTGTATTTCAGTCCGTCTTCTCAACCCCCGCACCTCTCGCCTACACCCAGTTCTTGTATGCATAAATAAATAAAGTCAAAAAAAAAAAAAAGATTCACAGTCTTAAATATTAAATTTACATACTTTGCTTAAAAAGATTTATGGACACACAGAGGGAAAAAACTGAAAGAAAACACTGTCATCTCTGGATAGTGAGTTTCCTGACCAATCATTTTCTATTTTATAATTTTCGAATTTGAAATAACCGGTATTACTACTTTGACAATCAGAAACAAAAAAATTTTAATTCGGCTCTCTTTCAAGGCTCAACACATATATACTAGCTCTTGCACAAAAGCTCCCTTGATTTCCCTTCATCCTGGGGAGGCCTACGGCAATTTTCCCATTCCATCTTGTAATAAAACTACTTGTGTATTTGTTCTGTCCCAGCCTCAGCCTCCGCCAAGCTGTAAGGTCCTTGAAGGCTAGCAACTGTGTCTTATTCATCTGTATATTCTGCTCTGTCCTCACATGATTAATATTTACAAGTCAGCCACCTCTTTGAAAATTCCAACTCTGATTATGCCAAGTGGGAACTGTAAAAAAGCAAACAAACTGAACTCCTATATGGTGACATATTTGGTGGTTTGAGGAACAAGTAAATAATGTGGTAAACATCAGCATTCCGCACATAGCAGTGAATTCAAGAGCCACATCTGGGATCTCATATCAGGTTGTTTCTCATATGTTACCCTCAGGGCAGAAGAAAAGGCTAAACAAAGCACATGCTCCCAGGCATATTGCTGAAAAGATCGGCTGGTCCCAGCACAGCTCTCCAAACAGGGCAGCAGCACCCCTGGCTCCCATCTGCCCCCTCCTGGCCAAATGGAGATGCCACAACCTTAGAATTTTTTTTTTTTTTAAAGATTTATTTACTTATGCCTACAAGAACTGGGGTCTAGGCCAGAGGGGCGGGGGGGTGAGAGGATTCACCAGAGAACAGGCAGATTGACTGAAATACACTGATGAGGGGAGCAGTGGGCGAGACAGAAGATGTCTGCTGCGCCATGTGGGTCACCTCCCTGGCTGGGGATTGAACTCTTGCTACAGTGGCTGCGGATAGCTTCATAGGTTACATCTTAACCCCTTGCACCACCAGGGAGGCCCCTTAGACTTAAATTTAAAAGAAGAAAAAAAAAAAAAAAACCACTGAGCTAACAGGTGCCCAATTCTCATTTCTGCTTTGTTGCCCTCCATTTCTAGGGAAATCTGTAACAGCAACCACTGTGGAGATAAGTCAACTACACCTTGGAGACCTGCCAGTAGATCTCACTTTGATGGGCGGAAATCATGAGTTAGAAAATGGCTCTATGCCTATAAAGTGCTTATTACTGACACAAGATCCCTTAAATTAATGAATCTTCCTGCTACATATAGAATTAACCTACTACAAAAAGTTGCTTCCATATATCCACTGAACTCACTGGCTGTGTAAGATTAATGTGTGTATACTTGGAGAATGTCAAGAGAGTTCCTTTTAAAAACTGTTAGGTAAAAGTGAGAATGGCACATATTAAAAAAACTAGCAACAACAAATGTTGGCGAGGGTGTGGAGAAAAAGGAACTCTCCTGCACTGTTGGTGGGAGTGCAAACTGGTCCAACCACTGTGGAGAGCTGTGTGGAGATTTCTGGACCTACTAAACATAGAGCTTCCATAGGATCCAGCAATTCCACTCCTAGGTATTTACCCAAAGGACACAGAAACATCCATTCCAAAGAGCACCTGCACCCCTATGTTTATAGCAGCACTATTTACAATAGCTAAGCTTTGGAAACAGCCCAAATGCCCAAAAATAGATGACTGGATCAAGAAGATGTGGTACATATACACCATGGAATATTACTCAGCATTCAAAAAAAAGATAAACACATGCAATTTGCAGCAACATGGATGGTGCTGAAAGGGATCATGCTCAGCGAAATAAGCCAGAAAGAAAAAGAAAAATACTGGATGGTCTCACTCCTAGCAGGAATCTAGAAAACTTAAATAAGGGACCAGGAAAATGAATAACTATAAGAAAGTGAAAATCAAAATCAACAAAAAACTATGAATCAGAGACACTTTTTGGGAGGTGGGGGGCGGGAGGGAAGGGATTGGGGTCAGAATGGGGGGGGCTGCAATTGTATGGGGAATATAAAAATAAAATTTATTATTTAAAAAAAAATAAATAAAAAATAAAAACTGTTAGGTAAAGCTGCGCTGTGGCCACCCAGGAAGATGGTTGACTAAAGAGAGCACTACTTTGGGGGGATAAATATTCCTAGTATTTACCAAACTGGTCACCAAAACCAAAATACAAGACCATTTATCTGTGCTGGAGCCAGGCAGATACCTTTACTGTAAACTTCAGAAAATGTCAGGTATTCAGTAATTTTGGCCCAAGGTGAGTGAGTACGGGCACAGCTCTGAACAGAGAGCTGGAAGAGGGAGGGAAAAAGAGAGAGTGAGGAGCAAAGGGAGGCCTGGGCCAGGCGTGGGGAAAGGTCTGTTTTTTGGCTCAGCCCAGCAGTGGGCACCCCACCAAAAAAGAGGTACATCTGGGATTAAATCTGATTCAAAACTGAACAAAAGCTGTCAAAATGGCTGACCCTCCTCAAACCAAAACCCAGAGGGCATAATTCAAACCCGATGCCCACGTTAAGCAGCCAGCTTACCCGGAGGGAAAGGGTAAAACTTCAACTTAAGGAGTTATCTCTTCCCCACCCCAACTCCTACTTCTCCAACCCCACTTAACTAGACGTATACCCTGAACACAAAAGTGAGGGCCTCCCTGATGGCGCAGGCAGTTGAGTGCAGCGCTGTGAAGCTGTCTATAGCTTCTGCAGTGCCAGTTCGATCCTCACCAGTCGCAGAGCAACCCACATGTCGCAGCAGACCTTTCCTGTCTCGCCTACTGCTCCCCTCAGCAGTGTATTTCGTCAGTCTGCCTGTTCTGTTCCCCGCTCTGTCTCTGGTGAATCCTCTCATCCTCCCACATATCTGGCCTGTGCCCCAGTTCTTGTATAAATGCATAAATCTTTAAAAAAAAAAAAAACAAACAACTAAACACACAAGTGAGTTTCATAAGTCTGTAGTTAAAACAAATTTATATGATAAATATAAAAATATTTACCATTAAAATATATATATATATACCTGTATGAATAGCTGTGAAGGTCAGAAAACAGCTCCACTATTGTTTCTTCCTGCCTGACCAACAGTTGTGTGGAGGACAGGGGAGTAAGATAAAACTTATTTCTCAAAAAAATGGAAGAATAATAATGTATCATATATTGGTGCTTTGGTAGTAGGTATGGTATGATAACATACATCTGTATGTTATCTGAACCCTCACCCTTAAAACATATATAATGCTATAAATCAATGTTACCTCAATAAACATAATTTAAAAAAACATGAAGATGAATCAGGCAGAGACTCTGGTCCCAAGGCAAGTGTGGTCATAGGACTAGACTGAAAAAGGGCCAGGCTTCAAATTGGACTGTGATAAAAACCCTAAAGGGGCCTCCCTGGTGGCGCAAGGGGTTAAGCACCATACTATGAAGCAATCCGCAGCCTCTGCAGCACAAGTTCAATCCCTGGCCAGGCAGGGAGAAACTCACATGGCAAGGCAGACCTCTCCTGTCTCGCCCACTGCTCCCCTCAGCAGTGTATTTCAGTCAATCTATCTGTTCTGTTCTGCACGACCATTTCAGCTTTTCCATACGCTTGAAATCTTCCACATAAAAAGCTGAAGTGGGGGGAAGGCAACCCCATAAGGTCACAGATTTACTTCCAATCTACATGATTTAATCAACATTAAGACATTCTCAAGCCTTGTGGAGGGGTGTCCACAGAGGCGAGAGGAGACCACACGCACCTACGGATTGAGCGGCGAATGCAGACACGATCTGGGGGCTGGCCAAGGCCTCCAACCTGTTCTTCAAAGCCTCCAAGTGCACACACTTCTCCGAGTAGTCTGGAGTATCCACAAGCATCATTAAGCTGTTCTGCATACCTGTTAGCTTGGCTGAAATCACACCCACATCCTATAAGAACAGAATAGAGGACATTCACTTCAAAAGACCCCTGCGGTTTCAACTAAAAATACATGAAAAGGCAATTCATAAAATAAGAAAACTACCCATAAACATATTATGTTCAATATTATTAGCATATAAATTAATGCAAACTAAAATAAGGAAGTGCTACTTCCTAACAAATTGAGACAGCTTTTGAAAACTTACAATAACTATTGTTGGTGAGCGTACAAAGAGAGTAAGTCTGGCCTTTCTAGAAGGCATTGCAGAAATACTCATTAAGAGCCTTAAAAATATTCACAACTTTGGTCCTGGTATTTCTTCTTCTCTTCTTCAGAAATTTGTTCTCAGGGGATAATCAGAAGGGCACGAAGATATTAATGAATCATAATTAATTAATGTGATTTTAGTGTTGTAATAATAAAAATCTGGAAGCAGCCTAGATCTTTTATTACAAAAAATATGTAAATTATGGGTCACTCAGATGGCAGCCACCAAAAATCACATTTTGAGAAGCATTGATTACACAGCAAAATACAACTTACAATTAAGTGAAATAAAAATGATAAAAGATAGATATTAAAATGTCTATAAATTACCTAAAATTTATGCACATACACAAAATACACAAGTACAAATATGTACAAACATACAGAAAAATGCCAAATGGACATAAAAAATTCACTAAGGAAAAGAAACACCATCATTTTGTTGTCTGCCTTGTATTTCTCTGAATTTTCCAAATCTTCCCAAGACACACATAAATTATGTTTATAGTTAGAAAAATGCTATTTTTTATTTTTTTAATTAATTAATTAATTTATTATTTATTTATACAAGCACTGGGTACAGTCAGAAGCGTGGGAGGATGAGAGAATTCACCAGAGCCAGAGCGGAGAGCAGAGCAGGCAGAAGGACCGAAGGACACTGCTGAGGGGAGCAGCGGGTGGCAGGAGGGGTCTGCGCACCATGTGGGACCCTCACCCGGTGGCTGGGGAGCAGCCGGGGATCGAACCAACGCTGCAGAGGCTGCGGGCAGCTTCGAAACCCAGCACTTAACCGCTGCGCCACTGGGGAGGCCCAGAAAAATGCTATTTTTAAAAAAGAATTAGGAATCTAATAAATGGGGGCCTCCCTGGTGGTGCAAGAAAGAGCAACTGACCAAAAAAAAAAAGAAAAGAAAAGAAAGAGCAACTGGGGAGTGGCTCTGGACAGAGGTAGCAAATTCTACTTTTGAAGGGCTACAGCTGGATGCACTGGGTCTCGTGGGCAGGTAGTTCTGAGTATCAGGATGATGGGGAGGGGAAAAACAAGACAGATAACTTTTCACTAATTGACAGCAGAGGTCTCCCACAACTAAAATCAAAGGCCGTACCTAATCCAAGCTCTCTCATCCACACGTGCCAGGAATTCAATAAGATTTGCAACTCATATTATGAGGCCCAGATCAATTAACTCGTGAAGCCCCTGAGCACTCTGTGATGAACTAGGGGAGACCCCAGGGAGGACAACGCATGACTGTACTTAGGACACTGATACAGAGTCACAGCCTTTTGAGTGAAAAAACAAAGGGCAAGGCAGTGTTCATAAGCTGCTACCATTCTGGGGAAAAATGACAGGAAACATAAATATACGTGTGTGTGTGTGTGTGTGTGTGCGTTTTGAAGGGTAGGCATGAAAATGGCAAAGAGTTTGTATGTTGAAGGGAAATCGGGGGACTGGACTGGAGGTGTCAGCATTATGAGAAAGACATTTTTTGATTCCTGTTCACTAAATTTTTCCCATGTGCATTTATAATTAAAAAAAAACACTGAACGTTTTTAAAAACAGCAGAACAGAAGGTAAATAATTCATTTTGTTTTACAAATGAGTTTTTCTTAAATCATAATCTCACTTCATCCTTATAACCATGTATCAAAAGGAGTTTCCACACCTTGCAGCCCAAGAGGTGCTAACTTGCCAAGGTGCACGGGGTGTAAAGTCCCTCTGCCCACATTCTTGCTCTCATTCACTCATTTTCCACCTTTTTTATTGAGGTTTCTCCTGAGCATTCCCTCTTTCTGGACTAAGAAGCTTTAGTCAAGCAGCTCGAGGGTAGAGCTGCTGGACACAAGGCCTGCAGGGTGGACTTCATGGCCGCTGTTCAGCAGCCCCTACGGCTTGAGGGAATGGCTATCTCATGGCTATCTCGTGTGCTTCTCCACCCTCAAGTTCCTGCCAAAACATCCTAATAAGAAACCTACCTGAGTTTTAAATGTCTCCTCGATGTCAGCACTCAATGTGCTCCACTTATCTGCTTCCTGGAGCGATTCCGCAGCCAGCTGCATCCTGGACTTCACCTGGTCGATTTCAACCAACACCTACAAGAGAAAAGAGGGGTCAAGAACTAAGGAAGTGGCGTTTCTCTTTTCTCTACCTACAGCCCGTGACTTGAAACATAAGCAGCGTGGCACGCTATCTTCAGGGAGTCTCTGTACCCCTTCCCCAACCAATCACTCGGCTAAATCTGTTGGGTGAGTACTGAGACAAATGAGTGGAAGAACCACACCAAAAGGTAGTTTGCATCTTGGCAGAATTAATTCTGAGTCAAGCCTGGCCTCCCACTGAGCACGAACATCTTCCAAGCACAGGAATCAGCATTGAGGGCAGCGTTTACCTGCATTGATTGAGATGTGTCCTGTTCAAACTTTTTAATGTCCTCCTTGACAAGAATCATCTGTTCTTTCAGGAAAGATGCCTCCTGCTTAAGGGCTTCGACATCCCGGAGCACTTTGGGCATGTTCTGAAGGGCCTGGAGACTCGTCTCTGCAGCAGGATAAGTACAAAAGGTGAAAATCAGACCCATCCCCAGTGAACAACAGGAATAGATGTCACAACAGGAAGGAAATGTGCCCCCACAGACTGCCAAGCGCCCAGTTCTCCCAGCCTATGGAAAATTTGGGAGAAGGAGAGGTAATGACAGTGAGGGCAGGTGATTTAACAGGAAACAAGCCATCAGCCTGTTCCATCGTCAGCTGTTTCCCACCACTGAGTTAAATCATAGCTCCTTTGGAGGCAGGAGAATGAAATCAGACACTGAGAAATCAGAAACTGAGACAATAGCAGTTAAGCACCAGGTGCTTCACCTAAAGTATCATCACTTGATGTCCCTGGCAATCAGCAGTGGCCCCCTCCTACAGATAAGAAAACTACAGCTCAGGCCTGTCCCCAGCACTGCAGACCATTAGGCAATGCTGGATCCTTCTATTGTGACCTTCCCCACTACTGAGACAACTTTTAAAAAGTCCCACCAATGGGGCCTCCCCTGGTGGCGCAGCGGGTGAGCGCTGGGTTGCGAGGCTGCCCGCAGCCTCTGCAACGCCAGTTCGATCCCCGGCCACCAGCGAGGGTCCCACAGGAAAAAAAAAAAAGAAAAAGAAAAGAAAAACAGTCCCACCAATTTCCAAATATTCCAAGGGTGGAGGTGGGGGCAACATTACCAGCCTTGGTGGAGGGCCACTTAGTGAATATATATGAAGCACTTAAACCAGCATCTGGCACATAGCAAGGACACAAATATTTGCTATTATGTTCCTAATGCCCTCCCCCTCTTGACCCTATGAAGTCTCCCCCAAAGCCTCACACTTCTCCCAGACAAGAGGTATGTGCACCCTTTTCCAGCTGTCACAGCTCCTGGGTCTATCCTCAGTGAAGCCACCCCTCACTATAATTTAACTGTCTCCCCATCTTCCCCACAAGACAGCAAGTTTCAGGTTTTCAGCCCTAGTGCCCATGCATAGTAGATGCTCAATAAGTAAAAGATGCAAAGCACAACAAAGACTCTGCAGTGAAATCGAGCGTCCTGCTCCCCCCCCCCCCCGCCTTCTCCTTAACACAACACACAGCTGTAAGACAAAATTCTATTTACCATTGCTTAAGCTTTTCAGCTTCTATTTGACCCCCTGGAACCTAGTAGAGAGACTAGCTACAGAATATGCCAAATAAACAAGGTGAATGAAAATCAGGTAGAGGAGCTGATGAAACGGTTGCTGGAATTTTTATAATTAACTCTCCTTAAACGATGGTTCAAGTCTCTGTTTAGGTCAGCCCATCTTATCCTGCCGACTCGTGTCACTGCTGCACACCTTTAAATTTAAATAAGCTTCTGCCAAATGTAAGGACCAGTCAGTTATTTAATAATCTTAAAGGTTACTCTTTCAAGTTTGAAAGGGAAACCTGACAGCACTGTCAGAGGTGGAAAACCAAGATCCAAACAAGCAAGAACCTTCCCCGAGGAGCGCCCACCGGGCCGGCGGGGGCTGGCGCAGCGCAGAGCCGGCACCTGCCGCCCCGTCCGCGCACCTCCCGGAAGCCCCGGGCCCAGGTGGGGCGGCCCCGCCAGGTGTGGGGGTCCCGCGGCGAGGCCCGCTGCTCACCCTCCACGGCGTGGTTCACTTCTTGGATGAACAGCTGCAACTTCATCACCAGGGTGGCCGCGTGGCTGTCCGCCTTCCCCGCCGCCGCCTCTTTGGGGCCGGCCCTGAAGGCTGCGTTGATCCAGTCCTTCACGTCGAAGTCTTCGGCCAGGAACTTGGAGAAGTCCATGGCCGCGCCGCCTCGGGCCTGTCCACCAGGCCTTCAGACCCGGGTCCGGGCGGCAACCGCGCAGCAGAAGCCTACGGCCTGGGAGGCGGCACCTCGGAATCCACAGCACCTCGGAATCCACGGCACTCGCAACTTGCCCCTCTGCGGCCCCTCCGCCAGCGCGTTCAGGTTGGAAATGACCCTCGTCGCGCGCCGTAGTTCTCCCGGAAGTAGGTGGCCGTTACCATAGTGACTGCCGGCGCGCCTGTGACCTCAGCGTACAAGCGCCGCCCCGGACGGAGAGCAGCTGTCAGGCGTGAGCCCCGTACTTCTGCAAACTTAGAAGCGCTTGTTGAGCACTAAATTAGAGCACCTAGTCCTCACAGTCCCGTGCGGACTACTTGTTGAGGTTAAAATGTTGAAACTTATGTTCTTTTCTGTGCCTATTGAGGTCGTCCTATTGTTTTTGTCTTCTATTCTCAAAGATGCGATGTATTACATACTGTTTTTGAATGGCATACCAATCTTGCGTTTCTGGGAAAAGTTCTACCTGGTCATGATGTATGACTTTGTAATTTGATTTTCTTTGCAAATATTTTGTTGTGTTTCTCTCTGTAATATTGTCTTTGTATCAGCTTTCTCTGACTTTTATTTAAGGGTAAACAGTGGCCTCACAGGAAGAGTTGAAAAGTGAGCCTTCCCTACTTTGACCTTTCAAAGATTTGGTACCTTTAAAAATTTTGAGGGAATTCAAGGTGAAGCCATCTGGGCCTGACCATTTCTTTGTGGGAAGATTTAAACTTATTAATTTGGGTTGATTTAAGATATTTTTAGAGGAAAAAAGAGGGGGCCTTGATGAATTGGAATGAGAGGGGAAGAATTCTAGCATGGTAGATTCTTGAGGTAAGCAACTGTGGTTGGAAGTGCCAAATATAAAGTTGAATATGCACCCCATTTCCTTTCTTGATTGCTTCATTTACTCTTCCCTACCTAGTAGATTAAAGTGGAATCTTAGGTTAGAAACTGCTCTTCTTTACTAATAATGGCTTTCAAACTATAACATCATGACAAAAATGCCAGTCCTACAGAGTTGGGGCAAGGGAGAAGCTGGGGGCAGCCTCAGGAGAGAACAGATTACAAATGTTCTTACCCAGACTTAATTAGCTTTTTGAGTATAAACACTTTCAGACTGTTACCTACCCTTTTTGATTCCCAGAGTGCTGAAATAGTCAAATCTGTCCAGGTAAATTATAGCTGCTTTTTTGGAGAGGATTTGCCAGTCTCCTTACTGGACCATAGCCAAAAGTTCCACCCACTCTCTGAGACATGCCAAAAGCAAGTCAACCTTCCCTACATGGCCCTAATATAGGTGTGGTAAGAAGCAAAACCGTACCATCTGAAGACAATCTGACCTGTGCATGAGGAGCTCTTTTATGGACATGTAGGAATGGCTGTTGGAATAGAAGGAATGGTTACTAAAAGATTCAGCCCCAGTCTTGTTGCCTCTGGGGTTCCTGAATTTGGTTAATACATTTCCCTGCTACCCTATGTACAAGGAAGTGTGCCAGCCTATCATATCATAGTACAAAGTATAAAAGTCACTATCAAAGATATAATATTGTCTGATAGGTGTGTCTGTCCTATGAGCAGAGCACACAAACATTGACAGGTTCTGAGGAAAATGCCCAGTGACCAGAATCAAGTTGCTGTTTCATGTCAGGCAATTGGCATAAACCAGGTTTGCTAGAATTGGTGGCTTCCTTCTGTGTGGACAAGCCCTCTCCATTTCTACTAAACAGATTCCTATGCCAGGGAGGAGTCCAGATCAGGTAGAATACAGGACCCATCCATCCATATGAAAACAAAGTACCAGATCTCTCACACATTTAACTTACAGCTTAAAATTTGCTCTCTCTTACCCTTCTATTTTAATCCTCATAACTGCTGGAGTTAAAAGCCAGTATAATTTCTATTTTCAAAAAAAAAAAAAAACACTGCATTTCAGATGAGGCTATACTGTGAAGAAACTTGAATACTAGTGAAATTAGTTTTAATTAATCCAAAAAGGTAGAAATTATCAAGAGTTTATGGTTAGAGTAGTAGTAGGGTCAGAGTCTACGGATAGGGAAGTGTGAGGATCAAAACTTTAGCAAGTAGAGCCTCTCTGGTGGCGCAGGGAGTCTCAGTGCCATAAAGTCTCAGTGCTATAAAGTTATCAACAGTCACTGAGGCCTGAGTTCGATCCCCAGCCAGGGAGCTGACCCAAATGGCACAGCAGACCTCTCCTGTCTCACCCACCCTCTCCTGTCTACTGAAATACACTCAGCACTGTATTTCAGTAGACCCGCCTGTTCTGCTCCCTACTGTCTCTGGTGAATCTTCTCATTGCCTGCACCCCAGTTCTTGTATGCATAAATATTTTTTTTTTTTAAATTTAGCAAGTGTCTCTATCAGAAGTTTAGGGAGGGAAATGGGAAGGACTAGGGGAATGTCAGAAAGTCACAGAAATTGTGTGTGTGGCAGAGGCTGCCCATTATCCCCTGACTTTGGGTCTCCCTCATGGGTCTACAGCCTCGCAGCACGATGGCATTTCCCAGTGTCTTTTCAAGTTAGGTGTGTTCATGTGTCCAAGCCCTGGCATTCAGGATGTGAGCAGAACTTTCGTGTGCTCTTGAAAGGGTGGGGTATACTCTACTCCTCCCCTTTTCTACTGGCTGGATATGGATCTGGCAGCTAGAATTTTAACTGCCACCCTGAACCACTAGTGTTCTCAGAAAGGGATGTTTTCATGTTGGAGCAACCAGATTGAAGGCACCTAGTATTAAGATCAATTCCAGCCCTAGTTTCACTACCTCTGGGGTTCCTGAATTTGAATTATGGATTGTATCTCCCCCTTCAGAAAAAAAAGATAAAGTTCTCAGAATGTGATCTTATTTGGCAACAGTGTCATTGCAGATGTAACCAGTTAGGGTGAGGTCACACTGAAGTAGGGTGAGCCCTGAATCCAATATGATTAGTGGCCTTCTAAAGGTCTTCTTATTGTGTGAAGATATACAGGGAGAATTCCACAAGACCAAAGCAGAGTTTGGATTTATGCAGCTGCAAACCAAAGAATGCCAAGGATGCTGGCAAATCATAAGAATTCTAGAGATTTCAGAAGAGGCATGACCCTGATTTCAGACTTGTAGCCTTCAGACCTGCCAGGCAATAAACTTAATTACTCACCTTTTGCTACTTTGTTACAGCAGTCCCAGGAAGCTAGTAGAGAAGTGTGTAACTTTTGTTTAAGCCATGGTTACTTTGGGGTTTTTTCATTTCTTGCAACTGATTCTAATTTTATCCAACAAGAGGAAGTGGTAAGATTTTATCAAAAGTATCAAGTATTTTAGCTGCCTCTCAGTTAGGTTAATGCTATCCTTAACACATCTTTGGTTTCATGAGAAATGTGAAATGAACAAAGTGACAAAATGGGTGTCACGACTGTCAAAGCGGTAAATAAAAATAGGAGGAATCTCAGGTGAGGTGACATGTAGAGAAATAACAGCACCTACATTTATATCTATTGGGTCTGGTATTTTGTCCACTTGTTATGTCCTCAACAAAATCTATTAAGTACACTTTTAACAATTAATGTAAAAACTGAGCCTCAGAGATTTTAAGTAACTCGTCCAAAATGTCAGATGGCAAAACACTGGAAATTGAATGTAGGTGCCTCCAGAGCCTGTATTTGTTCCTCTGTACCATGCAAGCTCCCAGAAACAAGGCAGGAGGAAGATTGCTAGGGAAGACTCAAACATCAGGCCAGCAGGAAAGAAGACCCAAGGAGGGAAGAGGCTGAGCAGGATTTTAGCCCGGAGCACTTGCCAACATATAACTGAATTCGACAGGCTGACTCAGGCTAGGGGAGAGATCAGGCCATACATGCAGTTCATACTGCTAATGGCGGTAATCGCCAGGCTTGCTTCATGATCACATAGAGAAAAGCCACTTGCAGAGCAGCTTATTTGCTCCAACATGCCTAGGACCTCTCCAAGGTCACATAAGGGATAGAATATTGTCTCCTCGGAGAGTATCTGGGCAGGTGGCAAGAATTTCCACTTTTTATAATTTTGGAAAGCATTGAGCAGTTTTCTCAGCTTAGAAATTTTAGAAAATGCAGTATATAAAGAAAACTCATCTGCAATTCTGACACAAGGACTTCCGTCACATAAGCATACTAATTTCTACTAATGTCAGAAATGGAAGTGGGATATTACTAATTCTACAGGGGAAAAATAGGGTTATGAAAGCAAAATATGAATAATTATATGCCAACAAACTAGATAACCTAGATGAAATGAACAGATTCCTAGACAGAAACACACAACACACTAAGAATATAATATGAGAGGAGACCAGCGCCAGCACACAGCCCCGGCCGCCCGGTAAGCTTGCGCGGAAAGCGGCGCGCTGGAAAAGTGGCGCGGATCGCGCTGAAAAGCAGTGCGGTTGAAAAGCAAACGCGGATCCAGATCGGATCGCAGCTGCCCAGGTCCCCACGCCTGCGACCTAGGCTTGCGGGGAGACGCGCGGAGGCCCTCCCTGAGTGAGCAGGAACCAGGCGCCCAGGCAGGGGAGCGGGATTCAAAAGGCGCCATTCCCACGCCACTGATCTGGGCTACAGCCCACGTCCTGGAACTGAGGGCTTTGGAACTGAGACCCGGGGCACGAAATTAGGGGTGTGGGTTCCCCACGACGGTGGGGCACAAGGCAGACACAGCACCCCAAAGTCGTTGAGGTGTACCCTACCATCCCCGCTCTGCTCCCTGTCCCACGGGGTGGAAAATCAGCTCCCCAAGGGCTCTAGGAGAGATCTCTGGTGCCACCTAGCGACTTGAAGCCAGCACAGGCTCCTGAAGGAGCTAGTGGCCAGCTGGGGAGTTAGCCCACGCCAGCCCCCTTCCGAACAAGTAGTCTGAGCCCACAGGGAGAGCGAGCACCCACAGCCGGGGCAGACCAAGCGCGCAGAAGAGTGTGCCTGAGACCGGACGCGCAGGGAGTGTGTCCCACATCACCATTATAGAATAGGGACATTCCTTCAGTAAAGACTACCTGCAGAAGGCTTCCTCAGGAGCCAGAGGTGAGCGGGGGAAGTTCGCCCACGCCAGACCCCCTCTGGCCTGCAGTCCAAGCCCAGAGGGGGAGCAGGAACCCACCGCCGGGGCAGACCAGGCGCACAGGGGAGTGTGTCCCCACATCGGCATTTTAGAACAGGAACCTTTCTCCAGTAAAGACTACTTGAAACTGACAGATGACTCCTGGAGGAACCAGAGGGGAGCAGAGAAGCCCACCCAAGATGCCGGCCAGTCCCAACAACACAGTGTCCCAACGCATACGGCAAATTAGAAAACAGACAGTAGGGAGGAGAAGAAACACACGCAACCTAGCAACTCTCCAGAGAAAAAGCACACCACAAAAAGAAAACCAGCCCCCAGATTGCAACGACAGTAACTTGGAAGAACTTCTGAGCCTTCCAGAAAGAGAATTTAAAATTGCCGTGATTAAAAAACTGACAGAAGTCATAAAGGAAAACAATGATAAGGGAAAAATAATCAACGATCAGAAGAATGAAATTGAGTCCCTAAAGAGGGAAGTAAAAGAAATGCAGGAGATCAAAGAATTAATGGAAGAACTAAAGAATTCTGGAAAAGCAATGAAAGCAGAATTGATGAAATGGAAGAACGAATAAGTACTCTTGAAGACACAGAAATAAAAAGAACCAAAACAGAAAAGGAAAGAGAAGTACGAAGGAAAAAGAATGAAGAAAGACTTCGGGAACTATCTGACTCCATGAGGAAAGGAAATATAAGAGTTATAGGAATACCAGAAGGAGAGGAGAGAGAAGTAGGAACAGAGAAAATATTCAAAGAGATAATTGAAGAGAACTTCCCAAATGTGAAGGAGGAGCTGAAAATTGATATACAAGAAGCAAGAAGAACACCAAACTTCCACGACGAAAGGAAAAATACAGCAAGACACATAATAGTAAAGCTCCCAAGAATCCAGGACAAGGAAAAAATAATGAAGCTGGCAAGAGGGAAGAAACAGATAACATTCAAAGGAAAGCCAATCAGGCTGACATCAGACTTCTCCGAAGAAACACTACGGGCAAGGAGAGAGTGGAGGGACATAGTCAACAGACTCCAAGAAAACAGATGCCAACCAAGAATACTCTATCCCGCAAAGCTCTCCTTCCTCTTTGAAGAAAGAATATGGACTTTCCCAGACAAACAGAAACTCCGGAATTTCATTGCAACTAAACCCCCACTCCAAAAAATACTACAAGGAGTCCTAAAGCCAGAACCTCAGAGGGACGAATAACAATGAAAGAAGGCCAAAAAAAAAAAAAGTTATTAAAAGAATAAATAAAATCAAAGGAAAGACAAACACAATGGCAAATACAGATGTTAACATATCAATATTAACTCTAAATGTAAATGGACTAAACTCTTCAATAAAAAGACACAGAGTTGCAGCCTGGATTAAGAAACAAAACCCAACCTTTTGCTGTCTCCAGGAAACACATTTAGCTACAAAAGATAAAAATAGGCTCAAAGTTAAAGGATGGAAAACAATCCTACAAGCAAATGGACCAAAAAAGAAAGCAGGAACAGCTATACTTACATCAGATAAAACAGATTTCAAACTCAAAAAGATAAAAAGAGACCCCAATGGTCACTACATTATGATCAAGGGGACAATACTTCAAGAAGAAATAACACTCATTAACATATACTCACCAAACGAAGGAGCACCAAAATATATCAGACAACTGTTGTCCTCTCTGAAAACAGACATCAGAGAAAACACATACGTGGTGGGAGACTTCAACACACCACTATCAACAATGGATAGATCAACAAGACAAAAAATAAGTAAAGAAACCAAAGCTCTAAATAAGGACCTAGAGCAATTGGGCTTAACAGACATCTATAGAACACTAAACCCCAAAAAAACAGAGTACACATTTTTCTCAAGCGCACACGGATCATTCTCCAGGATCGATCACATACTGGGGCACAAGACAAACATCAACAGATACACCAAGATTGAAATCATATCAACCATCTTTTCTGACCATGAAGGCATCAAACTAGAAATAAACCATAAAAAGAAGGCAAGGAACTTTCCTACCTCATGGAGATTAAAACCACAATGAAAGCAGAATTGATGAAATGGAAGAACGAATAAGTACTCTTGAAGACACAGAAATAAAAAGAACCAAAACAGAAAAGGAAAGAGAAGTACGAAGGAAAAGAATGAAGAAAGACTGGAAGACCACTGGACTAATGAGGAGATGAAAGAAGAAATTAAAAATTTTTTTGAATTGAACGACAAGGAGGACACCAATATCCTAAATGTATGGGATGCAGCAAAAGCAGTAATAAGAGGAAAATATATAGCAATAGAAGCTCACATCAAGAAACAAGAAAGAACTCAAAGAAACAACCTAATCTCGAAGCTCAAAGATCTAGAAAAAGAACAACAAAAAAACCCCAAAACCAGTAGAAGAAAAGAAATAATAAAAACCAAAGCAGAAATAAATGAAATTGAAACTAAAAAAACAATCCAAAAGATCAATGAAACCAAGAGCTGGTTCTTTGAAAAAATCAATAAAATAGACAAACCCCTAGCCAGGCTCACAAAGGAAAAAAGGGAGAAAGCACAAATAAACAGGATCATCAATGAAAGAGGAGAAATCACAACGGACACAGCAGAAATCAAAAGAATAATCAGTAACTACTATGAACAGTTATATGGAAACAAGTTTAACAATCTAGAGGAGATGGACAAATTCCTACAACTCTACAATCACCCAAAGCTAGATAAAGAAGAAATAGAACACCTAAACAGACCAATTACAATTAGCGAAATTGAAATGGTAATCAAAAACCTCCCCAAAAACAAAAGCCCAGGACCTGATGGATTTACAAATGAATTCTACCAAACATTCAGAGACGAGTTAGTGCCTATCCTTCACAAACTCTTCCAAAAAATTGAGAAGGAAGGGACAATACCAAACACGTTCTATGAAGCCAACATTACACTAATACCAAAACCGAACAAGGACAACACAAAAAAGGAAAACTACAGGCCAATCTCCCTAATGAACACTGATGCAAAAATCCTCAATAAAATTCTAGCCATCAGAATCCAACAATGTATCCATAAGATAATTCACCACGACCAAGTAGGATTCATTCCAGGGACACAAGGATGGTTTAACATCCGAAAATCAATCAACGTTATCCAACACATCAACAAAAAGAAATATAAAAACCATATGATAATATCAATAGATGCTGAGAAAGCTTTCGACAAAGTGCAACACCCATTCATGATAAAAGCCCTTGAAATTCTTGGGATACAAGGAACATACCTTAACATCATAAAGGCCATCTATGACAAGCCAACAGCCAGTATCATTCTCAATGGTGAAAAGCTGAAAGCAATTCCATTAAGATCTGGAACAAGACAAGGATGTCCACTCTCACCACTGCTTTTCAATATAATACTGGAAGTCCTAGCCAGGGCAATAAGACAAGAGAAAGACATCCAAGGAATCCAAATAGGAAAAGAAGAAGTCAAACTATCACTATTTGCAGACGATATGATATTATACATAGAGAACCCAAAAACTCCACAGAAAAGCTAATTCAACTCATCAATCAGTTCAGTAAAGTGGCAGGATACAAAATCAACACGCAAAAGTCAGTAGCCTTCCTATACACAAACAACAAATCTGAAGAAGAAGAAATCAAAAAAACCATCCCTTTCGTTATTGAAACAAAAAAATCAAATATTTGGGAATAAACCTAACAAAAGAGGTAAAGGACCTATACAAAGAAAACTATAAAACACTGTTAAAAGAAATAGAAGAAGACACAAAGAAATGGAGAAATATCCCCTGCTCATGGATTGGAAGAATAAACATTATTAAAATGGCCATCCTTCCGAAAGCAATATACAGATTCAATGCTATTCCAATCAAAATTTCAATGTCATTCTTCAAAGAAATAGAACAATTATTGATGAAATTCATATGGAATCACAAAAAACCCCGAATAGCCAAAGCTCTCCTGAAAAAAAAAGAAGGGAATGGAGGCATCACACTCCCAGACTTCAAACTATACTACAAAGCCATAATCATCAAAACTGCATGGTATTGGAACAAGAACAGACATACAGACCAATGGAATCAAATAGAAAATCCAGAAATAAACCCACAGATTTATGGTCAACTAATCTTTGACAAAGGAGCAAAGACTATGCATTGGAGCAAAGAAAGTTTGTTCAATAAATGGTGCTGGGAAAACTGGGTCGCTACATGCAAAAGAATGAAGCTTGACCACTACCTCACACCATACACAAAAATCAACTCAAAATGGATTAAATAATTAGACATAAGACCTGAAACCATAAAATATATAGAAGGAAATATAGGCGAAACACTACGTGATTTGCACATCAAAGACATCTTTACAGACACATCACCCAAAGCAGTGATAGTGAAGGCGAAGATAAACAGCTGGGACTACATCAAATTAAAGAGCTTCTGCACAGCAAAAGAGACAATAACAAAAACAAAGAGAAACCCCACCAACTGGGAGAACATTTTTGCACCCAACACTAATGATAAAGGACTGATCACAAAAATCTGCAAAGAGCTGATGAGACTCAACAACAACAAAGAAAAGAATCCAGTCAAAAAATGGGCAGAATAGCTAAAAAGAAACTTCTCTGAAGAGGAAATGCAAATGGCCAACAGGCATATGAAAAAATGTTCAACATCACTTGTAATCAGGGAAATGCAAATCAAAACTACCATGAGATACCATCTTACACCAGTGAGAATGGCACATATTAAAAAAACTAGCAACAACAAATGTTGGCGAGGGTGTGGAGAAAAAGGAACTCTCCTGCACTGTTGGTGGGAGTGCAAACTGGTCCAACCACTGTGGAAAGCTGTGTGGAGATTTCTGGACCTACTAAACATAGAGCTTCCATATGATCCAGCAATTCCACTCCTAGGTATTTACCCAAAGGACACAGAAACATCAATTCCAAAGAACACCTGCACCCCTATGTTTATAGCAGCACTGTTTACAATAGCTAAGCTTTGGAAACAACCCAAATGCCCAAAAATAGATGACTGGATCAAGAAGATGTGGTACATATATACCATGGAATATTACTCAGCATTCAAAAAAGATAAACACATGCAATTTGCAGCAACATGGATGGCGCTGGAAGGGATCATGCTCAGCGAAATAAGCCAAAAAGAAAAAGAAAAATACCGGATGGTCTCACTCATAGCAGGAATCTAGAAAACTTAAATAAGGGACCAGGAAAACGAATAACTATAAGAAAGTGAAAATCAAAATCAACAAAAAACTATGAACCAGAGACACTTTCAGGGGGGCAGGGGCGGGAGGGGAGGGATTGGGGTCAGAATGGGGGGGCTGCAATTGTATGGGGAATATAACAATAAAATTTAAAAAAAATAAATAAAATAAAAAAAGGGAAAAAAAATAAAAAATAAAAATGAAAAAAAAAAAAGAAAAAAAAAAGAAAACAGATGAATGATTTCCAGGGAGTGGGAGTGGGAGGAGGGAAAACTACAAAGCAGTAGCATGAAGGAATTATTTGGGTGTGCTGCGACTCTCCCTTATCTTCACTGTGCTAGAGATTATACAGCATGGGCTGGTCAAAACTCAAAGAATTGTTAAAAAAAAAAAAAAAAGAATATAATATGAACTATTAGTAACCCCACCACCCATAACATCATCTGCATAACCAGAAGGATAGATAAGAGCAAATTGGAATTTTCCACACTACACTGCTTTTCAATTAACAACATAATTTGAACATCTACTGGTTAGCATTTACTAGCAGAAATGCACTCTGCAACATGGTAGCACTAACCAAATGTGGATGCTTACATTTTAATTTAAATTATAGGTAAGTAAAGTTTTTAAAAAGCAGAACCTCCAGAAACAGCCTGAAATAGAGACCTGATGTCAGCAAGGAGAGGGAAGCTGGAGAAAGGCCTAGGACCCATGTAGTGGTTGATTACCTAGATGTGATTAGAAAACTCCTAAGGACTAAACCCAGAGGACCACCCCAGTTAAGGGATGGTGAGAGCAGCAGTCACAGAAGTAGGCCAAGAAATGGGGTAAGCAAGATCCTGGAAGAGTTAAGGATTAAATACTGAAATGCCAAATCTCCACTAGATCTATTACCGATTTGTCACTACTCTATGAAGACAAGGACTTTCTGTCACTGCTATACCCGCAATACCTACAATTGTGCCTGGCTCTTGGTAGCTGGTGAACAACTACTTGAATGAATAGATAGGGGTTGGGTCTTAAGTGATCACTAAACTTAATAATTAGCATAACAAACTAAGGTCACATACACACCTGCCTATCCTGTCCAACTTGACTAAAGCAGACCACCACTGGGAGTCTGTCTCCCAGAATAAAGAATGTTTAGGCACACACGTGAGTTCATTTTTGAAGATGGGATAAAAGTCACCTGTCTTTTACATGCCAGTCTCATTCACACATTTGGATGAAAGGTCTTCACAGGTGGACATTGCCATCGCAATGAGTACCTCTTGACTTTGAACAGCTACAGAGCCTATAAAAGCTACATAGAACATTTGAATGTAAAACTTATTTTTGATTAAAATCTTAGGTGGGGGCCTCCCCTGGTGGCGCAGGCGGTTGAGTGCCGCACTGGGAAGTGTCCGTAGCCTCTGCAGCATGGGTTCATTCTCGGCCGCCAGCGAGGGTCCCACATGGTACAACAGACCTCTCCTGTCGTGCCCGCTGCTCCCCTCAGCAGTGTATTTCGTCATTCTGCCTGTTCTGTTCTCCACTCTGTCTCTGGTGAATCCTCTCACCCTCCCACACATCTGGCCTGTACCCCAGTTCTTGTATAAATAAATAAATCTTTAAAAAAAAATTAGGTGAGTTATGCCACAAGAAATCACCCCATAATTTGTTTCGTAAGTGTTCACATTTGCCTAAAAATTAGCATTCCTTGATGATCTTTTACAGCTCCACCCCCACCAATTTGTGTTAGAGGACATCCAACTACATGCAGAAGTGGAAAGATTAGACTGTAAAGTACCAGATCTTGTTACAACGAGCCTCAAACAGAGCCTTAGAGTTTCTGAGGTAGAATCCCGTCCAGTGAGGTGAGCTGCTCAGATTTTAATCCATTAGGCCACATCAGCAGACTCAGCTTCCTTCTCTCACCAATCAGGCCAAGCAGGACTTTAAAACATGCACAAAGCACCCAGTACTGAGTAGGAACTAAGTACTAGTTGATCATAAACCTGAATTCTTTTCTTCAAACCACAAAAGTAACAAATATCCACCTCTTTTCCATCTTCATTCAGATCCTCAGAGCTTCTCTTCACTGAAGCAGTTCTTAGGGTGCCACATCCCCCATGAAGTCTTCCTTACTTCAACAAATGAGTTCCCCTGAGGTCTACCAGCTCCAAATGCAATGGAGTATGCATCTCCCACTCATGCAAAACTCCACAAAGTGTATTTGCTACACGGGTGTTTATTCAATGACTTTCTGTTTTCGGTCACCACACAAATCATTGCTAAGCTCTCTTCATATCCATCAGCATCACAGTTCTCTATCTCAGATTGTGAAGTCAACAGGCAAGAGTGAACCTGTTAGCTATGATTTATCAATACAAAGACTGACATGGTGTCACAATCAAAAAGCTGAGCAAATGCTTGTGGAGAAAGATGAGGATGGAAATGAGGGTCCTGAGTAAGGGCCCAGACAGGCTGCCAAACCCATGGAACCTGAGGCCTGAGTAACCCCTGGGATCTGCTTTCCCTCTGCCCTGGTGGGCCCACCTGTGGGTGACTGATTCTAAGGCACAGTGGTGAAGACATGATTGGCCCACCCAGTGTGGTCCTTTGCTCTAGCGGCAGCAACTTGCCTGGAAAACAGTGCAACAGGCATTCCATTTAGATCTTACTGAACACATGCAAGCAGCAGACTAATGGAAATGGAGACAAGGTCTTTCTTGGAAGAGAGTGTCCCAAAATATACTCTCTGCCCCAAGACCAACCAGGTCCCTTTTAAGGTCCCTGAGAAAAGCATCCTGGGAGCAAACCAAGACTTTCAAAGGCTGACAAGGCACAGAGTGGATGAATGAGAAGATAACAATACATGGGTAGGGGAAAAAAACACTTTGGCTTATAAAACCTCTCACCTGAGGCAGGGACATCACTGTCCACCAACATGCAGAAACAGCTATGATTATAGCAGATGGTTATCAAAAATGTTTAGCATTTCCCACACTGCCCACATCCCAACCCTGCTCTATCCTCCCCCCTTACCCAACATACATACATATACACACACACATACTATCTGCAGAGTAAGTATGAGGTTGGCATCCAAAGCCTGAAGTCAGGATAAAACTTGGCACTCTGCATTGAATCGCCATTGATAAGTCCTGTCTAGACAGCAAAACATCTGCCTAAGCTTGAAAGGCAGAGTCTGCAGAGTCTGTCTTGTGAAGAGTTAGGCCGCACCCAAGACTGCCAGGTCTGGAAAGTCTTTCACTTCTCCTACTTCACTGAAAGGCTGTCCACCCTGATTGAATGTCAGCTTATACCGTAACCGGATGGGCTCCTGGAAGAAGACAAAGATGTTAAATTAGTGGGGAATAACAAACAGACCAGACCAGAATAAAAGTCTTAACCCACCCAATTGTCACCAAGGAAAAGTATGCGCATGTTAACTCCACCCACAGGAGGGCTTCAAACAGCTGTATCCAGGAACACCCTGGATGTTTTGAATCCAAAGCACAAGGGAGCCAGGGATACATCCTGGTGCCCTCCCACACTCAGGCAGTGCTGAGATGGATCAGGACTCAGAGCCAGCTAAGAAACACAGGCCTCACTCTTTCAGAGGCACATGGTATTAGGGAGAGTTCTCGTCACTACCTTGGTTCCCAGCTATGACAATATACAAATCTTGTTTCAATAAACCCCAAAGGAAAACAGACTCTAGCAAGGGACAATCCACCACCAGTCCCCACCAAACCAGAAACTTCAGAGCAAAATCTCAATATACTTCTCTCTACCTCTCAAGTGGCCCCACGGCCCCATGGCCCCTCTCTCCCCTATCCAAGATACCAGAACATACCTTGTGTGGATTGTCAAGGAGCAGCATCTGGGAGATCACAGCTGGAGGCATCAAAGGGTTGAATGCAGGGAGCTTGGAGCTGGACGCTGGCTGCAGTTTCACTCTCATCGACTATGGGGGGACAAAGTCAACATGTAACTCATTCCTAATATACTAGAAAGGAGCAAGAGCGCTTGACCTCCACCCCACCACTGACCCAAGGATCCAAACGCCTCTCCTTCCACACACAGAATGTATCTTAAGTTGTATGGCCCACGGGGCTGCCAAAAGGCAGCTTCAAGAGGATGGCACATCTTGGGTTGAATTCTGCCTCTTATTAGCTCTATGAATCCTGAGCAAAATCTTTAAGCTCCCTGCATCCTGGACTAATACTTTATAAAATAGAAGAGATAATAAATACGTGCCCCAGGTAATCTTCAAGAGGATACTTTACTTTTATCAGTCCTGGATCTTTCCCCTCAGGACATAACCTGTCCCTGTTTCTTGTGATTCTGAAGTGTGTAATGGGGCTGTAGGATCCTAATTCTCCTGAAAAGAGGTTATAATGATGAACTTGGTCAAAGCACCTCCTTTCCCTAAACACAAATTATGGGTCCAGAGCATGCCAAGAAGGTCAATTTGAGCTCTCTCTTGGGTCATCAATATGCATGCCTCATGCTAGCTGAGAGATTCTTTTAGAAAACAGAATTCAGGACCAGGTAACCCTAGGGCTGCTAGTACCCACTGCCTTGCTTATGGAGAAAGTCTATCAGAGATTAGACTCCAAAGAGGAAAGCAAAGTCAAGAGTGCAAAGAGATAGATCTAAGGTGTCATTTAAGAACCTACCTGGACCTGGCCACATCTGAAGTCAGATATCTATGAATCCTCAGATAAGCCAGTAAAATTTTCTTTTTATCTTAAATTACTTTTGAGTGACGATTCTGTCCCTTATACCTAATAGATAATGTTTCAGCAAAGAATCTGGTATGCAAAAGTCATAGTCTTTATTGAAAAATTCAAAGCAGTTGGCCAGCAGATGACTCACCTTTGGCACTGCCACTTGAAACATGATGTCCCAGACGGGCTGGGTGGCAGTGCTCATCATGGACAGCAGCAACACCTGCACCTCTGGGTGGCCAGGGGCGCCAGTTTGGGAAAAGTGGAGCAAAATTCTGAATCCATTCCGGTCATACACAATAATAGGCGGCAGACTGCCTGGCAGAGAAGGACCCAGCAGAAGAGTTAGCGCCACCAAACTCCCCGACAGCCCAGCCTGGTAGAGATGTGCCCTCATCAGCAGGCACTGCAGCGTGTCCCACCTGAACAGCGCCTGCTGCTCTTCTGAACCACCGTCACCCACACCCTCAGACTCCAAACTGAGCTCTCCCCACCATCCCACAAGTTTAAATTTTAACCATATTAACCATATCACCAGTTTAAAAAATACCATGCTTCTGATGAAGATGAAGATTAAAAGAACATATGGATGCTATAGAAAAGAGGGTATGATAGATAATAAAATAAAAACATCCTAACTGCCCAGAAAGAAGTACTGCTAACATATGGGCCTATTTCCTTCAGGTCTCTTTTGTGTGACTACATACACACCCATAGCCCTCCTATATTTAATTTTACCTAAGCGTAGAAACTAATCTCTCCAAAAATAGGTTTATGACATTTCAAAGGAAATCCCTAAGGACTTGTTTTATTTAGCTGGAAAGTGAAACTAAAGTTAATCTCAAAGGATAAAAAATTGGAAACGAGCCATTAAAAAAAAAAAGAGGGAGGTAGGACTAGTTGCATTAACAAAGACGCAGATACACATAAAATTGCATTCAAGCCATGTGATATAAAACAGAGTGCAGGACAGACCCAAAGATGAGAATCTAACATGTTGAGAACGTATATTTCAAAATCAGTAGATGACTCAATGAGTGGCAGAAGATTAGCTAATCATCTGGAAAAAAAAAAATCTTAATGAATGGGCCTCCCCTGGTGGCGCAGTGGTTGACCCCTGGGCTACAAAGCTGCCTGCAGCCTCTGCAGTGCAGGTTCGATCCCCAGCCACCGGCGAGGGTCCCACATGGCACGCAGACCTCTCCTGCCGCCCGCTGCTCCCCTCAGCAGTGTACTTCGGTCCTTCTGCCTATTCTGCTCCCCACTCTGGTGAATTCTCTCACCCTCCCGCGCTTCTGACTGTACCCAGTGCTTGTATAAATAAATAAATAAATCTTTTTAAAAAAATCTTAATGAAGATACACATGCACATTATAAAATTATAGTTTAACAACAAAACTGTCTAATATTTAAGAGACAAAATAACCACGAGATATAGTGATGAGGGTATGGGGGAGAAGGAAATCGTTCTGGAAAGAAACTTGGTAATGCAAATCAAGATTTTAAATTTGTCTACACCCAGCATTTCCATTTTAAAAAAAATATCCCACTGAAATAATCAGGAAAGTATTTTAAAATGGGTGCTCAAATATGGCACAGTGGAAACAAACAAGTGGAAGCAAATTATTCTTCAGCAGGGACTGAATAATGAATCAAGGGCCATCCAATTAGTGGCATAATATATAAATTCATTAAAAATCAAGGTTTTGAAGGACAATTAAAAGCATGAAGAAAAGCTAAGGGTTTATGATGTAATGGTGAATAAAATAGGATATAAAATTATTCATACACACACACACAGACTGTGGTGTCAGTTTACTAAAAAAATATGTACGTGTGCACATATGCACATGGGCAAGATGACAAGAAAATACGTGAAGACGTTATCAGAACTTCTACCTCTGGTGGCAATGGCACAGTGATTTTAATTTTCTGTTCTTTTCTAAAACTTCTATACGCAACATGTACTTTTTTTACTTTTAATATTTTTTACTTTACTTACAAAATGAACACAAGGAATGTCCACATACCCTTCTCATCCTGGTTCCACAGATGCTGACATCTTACATAGCCACAGCACAATTATCAAAACCAAGAAATTAACATTATTTTTATATCAAAAATTAATAAACCATTAATAAACCCTTCAAGGGTTCCCACCTGCTGGCCCGCTGTTTAAATTCCTCTGGCCAGTTCCAGGGTTCCCTGCAATCCAGCCTCACCTGTCACAGGAGGGCGCTGAACCCAGAGAAAGCCCCAGCCCTGGGTGCTAAGGATCTGGCTTGTTTCCTGCTCACATTCTGGTGGGCTGGCTGTGGGCAGCCAGCTACTTACCTGAGTCTTCAGTTTCCTGTCCCTTTTTTAGGGAGATAATATATCCACGTGCCTTTGATTAGGGTCCCTAAATGATTCTTCATTCTTCCTTTCCTTCTAATTCTACCTCTTCCTAGTAATGCCAGGCATCCCTGTACACATTCCCTTCTCAATTCCAGGTGAATGACCATCTATCCCTAAGTAGACTCCCGTTCCCTAGTTAGTCTACCTGCCAGTCTCCTTCATATGGTCAACCCCAGAGAGAGAAAACTTTAAGAGAAGCATTAGCTAAGAGACCAGTGAAGTCACCTCTTACCCTCTGCTCATTCGCCACCACCAATATAAAGCCTGCCCACCCACACCACTCCAGTGGATAAAGCTATGTATCTACTGAATGAAAAAGAGAACAAGAGAAAACTACTTACTGGGCTTAACAGATTCCAAAGGGACAAATACTTGAGCCAGAGGTGCATTCTGGGAAGATGAAGAAGCCAGTGGGCCGGCCTCCCAGGACCAACCCGGAGAGGACTTAGTGCCTGGTGGCACCTCCTTAGGGATAGTTTTCTGTGGGACATAATTCCTGCAAAGAAATTAAACATGCCAAGACTAGCAAAAATTGTAGACAGTTCCAGGAATCTGATATAAAATAAGTATATACATACAACTATATACTGTGTGTGTGTATACACATATATGAAACAAATGCCTTTAGACAAAATACAGTCAACCCAACACATCCTCAGTTTCCATCATCACAGTCACCCAAGTGGATGGAAAATAGATACCATGGAGTAAAATCTCTGATGGCTCTGTCTGTACTGAACAGGTACAGACTCGCTGTAGTCTTGTCATTACTCTCTACACAGTGCAGAGCGACAACCACTTTCATGGTGTTGAAGGTATATTAGGTATCGTAAGTGACCGAGAAATGATTTAAGTACAGTCGTCCCTCCACATCCACGAGACTGGTTACAGGACCCACCTGCATCCCCCTCAGGACACAAAAGCTGAGGACACTCAAGCCCCTCATGTGACGTGGCAAGAGTATCTGCACATGACCTCTGCACACCGCCTGTGTACTCTAAGTCATCTCCACATTACTTATAATACTTAATTCAATGCAAACAGTGTCATACTGCATTGTTTAGGGAGCACTGACAAGAAAGTCTACACATATTCAGTGCAGACGTAACCATCGGTGGCCTTACTACACAGTGTGTAATTTCCAATGCAGAGATGAGTGAATCCTCGATGGGCTATTCCTGAATACGAAGGGCGCACTGCATACAGGAGATGTGCGTGCCTTATCTGCAAATACAGTGGCATTTTACACAAGGGAGACTTGAGCATCCTGGGATTTTTGGTATCCACGGGGAAGGTCCCAGAACCAAGCCCCTGAGGATACTGACAGACACTGTTATGACCAATGCATCAGTTTCATTACCTATAAAATGGGAATAAACCTAGTATCTACCTCATGGAGTTGTTATAAGAAACCACAGAGAAAATACATGAAAAGCCCATAGTTGAATGTGTGCACGTGACAAGGACCCAATACCAGAGCTACTGTTATTATTATTATTGTGGTTACTAAGGTTGCAGTTCAGTCAGGGAAGCTCCCGTATGTGATGACAGGGGTCAGCAGGCAGGAAGCAAAGCAGGTAACACAAACCCCAAAGCCCACTTCTTTCATGCTTCTATAGGGTTTTGTCTATTTGGAATACAAGTTGAAAACTAAAGTCCAGACAGAGTGATCCACCTAACTGAGAATGTGTTCTGGTCTGCCAAGTGGTCAGAGCAGTAAAGTGGACAGACCCCTATGGCTGCATCCACAGCACATGCTACCCACACCATGGACGCGCATCTCTACCAGGGACTGTTTGGGGGTCAAACTGCTTCATCCTTTCCAAGAGCAAAGAAGCAGTATCGGTAAAAATGTGTTATAGTCACACACTAGAGCACCCTTCATGGAAAGGAATCTATACGATAAAAACACTGTTGGGCCTCCCCTAGTGGCGCAGGCGGTTGAGCGCAGCACTGTGAAGCTGTCCGCAGCCTCTGCAGCATGAGTTTGATCCGGCCGGCAGGCGAGGGTCCCACATGGTGCAGCAGACCTCTCCTGTCACGCCTGCTGCTCCCCTTAGCAGTGTATTTGAGTCAATCTCCCTGTTCTGTTCCCACTCTGTCTCTGGTGAATCCTCTCACCCTCCCGCACATCTGGCCTGTACCCTGGTTCTTGTATGCATGAATAAATAAATCTTTAAAAAAAACAAAAAAACACTCTTTTAAGTGTTTCCAAATGGAAACCATGTAAATATCCACAAGAGGGAAATGGAAAAAAAAAAAAGAGGGAAATGATCACTCATGTATATGAATTATCATGCAGCTATTAAAAAGAATGAAGCAAATTTATATAAACAGATGTGGAACTATAAGATAAGTAATGTGAAAAAAGCCACAGGGAAGTATAGATTGTAAATTTTGGTCCCATTCGTGTAAAAATAAGCCTCAATAACCCATCACTATGTGTACAGAAAAATAAACAAACGAAGGAACATGTTTTAGTGAGTGACACTTGAGGCCAAATTTCTATTTTATCTATTTCTCTAATGATCAGATTACACTGTAACCAGAGAGGAAAAAAAACACATAAAGACTCAAACCATCATCGCAGCTGCTCCCTACATAAACCCATTTTCAGAGGTCCTGTCAAGTTGTGTGTTTTCCTGTGACTTAGAATGGGGAGCCCAGATGACATTTTCAGCAGAAAGCAGTAGTACCCCTGGTCCTTGGGCAGCAGCAATGACTATGTCAGGAGCCACCCATCTATGCCACTTGCCCACAAGACTCACAGTGGGGCTGGAGACGGTTGTGGAGAGAGGAGATCCAGTAAGTTTGTCTCCGCAGAAGAGCTCTCACCACCACCACCTTGCAGGGGGCTGGCAGTAGGATTCTGCTTTTCCTTACAGCAATTCTGCCCTGCAACCTGTCAAACCAGGAAAGGATAAAATGAGGCCAGGGTACAAAAGGCCATGGGCCAGGTGACACTGCGCATGGCTCTCCTGACTCACCCAAGTTACTGGGACCCAGGCTCCATATGTCCTGGACAGGAGGGGAGGAAAGTGAAAAAGATGGATACTCGGGCTGAAGAGGGCAGCATCTAAGGAGAATTAAAGATACTCTCTCTGGGGTTCAAGCCAGAGGGTGTAGGAGAGGAAGGCGCCTTGAACCTCGGAGACCATAAGTGCCCCTAGCCATGTGGCAGCACCTCTCTCCCCACCAGGCAGGGCTGCCCTCATGAAGACAGGGTGAGAAGCCCCCTACTCCTCTCTGGCCCCTAGAGCCTACCTTGTTGGAAACTGGAGCATCGCTGATTCCTGGAAGGAAGGAACAAAGTGACATGAACACCAGTAACCCTGCCTGATATAAGCTAGACTTTCGTACCAAGACCTCCCCGCTCCTGAATGTTTAGAGTTGAGATAAATCAAAATGAATTACCCAAAGTAATACAACTCATTCACCACAAATCTGAGACTAAGTGCAAAGAGGACCCTCTAAACTGCCCCTTATACCCAACTCCCTCTCAGGCAGGTACACCTCCCAGCAGAACTGGCTGGCTGCTCTCCCTGGGACTCAGGACCATTGCCTGTCTGCTCCCCCTAAACACCCACCCTCACCTAAGGCTGCCAGGTCCTGATGAAGTAAAGAAGGTGCCACAGTCCTGGTCTGCTCAGATCCACTGTCCATCTCCAAGTCAATCAGTGGGCAGTTCTTCATGCTGCCTGTTGGATTCTGAAAGACTAGAAAGCAGAGTTAGGTTAAAAAATCTGAATGAAGGCCTCCCTGGTGGTGCAGGCAGTTGAGCGCAGCGCTGTGGAGCTGTCCACAGCCTCTGCAGTGCAGGTTTGACCCCCACCGGCCTCGGAGCAAGCCACATGGCACGGCAGACCTCTCCTGTCTCGCCCGCTGCTCCCCTCAGTTGTGTACTTCGTCAGTCTGCCTGTTCTGTTCCCTGCTCTGTCTCTGGTGAATCCTCTCACCCTCCCGCCTCTGGCCTGGTTCTTGTATAAATAAAAAATAAATCTTAAAAAAAAAATGTCCGAATGAGAGTAAAGCCTCTACTTAATCTTCCCACAGGTCTCCTCCCAAAAGACATCATGTCATGCCACTCTCAACACAACCCAGAGAACCTTCCACCTCAGCTCAGTGTCTTGGAAGTACCTGGAGTCTGAGGCAGCCAGGTGAGTTTTTCCCCACTCCGGCAACCTGAGTCTCCTCCAATGTCCAGTCCACCTGGACAGCAGCAGAGCTGACCTCTCCAGCTCAGATGTCTTTCGAGATTTCTAACCACAGACCCCCTCAGAATTCATTGGAAAGCTTGCTAAAAATGCAGATCCCTAGAAGGCTGGGCCAGGAGCCTAAGAATCTTCATTTTTGCCCACATTCCAGGAGATTCTGATGCAGCCTGCCTGGCACTAAGAGACAACGAACAACAGCATGTCTTAGACCCCTCATTCTCAAAGGTAAGGACTCACAAGAGGCGGAATCCAGCCCGGTGTGATAAAGGCATCTGCTTCTGTTTACAGCCAGAGCTGGGTCCAACTGGCAGTCAGCTCATGACCACACAGAAGGCAGAGGCTGGCGCTACAGAACCAGTTCTCACAGAAAGTGAAAAGAAGGCACATTCTCTCACTTCTACACCATAGCCCAGAATATTCTGAGATTCCATTTCTTTTCTGAGACTTACAGGTTGCCCCAAAATAAATGACAGGGAGAGGCTCTTTGCACATACCTCTGGAGACAGGTACGTCTCCCACTGAACTGGCCACTGTGCTCCCAAAGATGACACGGCCCTCCATCACCTGTTTGTACAGCAGGACTCCCTGGGTGAGGAGGTCATTTGCCTGGAGAATCTCCGCTGAAAACAAGAGAAAAATCAGAGCACCCCGACTTAGCCACCAGCAATCCCGAGTCTTTCTGAAGCCATTCTACAAAGCAGCAGTAGGCTCTGCCAGGTTCAGTATATCAGGCCCTTCCCCAGACCTTGTCACTCAGCCCCTGAGCCCCAACACTCAGTTTGCTGGATGTAGGAGGAAGCAATTTTTTTTGCCTTCTGTGCCTCCACCCTCCACCAGGACAGCCGACACTTAAAATGTGAGTCCTTCATTTGAGTAACTAGAGCCTTATTTAATTCTAATTAATTTAAAGGAAAATACTAAGCTTTTTTGTCAAAATGGATGCAAATATTAGAGAAATTTTGGGCAATTACTTATTGGAAAGTTATTAAAAGTATAAGAACAAATTGGTTACAGGAATCTACTTTTTTTTACATGTAAATTTTATAAAATATAAATACAGATCAAGTATTCCCAATTAAAATTTGGCACCTAAGATACACACTGGATTTCAAAAACTTCATGACTATCTCATGGTTTACTGCAAAAAACTCTCTCCTAGGAGAGAAAGATCAACCAGGCAAGGGTCAATTTACAACACTGCAAGCCAAAGTGGCGAAGATTACTTCTCAAAAGCAGCCGTTTATGTTTATGTTTATGTTCTGTCAGTTTCTTAACTGTGGATGAAGGTTGCATACTGGTAATAAGGGTTGAATTCACCAGGTAAAGTGTTTAACCTGGACTTTCAAGTTGCTTAAAAATTTTAATTTGATTACCTTTGACTTCATTTTCTGAGAAAATATGGGTTTAGATAATAATTACATCACAAGCAGACACCATACCATGGGTCTCTTGGACATCACCTATGAAGTATTCAATTGAACTTGAATCTGATCAAGCTCCTTACTCTAAATGGCAATTTATAAGAAATATCAGGAACAGAGAAAACTATTAAGTACCACAAGGGATACCATCAAAAAATTAAGACCGGACCTCCCCTGGTGGCGCAGGCGGTTGAGCACAGCCCTATGAAGCTGTCTGCAGCCTCTGCAGTGCCGGTTCGATCCTGGCCAGCCGGCAAGGGTCCCACATGGCACGCAGACCTCTCCTGCTGCACCCACTGCTCTCCTCAGCAGTGTACTTCAACAGTCTGCCTGTTCTGCTCCCCGCTCTGTCTCTGGTGAATCCTCTCACCCTCCCGCGCATCTGGCCTGTACCCCAGTTCTTGTATAAATAAATAAATCTTAAAAAAAAAAAAAAAAAGACACAGCACTATCATGCTATCACTAGCCATTGCAGCACAAGTTTGATCTCCGGCCAAGGAGCTAACCCACATGGCACCTCTCCTATCTCGCCCGCTGCTCCCCTCAGCAGTGTATTTCACTCAGTCCCCCTGTTCTGCTCCCCACTCTGTCTCTGGTGAATTCTCTCAGCCCCCATACCTCTGGCCTACAACCCAGTTCTTGTATACATAAATAAATAAATCTTAAAAAAAAATTAAGACCAGGGCCTCCCCGGTGGCGCAGCGGTTGAGCGCTGGGTTGCGAAGCTGCCCGCGGCCTCTGAGGCGCCGGTTCGATCCCCGGCTGCTCCCCGGCCACTGGAGGAGGGTCCCACATGGCGCGCAGACCTCTCCTGCCGCCGCTGCTCCCCTCAGCAGTGTACTTCGCTCCTTCTGCCTGCTCTGCTCCCCGCTCTGGCTCTGGTGAATTCTCTCACCCTCCCGCGCTTCTGACTGTACCCAGTGCATGTAAAAACAAAAAAACAAAACAAAACAAAAAAAAAAAAAACAAATAAAATAAAAACATGCCTCTATAAAAAAAAATTAAGACCAAAAACAAGTATACAAAAAACATGTTTCTCATTCAAGAAAATAAAAAAGCTAGAGGAAGGGTAGGGGGGCCTAGTCATTAAAAGAGACTTAAGAAATATCAACCAATTACTAAGTATGGCTTTTCTTTTTGAGCCCAAGAAGGAACTGTGAAAAATTAACTGAAAGAGATGGTTAGAGAGAGAAATGACCTCGGGAATCTGAACACTGACTATTTCATCCCTTGAGAAATGTTAGAATTTGCTTCAGAGCAGAATGCAGGGCTTGGGGGAGTGGGCAGAGAGCTCCACAGGTGAAGAAGATCAAAACGGCCATGAGCTGATAACAACTAACAATAAAGGAAGAACACATGGGATTCATCCTACTTTGACCCTTTGTTCTGAGATCTTTCCGTAATAAAAAGTTTCAGATATTTTAACACTTGTGCACAGGTATTAAAATTCCCCACTGCCCCTTCCACTCCACTCAGCCTGCCTCATTCAGGTCACCTCACCCCCAAAGGTGTGTAGTGGTGAGTAAGATATACCACTCAAAGCTGTTTCTTACACCTCTGTGGGATGTTCTGCTCTCCTCAAGCCTTCATGATCCTCCTCCTTTCTCTCTCTCCCTCACATCCAATCTACTTGGTAAATTTCACCCCTTTCTATGTTCTCAGACCTGCTGCTGATTTCTTAAGCCTGGATTCCTCCAGAAGTCACTCTAACTCAACCCAGCCGTGCCCTTCCAAGCCCAATCACCATAATCCCTCAAGTCTCTCTGACTTGCTTCTGGCTCTGCAGCAGCGCGTGGGCAGCGTGGTGCCTACGGTGCACACCGGAGAATGAGACTGTTACCGAGGGCATCGTCGTCATCGGTGGTGTCACTTGCCAGCCGGAACAAGGTGGGCCGCAGCTTCTCACACCGCTCATACACCGCCTAGGGAAAGAGCTCAGTTTCACCACACACCTCACAGGCGCCGCCAACAGGGGCACAGCGGGGCCTGGGGTTCCCAGGGTGTTCCCCCGGTCTGTCTCAAACCCATCTGAAGTAACATGGCAGTTTCAGAAAGAGGTTGGGCTACAAATGTACACGTTTTATGGGTAAAAAAATGTTTCACCAGTCGACAGAGACAGATGGAAGAATCCACCATCTCGGTGTGCACAGCACTGTCTCTGCAGGACCCCCCAAGCCCCGTGCGGAACAGCTTAACAACAGAAAGACCCCACACGGATGTGTACAACCTCCTGCTGCAACAACTACCGCCCAAACTCCCCACTCAACTGTTTCCTGATGCCAGTTTCCCCTTTGCAGCACTCCCTAGACACCCAGCAGAGGTTCTCCCGGAGCCAAGCCTCATTCCCCTCAATAACATCTGGGAAATCTCATTGTTCTCATCCCGGAAGAGTGCTCCGGACAACTTCCACCTCCATATACACTGAGGAAGAGATAAGGCCCCCATACATCTTAGTTTCCTTCCTTCAAGGGAGTTCAGTAATGAACCTAACACTCTAGGCCCCTCCCACTGACTGCATCCCACATCCCCACCCCGGCTAGTGAAAAGACACATCTGATTGGTACTGCGGGAGAGGCGGCAGAAAGGAGTCCCTTTATTCTTGAGCCAATAAGGATATCTGGCTCTGCTCCCACCTGCCATAAAGAGAGGAGGCCTCAGTGGGGAGACAGTGGTGTGCCAGCACGGGCTATGGTGGAAGGTAAGCCTGCCTGACTTCGTGATTCAGTATTAGAAAGCCACTTGCCAGTGTCTATTTGCCACACTTCCCAAAGTTCTCTTTACCCATTGTAAAGAGGAAGTTTTGTTTCCTGTGCATGGCTCCTATCTGGGAGCTGGTTACCATTTTAGGTGGGGGAAATCTGTGCTGTTTAAAAGTCAAATACACCGACATTCCTGAAGTGCCCTGGAGCAACCTCACCATGAGAGTTCAGCTGTGGAGTGTCCACCTGGCCCGAGCCCACTGACTCTGCTGCTCCTGTGCCTCCAACCACAAAGGAAGGCCAGGACCTTTCTCTTTCGACCATTACCGATCCCATGCACAGCTAACTGACCCGAGTAGATACATAAGCCAAGCTGGCCAAACAAGAGTTTTCTCTCAGGAATTTAAAATTAAGAAAGACACTAGTTTGTTTTCTGCTAACCCTGTTAGCAGAAATGGAAGGACAAGTAAATTAAAGAACCATGTGAAGGCTGGCTTGTGTAGAGGAGCATAAAAGCTAGAATGCAGGGGGATGGGTGGGGCGGGAACAAGGGGAGAAACAAAGACAGAGAGGACAGGGAATCGGCCTGCAGAGGGAGGCAGAAGGCAGAGCACCAAAGAGAGTCTGAGAAAAAGGCCTTCTGGGACATCTACCCACAAGGTGGTGGTTTCTTAGATGCGACACCAAAAGGACCACCAGCCACAGACAAATTAAACTTCAGAATTAAAATCTTTTGCTCAAAAGTCACTGACAGACAGCAAAAAGACAACCCACAGAATAGGAGAAAACTATCTGGAAAGGGAGTTTTTCTAGAGTATATAAAGAACTCTTACAACTAAAAAGCAGAGATAATCAATTAAAAAATGGGCAAAGTACATAGACAGACATTGCTCCTAAGATGATAAGCAAGTGGCAAATAAGCACATGAAAGAAAGCACAGCATAAACCAGCAAAGAAATATAAATCTAAACCAAAGGATACCACTTGCCACCCACAGAATGGCTATTATCTAAAAGACAGATGTAACAAAGTTTGCAGGAAGTGGAGAACTGGTCCCTCATACATTGCTGGTGGAGCTGTAAAATGGTACAATTATTTGGCCAACAGCTTGGCAGTTTTTCAGAAAGGCAAACAGAGTTACCATATAACAGGAGGTGTAACACATACAAGGTGGACAAGCCTTGAAATCATCATGCTAAGAGGAAGCCAGACTCAAAGGCCATGTGTTGCTTAGTTTCACTTATATAAAACATTCTAACGGGCAAATCCACAGAGAGAAAATAGATGAAGGTTGCCAGAGGCTCCAGGGGAAAGGGGTGGGAAGAGGAGAGTGCCTGGATTTCTTTCAAGGGTGATTAATGTGTTCAAGTTAGATAGCAGAGGTGGTTACTTTTCTAATATGTGAATTCTGGATAAAGTGGTTGCAAAAAAAGAAAAAGGATCTCGGAAAATTTGGGAGATGGAGAAGGTGGACCTCTCAGCACTGCTGATAGCAAAATAAGATGATATAAATCCTTTGAAAATAGTTTCTTAAAAAGTGAACTATAGACTTAACTCATGACCTGGGCATTTCTCCAAGAGATATGAAGGTGTGTGCTCAAACAAAATCCAGTACACATTGTTTACAGCAGCTCACTCATCATCACCCAGGCTGGCAACAGCACAGATATCCCTTAGCTGCTGAGGAGACATGTGCTGTGGCAGCGGGCACAATGGGCACTGCTCAGCAGAACAAGGAAAAAACTTGATACATGTGAAAGGAGTGGATCTCTCAAGCTGAGGGGGAGAAGGCAGACCAAAAAAGAAAGAAGGCACACACTGTACCCTGATACTCTACAGATAGATGCAAAAGTCTAGGACATACAAGCTCATCAGAAAGGAGAGTGAGTCAGGGGCTGCTTGGCGGTATAGAGACAGAGATGAAATGGAGGAAAGACCAAGGGCCTGAGGACATTCTGGAGGGTGCGTGACCAGTTTACTACCTTGATTGTGATGATGGCTTTGTGAATATACACATGTCAAACTAGAGCAAATATGCTTTAAATGCATGGAGCTCCTACAAAGTCAATTATACCTGGATTTTTTGTCAGAGTACCTGCAGGGCCTCCTGGTCTGGGGGGGCCTGCCCAGGCCTGCGGTACACGCTCAGCATCTCCTGAAGCACCTTCACATGGCTGCGCACTTCCTCCACAGCACTGACCCTCTTGGACACCTTCTCTGACTTTTCTTGTTCCTTTTGGGAAAAAGGAAAGGATGGAACGAGGGAGGTGCGAAGAGCTCAGAGAAGTCACTAAGCCTGTGCAGAGGGTGAGGGCTCAATACCCAGAATTCTGGGAAAGGCAATGCAGTGTGAGTACTCGGGGGCCTGCTAATTCATACCCCAGCCTCAATCTCCCTGAAAAACAAGATTCCCGAACCCAGACTCTGTCCACACCAATACCAGTCATTGGGACAGCAGCTGGGGTGGCTGAAGTGCTTTGAGCTCCTAGAAGTACACTTAGATTCTACTTCTAGTCACAGCCCAGGTGCCCACCAAGGAGCAGCATGTTCATCCCCAGCACAGGGCTAGACAACTGTCCCTTCCCCCAGCCAGGTGTTGATCCACACCCGTAAGCACATCCTCAGACATCGTGCAGCCCCGTCAATTGCCAGTTCTAAAAAGCCCACCAGAAACTTGCCCACCTCCTTGACCAAAGTCTTGATCAGCTGGTTCGCAGCCTGAAGATCCTCAGGGTGGTTGCTCTTCAAAAGCCTGGTCAGAAGCTGAAGGGTCAATGGGAAGAGCAGAGAACTGATTCCTCCGCCATGTGGCCCAGAGCAGCAGCATCACAATAGGAGAATCACACTAATAATTAACAGCTCACATACTTTAGACGCATCATCCTACCACCATACCCTCACAGGGCACTACAATGCAGGTGTCAGGACTCTCCCCGTCCGCCAACCACTAGGTTGGAGGTGAAGGATTATAGGCCCCAGGGCACTTTTAGCAAAGTCTAGAGACAATTTTTTCAGGTTGTCACAATTGGGAGTACTCCTGGCATCTAGAGGGTGCAGGTCAGGAATACTGTAAACATCCCACAATGGACAGGACAGCACCCACAGAGAACATCCACAATACTGAGGCTATCCTGCACCAGGCTCTCTATGATGACCCTGTTCACTTCATGCCCAATCCTGGCAGGAGGCAGGAACAGAGGAGTCGCTGATCAGTACGGCACCCGCAGGAGAGGAGCTGGAGAAGAAGGCAGCTCAGAAAATGGAAGAGCCCTGCCTGCTCTGCCTACAGGGACCCTAGGGTCACTGAGCACTAGGTCCGTGGGAAGGGCACAGGCGAGAGGCAAAGCTGGAAGGCAGAGGAGACCTAGGAGACACATGCATGGCCTGGAGCTTTCTTGGACCACCTTCCCAGGCATGGTGAAGGTCAGGAAGAGGGTGACAGACAGCACTGCTGTAGCTGGTGCTCAGGGCCCACCCTGTTCAGAGGCACTTATGAGGAGCCCTGAATCCTGGCCTCAGTTTGACCATTTTCCTTTCCCCTTTCCTCACCTCACTGGAAAGTCAGAGGAACAACGTTTCTGGGAGAAAGCAGTGGAAGGCAAACAGGTAGACCCTGCCTTACTGGCACTAAATCAGATCTGAGCCCAGACACAACCAATTCTTTCCTCACCACCGTTGTCCCCCAATCCCAGACATCAATAGATACGATCACTGTCCACGCTCCCCACTTGGGGTATCTTTTAGGCCTTCTTTCCTCAAGGACACTCACGCAGCTGCGAGGGGGTGCATTTGGTATCCACCCACCTATGGAGAACATGTCTAGACACCAGACCACCTCACTCATAAGGACTGCTCCAGGAAGGACTCCCCACTGCAGTTCAGAGGTCAGGGGACATTTTGGGAGAATCCAAAAAAAGAAAGGTCTGATCAGACTCCAGGTGAGGGAGGCGCTCCTTACCTTTGACTTTTCTTCATCAGCATCAAAGATGGAGCTCTTGGGCCAGGGAGAAGGTGGGGGCAAGATCTTATCCATGGGGAGTTTAGGGTCTTGCTTTATGATTCCTAAAACATGATTCATGAGGTTAGGGTACCGATAAGGGTATGTGCTAGTGTCAGCAAGATGCAGTATAAAGTCTGTTTCCTGAGCCTATGGGGAAAAACACCATCAACAACCTTAAAAGGAATTCCCCCAGAAGTGAGCCGCCCTCAGGAGAACCCAAGAACCAGCCAAAGACAGGGATATCAGAGCTAACTAGGCAGAACAGCCCAAGGGCTGGCAGTCACTGAGCCTTACACCATTAAAAACGCTGTTCATTTCATGCAGGTATGTAACGAGGACCCAGAAATTACTGTTGGATTCCTGATAGTCGTAGAAACATTAAGTGGGCACCTGTGATAGCAAAAACAAGCCACCCTGAATCTAGGTTCCCTCCCTACAGGGCCCGGGAGATGGGACATGGCCTCCGGGACACAGGATAGAGGCAGCGAGAGTGTGAGTCCAACCCTGACAACACTGCACAACCTTCATGGCAACACACAACTTTTCTTGATTCTATCATAAAGCTGAGCTCACAGGGCAACAACCAATTAATCTGAAACCTAAGGAGAGAGGGGCCTCCACGGAGAGAGGAGAGGTTACACCAGCACAATAAGCCAGCCAGCCAGCACCGGGCGACAACCACCTCCTGTTACAAAAGGCAATGGAATCAGACCCTCTCTAAGGTACAGGGCAAAGGAAGACCCAAAACTAAGAGTGGAACAGATTTTGGGGGGGAGGGGGGAACCTCTAGCAAGTATTTCCCACCTGAAATACTAGCTAACACTAGAAGAGTTAGAAATCTGTGTTGTGAGGAGAACCACAGCAGAACAATCTCCAAACCAGCCTAACTCCTGCCCACCAGAAGGAAAGGTCTGCCCATGCGAGGGACTAAAACTGTCTGTCCTCCTCGGGAACTTGCAACGCACAGCTGGCAGCACGAGGGCTAGCTATGGGCCAGACCTTGTTTCTTCAGCATCTGATAAGCATCCCGGATCTTGATATCTTCTGGAAACCAGACTGTCCAACTAAAAAGTATTTCAATGACTCTTCCTTTAACTTTTTCTGTGGTCCAGGACCCGAGGTACTGAAAATTAAAAGGAAGGAGAATTAGAGCAGGAAGGAACTTGGCGGAGCAGCCACTCCCAATAAAGAGCCGGCTGCCGAGGCCTGAAATGAGCTGCCCAGGGCTGGTTAAGAGCTGAGGCACAACTAGAGGCCAACTTTTCTGAAGCCCAACCCCAGGGCTCTGAGTTCCAAGGAGTCAACCCTTAAAACTTTTTTTGTTCTTAAAGCCCACATATACGGGCCAGGTCAGAGCCACTGGGGACACTCATTTTTTGACTGGAGCAAGTTCAGAACAATAAAATGTATTTGATCTTCGTGCCCACTCCTGACACTGAGTTTTAAATACCCTTAGAATTTCCCAAGTGACAGGAATGCCTTTCGTTACTCACAGTCCCTCTCCCCGCCACCCAGACATCCCAGAGTCTATGCCAGCCACTCCTCAGCCTCAAGGGAGGGGCTGGCCACTCCAGAAAGATCAGTCACAAGATCAGAGGACCAGAACAACCAGCCGCATCCTGACCCGGGAGAGGAGGGGGCTGGAGACAATTAGCAGGCCTGCCCGGGCTGAGGAGGGAGATAGTGGTTTGCAGGCTGGGGGCAGGGGCACAAGTGGACACAAGGCCAGTGATTTTATCTTCATACCTACATAGTGGAACTCTAGATAAAAACTCTGAAACAATGGGTTCAGAAGGCTTCCTGTTTGAACACGGATGTGCTAGGAGGGTGGTATGCCCAGGTTCCACAAGGAGAGGGCACAGAAGCTCTGCTCCCTTCTGACCCCCAAGACCTTGCACTATGTTTCTCTCCATTTATGTCTCTTAGGATAAAGGATAATAGTTGAGTACAGTGCTGTCGTGAGTTCTGTCTTTCCAGTGAATTATGGAATCTGGGTGGAGATCATGGGAACCTCCAAGTTAATGCAAGTAGCTGGGGGATGCCTGAGACCCATGGTTAGGGTCTGAAGGAGGTGTGGTCTATGTAGGACTGAGCCCCTTGTTAATTCTGGGGAGATGGTGTCAGAACTGAGTTGAATTACATCAGAGGACACATAACTGTAATCAGAGAACTGTTGCTGAGAAGCAGCAAGGAAAGGCCCCATCGATGTGAGGCCTGAAACGGGCCAGGAAGAAAGGTGCAGGGGACAAGGAGTAGGTGATGTGACACCTAAAGGCATACCTGGTACTCTCTTGCCATCTCTACCAGGAAAATTGCATCTACAAGTTGGGGATCCCCCCACCCCCAGCCAGAAACCCCCACCCACAAGGCCATCTTTAAAGGGAGAACTGGAGAAGGCTGACACTCCCAGGGCAGGGACCAGCTGATGAGCAAGGCGGTTGCCCTGAGTCTTAGAGAGGCCCTTCCCTCCCAGCAGAGAGGTGGGCAGGGCCTGGCGTGAGCCGGCCTACCTGGGCACTGAAGAGGGAAACAGGAGCCTACAGTTGGGGGCAGGTGAGTACATGAGCAGGGCCAAGTCCCGGGCACTCACCTTTGGGGACAACACTTTGATCAGCTCATTCAGGAAGCGGAATTTAGCTACCTCGCTGTGGAACTTCTCTCCACAGTGGCTCACGCACATCTCCAGCACCTGCACAAACATGACCCCACGGGGAGGAGAAAGGCATGGGCTCCAGGGCTCATCTCAGATCCCATGAGCATCTGCTGGAACCATAGTTGGTGTTTCTTCAAGACTTTGAGGACACGAAGTTTTAGAGAAAGGGTGACATTTTCAGATTAAGAAAAAATGTCACCTGCTTGACTTTGCTGCATCTGTCAACCAGCAAACAGCGTAGTGTGCTGTGTACCCTGAGGTCACCCCCCAACCCCTGTAAGGAGACCCTTGGAACAGAGTCACTTCCTCCTCCCAAGCAGCAATTTGATACGCAGCATTCAAGAAGTGCTGCGCCCAGGGGCCCTGCAGCACTCAAGTGGCAGGCTGGCTGTGGACACATTTGCCTTGGTCCACACTGCTGTTTCACACTTCAAACAAGTCACCGACACTAAAAATTCAGAGACGGCATGTCAAAATCTGGATTTCTGGTTTCTCTTTTAAACAAGGAAGTTCTAGCAACACTGGGTCATGCTCACGTCTGCCAACAGTCATCTGTCCCGTCTCCCGCTGCCTTCTCCAGACTGCACATGTGTGCTCCAAGATTTTGGTCCCTCCCCCCAGCAGCTCACTCTTTTATGTGACCAATCTGGCCCTGTGGGCACTTGAACTTGCCAGGCACACTCTAAGAAGGGTAAAAGAAAATAAACCTTTCCTTCCTTCTCCCAAAGCAGGCTCAACACAGCCCTCCAGACACAGACCTCAGATGGGGCAATCTGAGCCCAGAGCTGCCTACCGGCCTCCTTCCCCAGGCCAGTGAAGAACTCTCCATCCCACCCAGTGGGGCCTAGCACCACACCCTCTCTAGCGCCAGGACCGGACAGCTCAGGCTAAGAAACTAACGAAACTCACCATTAAGCCATAGAGGGCTTCCTTCTCTTGTGGAGACTGGATCTTGTGGGCCAGCAGCCAGGGCGCATGTGTTGGGCTATGGGAAAATAAAGAGACCTGAACCCAAGGGGAAAAGAAAAACTAACCAATCTGGCTAAATCTGCTGGGCCAAGTTGCCTGTTGCCCAGGAGCCTGGGTCCCAAAGCCAAGGCAGTGTCTCCATGCACAGCCTGCGCGTGAGGCTCTGACGGAGGCTGACTCCGAGGCACTCTTCTTGCAGCTACGGCAGCGCAGACTTCTTTTTGCCCGGGCCACATCATCCTCCCCAAGACAACTCACCAGAAGGCCCCAATGTGAGCCGGTGGTGAACAACACAGACCCCGCCTGTCATATGACACATGTTCAGTGAACTTTGTAGTCAACCTTCTAGCCCATTTCAAAATGCCGATAACTGAGCCACATGTAAGCACCTGGATGACTGACTTGACTCTTCAATTGCTAACCTGATGCTCTAGATGTGGTGGAAGGTGGGCCTTGTGCTTTATTTTTTTTAAAGATTTGTTTATGCATACAAGAAGTGGGGTGCAGGCTAGAGGTGCAGGGGGTGAGAGGATTCACCAGAGACAGCATGGGGAGAACAGGCAGATCTACTGAAATAGGGGATCTACTGAAATACACTGCGGACGAGACAGGAGAGGTCTGCTGTGCCACATGGGTCACCTCCCTGGCTGGGGATAGCTTCAGAGTGCTGGCACTTAACCCCCTGCATCACCAGGGAGCCCCAAAAGGTTACATTTAAATGATGGAAAATGTACCAGTCTCCTTCACATTGCTATGCATTCTCTCCAGAACATTCAGGTCTCCTCAGCATTGATGTTGTATAACATTAGCCACTCATAATTGCCAGTTATAAACCAACTGTTCTGTTTAAAAAAAAAAAAAAAAAACAACCCACAGGAGTCCTATTTCTAGAAAAATAACATTCTCAGTGCATAATGGAAGGGGGTGGGGAAGGAAAGGAAGTCTAACTGTCAGCCCCAAGAAGCAAAAGCTTGCCCTGAGCTGAGGCATCTCTGGGACAAGCGTGTGTGGGATGGACACCTTACCCATTGGGATCAGTATTCACTTGCTCGCAGAAATTCTGGATAGCTGACCAGTCCTGTTCTGGCATGCTTGGGTCTGTGGCTTTATCTGCCAAGGAAATAAAAAAATTAAGGAAAGTTGTAAGGGAAAAAGAGAACTATCTCACTACAAAAAGCCTGACAGTCAAGGGCCATGCCATCACCTCTCTCGGAGATGAGACCTGGGGGACACAGGTGATCAGGACAGGGACCAGTGCCCCTCCGGTTCACCACCAGCAGGCAGGCCTGTTTCTCATGCACAGGTCAAGCCACGGGGGCCTTCTTCAAGCCCCAAACCAGACTCCTGCTCTCTGCCCTGCATGAGCACAGTATCTGAGAGGCTAACCAAGTTTCTTAGCTTGGAAGCCTGTAACAGGAAGACCAGAACATACTAGGAGACTCTGAAGTGGCTCTACTTATGTATCCCAACATCTTCTCAAAAGTGATACCCCTAATTCTAAGGCTTGGCTTACTGATTCCTCTCTGACCAGCCAGTATAAGAAGCTTTCCCAAGTGATAAGAGGACCCTCCTCGCATTCACACCTCAAAATGTAGCTCCTTTCTATAACTTTAGGCAACTCCAGGGACTCCAGATCCAATCACGATAAGAGTCTCCCCTACCAGAATTGTATTTGGATAAAATCTGCAGATACTGAGTATCAAAGGCAACAGGGCACAGCCAGGGGCAGGAGACGCTTGGAGAAAGGGGACTATCGGGGGGCCTATCATGAGCCCAGGCCTGCTGAGGGAAGGGGCGCTCCTCCACCTTCCTGGAATTAGGGGTTGTAGGGATCTTTCCTGGTGCTTCAGTCCAGAATGCTCATCCAGCAACCCAACAAGGATGCCACAAGCCGGGCCCAGGCCCAGGAATCCGGCCATGGCCGCCTCTCCATCCTGTCCTTTCATCACCCGGCTCTCTCCCCACTGCGGCGCACCCTGGCCGGCCCTCCTCACAATGAAATATTTTACTGCTCCTGACAGAGCAGCTCTCTCAAGCTCTGCAATTAAACTGATTCTCAAGGTCATAGCTCTGATGTCACTATTCCCCCAGCCAGAATGTTCACTCCTCTCTTCTCCACATCTCATCCATTCTTCACAGCCAGTGGAATTCTCAGCTCCTCCCCGCACTGCTCCAGCCCTTCCCACTCTCCTCCCTCCTGATGCCTTAAGACTCTACAGTCAGCCAGAGTTGAACTTCTCCTGGCTGCAGCCACACCACGCCACGCCGCGGAAGTCATGTGTCTCCCAGGTCAACAATGAGATTCGAAGGAGGACAATCACCCATCTTCCCACCTACCAACTTCATTCCAAGGTGACAAAGGAGAGCAAAGGAACAATATCATCAGTTCCCAGACACCTCTCTCCTTTTCCTAAGCGCTTTCCCGACGGAAGCCTACACACCCCTCCTCCCGGGTCAATGCCTTTCCTCACAGACACGCGCTTGAGCTTTTCATCTCCCGCCCTAGAGCACAGACGTCCTTCTACCTGCCCGCACCCCGTGAAGGGGATCTCCAACGCCAACCCTTGCAAATGCTGCCTTTATTAGGCAAATACATGGCAGCCTGTTATCTGGCCCGCCAAATGCCAGCTAAATAAACCGGCTCGGTGCCTGGGCCTCCCAGTGGCCTGGTGGGGCTGCGACAGGCACGCGGAGCAGACGCATCCTTGGGTTCTCTGAGCGCGCGTATCAATCCTTCACTATGAAGTAAGGACAACAGTGCCTTCCTCATGGGCTTGTCATGAGATTAAAGGCGTGTCTGAAGAGCTTGGTGAAGCAGCAAACACTAAGTAACCATAAAGGATGGCTAGTGTTACCATGTATTACAACGCACAGTCCCCACCTCTTAATTCAAAAATAGGTACCCCTCTTATATTCCCCAAAGTGCCTTCCCCATGAGAATAAAAGAAACACTATGAAATAAATTTAAAGCAGTGACTCTCAGGAATTCTGATTAAGGGGATCTGACTCATCTAAGAGAATTCTTCACCCTTTAAGTTGACGAAGTTGCAGTCTAAGACTGACACCTGAAAGGCAGTCAGACTTCAACACAGCTCTTAACATCCAGCCCCTAACATCCCCAGCCCACCAAGTGAAGAAGTATTGACAGGTACCAGTTTTTTCAAAGAAAGGAAGAAATAAACCTGCCAGTTAAGCCACATTCCAAACCCCTCACCAAGGCCAAGCAGCAAAAAGATCTATAAAGCGTATGATCATTTTTTATTTGCTAAATTGTGTAATCTTATATGAGGAGTCATTCAAAGTTCATTATAGCCCCCCCAAAAAGGCAATAGTAACAGCTAGCTTTTTTGTTTTTAAAAGAACTTACTGTGGTCAGACATCTTGCCGCATCCCTTCCCCTTGAGTCCTCAGAACAACGGAGGCTGGCACTATGATCTTACATTTTACAGACAAGAAACTCGCCCACCCACAAAGCTAGAAAATGACCAAAACAAAAACTCAGTCCTGCCGGGCCCTGAGGGAAAAAACATTTCTCAGGGCCAAGTCTTTACCACCTTGACAAAGGCAGGGCCTCTTTTGGTGACTCTGACTTTCTTGTCACTAACTTAACAGCTCCCTGAGGCAGGAAAATGGTCTGTCTCCATCTTCACTTGCTCCAGCACAGCACAGGTCTCCACTGAATGAATGAATGAATAAATGAATGACGTCATTTTTTTTGCTAGAGTTTGGCCAGTTGGCCGAACACGCTTCTGACACCAGGAGGGGGTTGTTCCAGTTCTGAAACAACTGGGTCTCCAGACACCTAATCTTCACCTGCCCAGCTACCTCAGAGGCCTTGAGCAGTCCCAGAGAAAAGGACCCCCAAAGGACCAACAGCTGGGTGTGACAGGCCATCTCCCCAAGGAGAAGACAGAGGCCTGACAGGGCATGACTGGGGAGACCCAACGACCCTTGCTTTACTTTTGGTGACCATCACAGCCCCATCAGGGGTGGAAGGCCTACCCAGACACCGAGGTGGTTTATGTAGTTGGCACTAGGCAGGACAGTTAACAGCTGCCATATATTTGCCTAATAAAAGCAGTGTTTGCATGCATTTTAAGCTTGTCCAGAGAGGCATTTAGATAACAGCTGAGCCTCCAGCTGAGTGAAAGGACTCCTCCACAAGAGACTAATTCAGAAGTCAAATCATCTCACGCTAGCTGCCAACCACCCGGGTCATGGGGGTCATGACTCAGCACTAGGAGCTGCCTGGCTAGTTGGGGAGCCCCCCACAGGCCGGGGGGGGGGGGGGCGGGCACAGGCCTTGGGGAAGCAGTCACTGGAGGGGCATGTGACCTTTCCTCCTTCTACAGCAAGAGGGACACTGACACCCTGCTACTGTCCAGAAACACCCAAATGAGCCAAGCCGAAAGCCCAAGACCACCACTACAAGGGCTCATGCCAGGCTCCTACAGAAAGAAGACACATACCCCTCAGGGAAGCTCAGAGAATATAGAGTGCAATCCAGACCCCCAGATTCCCCAAGGGCATCAAGGTAGGGCTGGAAGACAGGGCAAATCACCTGGGTGTGGATCTGGGTGGTAGCAGAATGGAATTTACTGAGCCCCCCAAACTCACTAAGCTACTACCTCCCGGGCAGCTAGAGTCTACCAGAGCAAGAATCCCAGAGACCAAGGGGACCCAGAGCTATTTTTAATAGCACAGACAGGCAACAACCTAAAGTGCCCCCCAGCTGGGAGCTGGCTGAATAAATGACAGCACCCGCCCAAGAGGCCTACCCCACAAACAGGAAGGAGGCCCCTTCGATGCAGTCATGTGGCCAATGACCAAAATGAACCAGACGGGGAAAGCTGCAGAAAGCACAGAAGCGACTGTTTGTATTCTTAAAGTGTAAGCTTCTGGTAGCGGCTTCCTGATGTGCCTTTGGAAACCACCTTCCCCAATCCTAGGTCCCATGTTTTTCCTTTTTATTCTTTTTCTTTTTTTTTATTTTGGTTAAGCCAGTATGAGTTAGTTTTCTGCCTCTCACAACTAGAAAGACTAACTATAGTTAAAGCTACCATTTACCTCTCACCCACGACTGTTCCAGGTGCCCCTCACAGCCCTCAGAGGCGCATGCCTGTGCCACCGCAGGTCAGACACAGCTGCCTGGTGCTGAGGTAAGAGCTGTCAGTGACCTGAGCACAGGGGTCCTCAGGCCCCTCCATCCCACCTGGACTACACACATTCCTTCAACTATAGCCCCTCCTCGCCATGCCATCAACCCTCCTTCCTTCCATGGCACCTCCTCCCTGCCCCACCCTACCCCCTCCAGAAATATGGTTTAAACCAGAGCTCACCCTCTCCGTCAGGCTGGCGGGGGAATCACACAACCACAGACTCCAAGACACATTTCTGATGTCCCATGAGCACACTGAAGCCCAGAATCAGAGGCACTCATGCAGAAAAGGAGAGGCAAAGTGTGCAGATATCATGTCAAGATAGGGGGTGGGGGGTAACTGCTATCTACCGCAACCAGGGGTCCTACTCAACATCCCGCAGTGCACAGGGCAGTCCCCACAACACAGAACTCTCAGGCCCAAAATATCGAGTGAGACTATGCCAAAATCCTGTTCTCAAGTGTCCAGGTAGGCTGCCTTTTGTTTCTCTTACAAGTCATCCCAAACTTCCCCACTTTCCTCAAGCCCGCCTTCCTCTGACCCTAGTGGTGGCAGTGTGATACTGACAAAGGAACCTGCATCATCTTTTTCTCCTTCCCCAGACGCTCAAACAAGAGGCTCACTTCCCCTCTGCGAGGCTGTCAGCCCTTCCTGCTCTTGCCCTGAGCTCCGCAGCACCACAGAACCCCTCCAGGGGCTTGAACTCGGGGCCTAGAACTAGGGAGGGCTAGTTCCCCAGAGGAAGAGCAGCACAGACTGGGACTCAGAGTCACGCTCCCCTTTTCAAATCTCCTCACACCTGAATTCTGTGGCAACCTTCTCCCCTCCATTCACTAATGCCTTTTTTAAAAAAAAAGGGAGGGCGGTAGCTGGTGGCCAGTGCTACAACCTCCCCACAGGTTCTTTCTATCAGAACCTACACCAGACAAATTCTATATATTTTTTTAAAAGATTTATTTTATTTAGGCATACAGAGCTGGGGTGTAGGCCAGAGGTGTGTTTGGGGTAGGGGGGGAGGGATGGTAGTGAGAGGATTCACCAGAGACAGAGTGGGGAGCAGAACAGACAGATATACTGAAACACACTGCTGAGGGGAGCAGCGGGTGAGACAGGAGAGGCAGGAGAGGTCTGCTATGCCATGTGGGTCACCTCCCTGGCTGGGGAGAGCTTCATAGTGCTGAGACTTAACCCCTTGTGCCACCAGGGAGGCCCCCCAAATTCTATATTTCAAAGTAGTTGTTAACTTTTAAGATCTCAGATTTCACATAAAAATAGAAGTTTTAGCCCTACCTGAAAAACCATTAGATCCCACCACTTTGGGGCCACAAGGGTCCAAAACAGCTGGGACTAAAGAAGCCCCTTCTTGGAGCAGCCACCTTTCCCGTGAGTCTCCTCCGTGAGCCAGCCGCTAGCCGATCTCTAGGCCAGCCCTGGACCTTTTTTTTTTTTGCCACTGCAACCAAGCCTACAGCTCTCCATGGCCTCCTAATCTGTCCCCAGCATTTAACTAAAAAAATCTCAGTAACCTTTTAGTTACCAAATTCAGATCCCCCTTCTCCTTTGTCATCCTACTCCGCCTTTTGCTAGCAAACCTACTTACCAACTACACCCCTCCTTTGTCTGTGACTCCTTCTCCCTGCCTTCATCCTTCGTCTGCTCTGTCTTCAGGCGGCTTTTCCCAACTGCTTCTTAAATGTTGCACGCCTCCATCTCCATACCTCTGCTCTCCTCAACATACACTGTCAGCCCTGGACAACCTGGACAACCTCACCGCCGCTGATTTGAAGACTCTCAAGCCGACTTCCAGCTCTTGCCCTCTCGAAAGCCAACCAAATACCTAGTGTCTCCTTCTGACTATGCCATAAGTACCTCAAACTCCATAACCCCACTGCCCTTCCTTCCTAAATCAGCTCCTCCTCACAGGTGAGGCGTCTGTTACCAAACCAGACCTGAACCTGAACCCCAGAATCCATCCTAGATCCTCCCTCCCCCATCTCTTGCCTCCACTCCAATACACCAAGGCTGTTGACTCATTACTTCTGCTATCCATCCCCACTCCCTCTGTCTCACCTCAGTCTCTAAACACTATGAACAGCTTCTCTGCTCCCCCTGCCGCACTGTCACCTGCCAACCTTTTCACTTCCATGGGGCTGCAGAGGATGCTTTTTTAACAGGTGAACTGAACTAGAGATCAGTCTGCTGCTGAAACACCAACACTCCCCCAAATCACAGAAATAAAATTCAAACATTTCTGCAGCATCCAAGATGTTTGAAGGCCTCGCCCCAAATGTGCCTCCTCCCCTGACCCTTTTCTCTTCAGACTTTGCACGATGTCACTAAGGACCTCCTTGCTCCCTCCACACTCTGTCCCCCCAGCTTTTGCGCATGGAGTTTCCTGTGGCTGAAATGTTGTCCCCTCCGTGGTCCGCTCAAATGTTTCCTCCGCTGTGCCAATCCTCAGGGAAATACACCAACTCCCACCACCACGCTTGAAACGCATGCCTCGCCCCGAACTTCTGTTCACCCTACAAAGTGCCGTTATTGTTGACTTGTACCCCCCAAGCACTGCCTTTGCGAGCGAGGCCCTGTGTCACGCATGTCCGCGCTCCCAGCACCCTGCAGAGCCTGACGCAAGGAGCCAGGTCGCTGTCCTGGCACGGCAGGGACACCTCCCCGGGGCCTGCCAGGAGGCATGTGGGAGACGACACACACATATGGGGGGGAGGCATATGGGAGTAAACATGTGCAAAAGCTGTAATTTTTCTTCCACTACCTGTTTGCTAAGTATCACCTGTGTCACCCACTAATTACGCGGGACCTGGCTCGTGCACTTGCAGCGGGTCAAGCCCAGGGCTCGCGGCGAGGCCGAGGCGGGCAGCCGGATCCGGACCGCTCTCGGCTCGAGAGACTGCAGGAGGCGGCCCCGCGCCCGGCCGAGAGCTTCCTCAGGTGCGAGCCCCCACCTCCGCGAAACGGGCCGAAACGGGCGCCGCCCCCGGGGTCGCGAGGGCCAACAAAGGCTGAGCTCGGCCGGGCGCCGCGCGGGGGCTGCGCCGGCGCCGCGCGAGTGACGTCTCGGGCCCGCGACCCCCGGGCGAGGGGGCGGCGGGACCCGGTGCGTGCGCGGCGCGCGCCAGGGGCTTCCCCCCACACCCCCCGCGCGCCCCTCCCCGCCGCGGCGCGCGAGCCAGGCCGGGGCCTCACGTGCGGCGCCCGCTACTCACTGAGCCACCGCTCCAGCGCCGCCGCCGGCCCCGCGCGCCCCTCGGCCGCCTCGGCCCCCGCCGCCGCCCCGGCCCCCGCCGCCACCGCCGTCGCCGCCATGGCCCGGCCTCAGCCGCCGCCGCCCGGCGCGCTCCGGGGATGCCGACGCGGCAGCCGCGGGCCGGCACGTGACGGGGCGGGGCCTCCTCGGACCACGCCCACCGCAGGCCCCGCCCCCGGGCGGGCCGCCGCCTCCCGCGACCCCTACCCTGGCCCCAGGGCCCTGCAGACGCCCCCGGGTCGGGGCCGCCGGGTCCCGCACCTCGAAACTACGCTGACCAGATGGAATGCAGGGAAACTACACTGGCCAGATGGAATGCAGGACGTGAGCCGCTTGAGTAACACATTTCATTTATTGGTACTTTTTTTTTTAAGATTTATTTATTTATGCATACAAGAGCTGGGATACAGGCCAGAGGTGTGGGGGGTGACAGGATTCACCAGAGACAGAGTGGGGAGCAGAAAAGGGAGATCGAGGGAAAGACACTGCTGAGGAGAGCAGCGGGCGAGTCAGGAGAGGCCTGCCGCGCCATGTGGGTAGCTCCCTGGCCGGGGATTGAACTTGTGCTGCAGAGGCTGCCCATATCCTCATAGGTTGTGTCTTAACCCCTTGCGCCACCAGGGAGGCCCCTATTGGTACTATTTTTATGCAGGAGGGTTTGCCCCAAACCCTTTCTCTAAAATGACACGCCCACCTGGCCTCCCTCCACGCTGCGATTTATTTTCTCCATAACGCACTACACCATCCGTGTACTAGATATTTACTGGTTTATTTTGTTGAATAATTGCCCCCTAAAAAAAGGTCGCGATTCTCCCATATTGTGACACAAATACGTGTTAAATATTTTATTTAATTCCTTAATTAAATGAGAGAAGCAAGCAGATGTTATAACCAGTTAAAAAGAGCAATCAAAAACGGACAAATATTTTCAGAATATAGAGAAAACAAAGAGTCAGGAAAAGACAACACTGGAAAGCTGACCATAGATAGATCTGGGGCATACATCAGGGGAGGAGACGGGAAAGGGAATACAACAGGGAAGGGAAGAGCACAGGGGGCTATGGTGATGGTGCATGGGTGCTGTGGTGTGGGAGAGCTCTGGGGACTGCATCCGAGGGGAGAAACCAAATACTGTACAAAAATGAACAATGATGTAAGAAAACATTTTTTTAAAGGACAAATTTATGTTGCAACAGAGCAATGTTGGGAGGAATGTACAAAGGGATACAAAAGGAGCTATTCTACCATTAGGGAGGGTTGTCCATGCAGCAGACAGGATTAAGTCGAGTGTCTACAGGCAAGAATGTATCTGATATCCACAGATAACGGCTGTGTCTGTAGATCTGGTTACCCACAACTTGTAGAGCACAGCTGAGACAATGAGGGCTAAAACCAGAAGGGTGTGCTGGCAAGATAATGTATAATTTTCCACCGAAACACAAGTTCCTCTATGCTCCATTACCTATCTTACCCCATTAAGCAGAGACTTTGATTTCACACTTCTGTTTTCCCAGTACCTAGAATAGTGCCTGGCACACCCATGCCAGGCAGACCTCTCCTGTCTCACCTGCTGCTCCCCTTAGCAGTGTTTTTCAGTCAGTCTGCCTGTTCTGCTCCCCACTCTCTCTGGTGAATCCTCTCATCCTCCTGGACATCTGTCCTGTACCCCAGTTCTTGTATGCATGAATAAATAACTCTTTTTAAAAAAGAGAGAGAGAGAGGAGAGGATTCACCAGAGACAGAGTGGGGAGCAGAACAGACGGATCTACTGAAATCCACTGAGGGGAGCAGTGGGGAGAAAGGAGAGGTCTGCTGCGCCGTGTGGGTCAGCTCCCTGGCCGGGGATCGAACTCAGACCAGCCCCTGGAAACTTAACCCCTGGGCCACCAGGAAAGCCCTTTACGTTAAATCTTTTACAGTCAATAGTTAACATGGGCTGCTAGAACAAAATGCCATAGACTGGGTGAATGACTAACATTTATCTCTCACAGGAGGCTGGGTTCCTGGCAAACCTCTCTTGCTGGTTTACGAAGCATTCCCTTCTTGCTGTGGGATCATAAGAGTGAGATATGAGGGGGAGAAAAAGAGATGGGAGGAAGAAAGGAAGGAGGAAGAGAGAGAGATTCAGCCCTTAAATTATTCAAATGGGGGAAATTTTGCACAGCAATGAAAATGCAGCATTGTCTACAGCACACCTTCTGTATTGTTCCATTTTGGTTCTCTGGGAATTATTTTATATCCCTGTCACCTAAAGATAACCAAAAACAATAGAAAATTATTCTTATTTGTAAACATCTAAATGAATTCTCTCTGGAGAGGAAAGACACATTCCTCTGCCTGGGGAAAAACCAGTTTGCCTGCATTTGCACATTCATTTCAATATTTCTGATGGATAATTGTGTCTGTTCTTTGGCCTCTTCTTTGAGCTCACCAGTTTCTTCATTGTTGTACTATCTCACAGGTTTATTCATTAAGATAAAATCTTACCAGTTTATTAAAGGGTTAGATAAAATCTTAAACACATATCTCTCAAAAATTCCACATATCTAGCAACACAGAATCCAGGTCTCCTCATTGCAAAAAAAAATGCATGGAGATGGATGAATAGAGGCTGTGCCCTCTGGAGGGGGCACCAGCTCCCCTTTTTGCCAAGGACCTGCCATCACCTCTTTAATATTTACGATACCTGACTTGCTTTACTGATCTTGGGGACCTGCATGCATTGAACATTTTGACACATGGAGCAGTGGTTTTCAAACTAACATGTGTCAGAATTACCTGGAAGGCTTATTAACACACAGAATGTAATGCAGATGGCCAACAGGCATATGAAAAATGCCCATCATCACTTCTCAACAGGGAAAAGCAAATCAAAACCACAATGAGATACCACCACACACTGTCTACAAAAAGACCAAAAACAAGTGTAGGTGGGTCTCCCTGGTGGCCTAGGGGTTAAGTCTCAGTGCTATCACCACTGCAGCGTGAGTTCAAGCCCAGCCAGGGAGCTGACCCACATAGCTCAGCCCATGGCTTCGGTCTCACCCACTGCTCCACTAAGCAGTGTATTTCAGTAAAATCTGCCTGTCCAGCTTCTCTGTCCCTGCTGAATCCTCTTACATCCCCTGTGCCTCGGGCTACACCCCAGTTCTCTGCAAATAAAAAAAAAAGTGCTAGTGAGAATGTGGAGAAAAAGGAGCCCTCATACACTGTTGGTGGGAATGAAGACTAGGCCAGCCCCTCTGGAAAACAGTATGGAGGTTTCTCAAAATTTATTAAAATATATTAAATTATAATAAAAATATGACCCAGCAGTCCCACTTCGAGGTGTCTATTCAAAGCATACAAAAACATTTAATCGAAGAGCTATATGCACTCCTATGCTCACTGCTGCACTATTTATAATAGCCAAGTTGTAGAAACAACCCAAGTGCCCAAAAACAGATGAGTAACTTAAGAAGATGTAGTCCATATACACAATGGAATACTACTTTGCTATTAAAAAAACTGAAGTCTTTGGCCTCCCCTGGTGGCGCAGCGGTTGGGTGCTGAGTGCCCACAGCCTCTGCGGTGCCGGTTCAATCCCCAGCCACCGGCAAGGGTCCCACATGGTGCGGACCTCTTCTGCTGTGCCCGCTGCTCCCCACAGCAGTATATTTCCTCAGTCTGCCTGTTCTGTTCCCCACTCTGGCTCTGGTGAATTCTCTCACCCTCCCATGCTTCTGATTGTGCCCGTTGCTTGTATAAATAAATAAATCTTTAAAACAAAACAAACAAAAAAAAAACTGAAGTCTTCCCATTTCAAACACCATAAATGGAACTGGAGGAGATTATGATAAGCAAAGTCAGTCAGATAAGCAAAGGAGAAAGACAAATTTTGGATGATTTTACTTATATGTGGAATGTAATTAAGCAAGACAAGGGAAGAGGGAAAAACAAGCCCTTGGAATCTCACTGCAAAACTTCCACTACCAGATGGGGTAGTGGGTGACAGTTAAGTGGGGGAGGGGACCCAATGGATTGAGGCAAGTAATATCGGTGCTTTGGTGATGGGTGTGGTGTGGTAATGATGGAAGCTTAGAGTAGAAAAATTAGGATGGAAGATTTCCCAGGGACAGAACCTGGGGGATGGAGAGGGATGCTTAACTAGAAGGTAAACCAGCTATGGAAGTTTCCAAAAATCTGAGGTGGGGGCAGAAAAGATGACCAGTTAAAGAACCAACCCAATATGACCCTGGGGCAATAAATGCCACAGTCATTTCATCAAAGAACCTCACATAAAGATACCCTTTGCTCTGACAAAATGCAGCTCTCTGCCCGCCCAGGTATCCCTTTCTCTTCCTCGTAAACCGGCCCTTTCAAAATGCAGAACTTGTCCTTTAAGGCTGCCTGTCTGTGTCTATGCGGGCATCTCTCCTTTTTCTCTTTTCCTTAATAAGCTTGTTGTGTGCTGATGAACAGGAACATCTGCTAAAATCTTTCTCAGAGGAACCCAGAACCCCACACACTGAACCCCATCATCTGAACACATCAGTGACATTGTAAGGGCAGGAGGGGCACCGAGCAGGTTCTTTATGTTTCTATGCAGATGGGGTAAAGGAGGAGTCCTGGAGCCCTCAGTGGCTTTTGCAGGCTTTTATTGGGATTTACCAGGTACACGGCAGGCAGAGGTTCTGGCGGGCCGGGAGGCTGGCAGGCCTCCCAGCCCCCAGCAAGTCTTCACTCTTTCTGGGCTCTCCGGTGTTCTCTCGGCTTCTCTGCTCCTTTCTCAGCTTCTTCTTGCTCTACTTCTGTCTCGGCTTCTGCTGGTGTCCCCATGACGCCACCCTTAAAAGCCCAGTCTTAGCCCAGGTGAATCCCATCTACATAGGCCCACACCCTACTCCAGGTGCCCGCCATCAGGCCTGCATTCAGGACCGTGGGGTTCCGTTATCTATCCTAATGGAGGGAGGGCAGAAAAGCCTGATACTTTTACCTACCCTACAGACATACACCTGATGAGGTGTGAATGTATACCCCTAAAATATACAGTATGGTAATCCAACATCACCCCAATAATAATAAATAAAAATGTCTGCTTAGCATAGAAAACCAGCATGGAATGGAGGGCCTGGCCCACCTGGGTTCTGGTTCAGCAGATCTGGGGTGAGGCCCAAGAATCCGTCTTTCTAATTAGGCTTCAGGAGCTGCTGCTGCTGCAGCTGCTATAGTGACCACAGCTGAGCGCTTAAGGGATAAGTGAGTGGGAAGAAAGTAGTTCAGGTTAGTGCAGTGGTTGGTGTGGGGGTTTTGCCTTCAGACAGAATTAAGAGGCCTTTCTAGGTCCCTTTTTTGTGCTTGGACAGGTCTTCCTGTCCAAGGTCTTCTCTGCCTTTCCATCTCCTTTATGTAGAGTGTGTGGCTGGTTGTCTGTCTCTCCTTTCTGGGCACTTCATAGGCTGTAAATGAAGTTATCAGGCATTTTTCTGCCCTCCCAGCCGCTAGCCTCTATGACCACCACCTGAAGTCTGACCCTCCTCTCAGCTTGTGTGATGCCCAGGGCCAATGGGTGTGGTGAGGGGCACGTGTGCCCAAAGAGCACAGGCATGTGCATGTGTAAATGCTCACACCCGTGCCTAGAGAAGGAGGATAAAGACAGCGGCAGCGGCAGAGCTGAGGATCTCTCTAAGGCAAGACTGTGAGATGAAATGAGAATACCAGAGAAAAAGGCCAGGGGAAAGAGAGAGCAAAGATTCGTGGGGTGCTGGGAGGCTCGATTGCCTGCCTGCCTCCCAGCCCCCCTGGCTGGCCCATGCCTGCCTCTTTGCTGGTCCCGCCACCCTGCCTGGCGTGCCTGTGTACCTGGTTCCCTGCTCCAACACTAAAGGCCTAAAAATCTGTCGACGGCTGCAGGACTCTGCCCAAATGCACAGTGAACCTGGTGTGCATGCTTGCACAACATAGGCACAAAATGATTATAGGTAGAACCAGAATTCTCAGTAACTGCTTCTCTAGCACCAGTTGGGAACTAACTGTACCCTAGTTCCTTCTTTCTCCAGTGTCCTCCCTCTGTTGTCTGTCAAACTACCTCAGGGCTGGGCTGCAAGATTTAGCATATGAAAATACAGGAAGCCCAGTGAAATCTGAATTTCAGTCCAACAGTAAATAATTTCTTGAGATATAATTAACATACAGCTTTAGAAGCAGTTTCAGGGGAACAAACTGATTCACTATTTGTATATGCCACAAAATGATCACTAGAGTAAGTGAACACCCATCATCAGTTATTTTTTCCCTTGTGATGAGAAGTTTTAAGATCTACTCTTAGAAATTTTCCAACACACCAGATAGTATTGTTAACCACAGTCATGGTGCTCTATAGGACACCCCTGGAACTTCTAACTGGAGGTCCGGAACTTTTGACCACCTTCACTGATTTCCCCCACACCCACATCTCTATAAATATTTTTTTGGCACATATATGTTTCAAATATTCTATGGGACAAACTTATACTAAAAAATTATTCACTGTCTATCTGAACTCAAAAGTAAAGAGCAACGACCCAACTCCTGGCCAGGCAGAGCCTTCCTTGTCTGCCTGCCCCACACCAGGAGATCTGTATTCCTCTATCACCTTGTTCGGGGCTGCCCTGTAACACTTTTGTTACCACATCCACACTCATATGAGTGATTGTTCGTCTCCCAGGAGACTGATCTCTTTGAGGCAGGGCGTTTACCTTTTCTCTTTTTTTTTTTAACGCTTAGAAATTGAATGAATGAATGAAACAAACATCTATGGACTGAGCTGCCACTACCAATGAGACCTCGTCTTGCAGGGTCTGGCACACATCAGATGTTTGCCAAATGAATGAAGACAGGATAGAATGGACTTGGCCCAAAGGGGTTCTCTAGATAGAGAAAGCTCCCCCTGCAACCTGGGCTGGACTGTCCCACAGTCAGCTGAGAGAAAGATGTTGGGGATCAAAGCTGAGGGGGCTCTGACCTGGACAGAAAAGCTGTGATCCTAACATTCTGCCCAGATATAAAGGATAAGTTTGCAGAGCACCCCCAGGCTCGTAATGAACAAGTGCCAAGTCAAACTTGTACTGACTTCTGAATTAAAAAACATTGGCATCGTGTGATTCACTAATGAAAATAACATTAAAAAACAACATTCAGATGAGCGAGTTTTAAAGATCTTACTGACTTTATTCAATGATTCACGAATCAGGCAGCATCCAATCTAGCAGATGGAAGGCATTTGAGGAGCAGTCCGTAGTGAGCAGAAGAGAAGCGGGACCACAGGGGTATGAGCAAAAGGCAGATGGGGTGTGGCAAGGTCCCTTTCCTCTTGGGGATGGCAGGAGCCTGGTTGGGCAGTTCCTGATTGGCTGGTTTCAGATTTTGTTTCTTGAAGAGGCTGAAGCTATAATTCAGTCTGTTTGCTGATATGGGGCTTAGCATAGGTGACTCCATTGTGGGCCTGTCATCTTTTTTCTAAACTTAATACAGTGACTGTGGCAGTCAGCCTGGGGACACTTGACTCATGTACTGACCATACGATTTAATCAGAGATGTCTCTGTGCACTTGCTATGTAAACAGGCCCCATTCTTAGGATGGGGGGTACAGTGGTGAACAAGACAGATAAGGTCCCTGTTCTCATGGGATCTTTTATCTTACACAACCACGTTATTTACACAATTCCAATTGTGTGCTGTGGAAGAGAAAAAGATGCTGATGATTAAGGACAGAGGAAGATGACCTTCCAGCAGGAAGTCAGAGATGAAAGTGGAGCTGACATCTGAAGGCTAAAACAGAAGTCACTTGGCAAAGGGGAAGAAAAAGGAGTGGCTGACAGCATTCTAGAAAGAAGAGTAGCAGGGAGGCAGGGACCTCAAGAAGGCTCAGGTGGCAGAACAGAGAAGAGGGTGTGTGCGAGGCAGGAATGGGTGAAGCTAAACCAGGCAAAGGTCAGGCTACGGAGAAGAAATGGGGTTTGAGCATGACAAGAACCTCCCTTTGTGCCTGTCATCTCCTCCTGGGGCGCCCTTTTCTTTTCTTTTTTTGAAGACTTATTTATTTATGCATACAAGAGCTGGGGTACAGGCCAGAGATGCGGGGGGTGAGAGGACTGACCAGAGACAGAGCGGGGAACAGAACAGGCAGACTAACTGAAACACACTGCTGAGGGGAGCAGCAGGCAAGACAGGAGAGGTCTGCTGCGCCATGTGGGTAACTCCCTGGCCTGCTGGGGATCGAACTCGTGCTGCAGAGGTTGCGGATTGCTTCATAGTGCGGTGCTTAACCTCTTGCACCACCAGGGAGGCCCATGGGGCACCCTTCTTCTGACCATGTTCAAACCTCTCACTATAGCTGCCAAAATGATCTCACAGAAAAATACAAATCTGATCCGGTCACTTCCCTGCTTAAAACATTTCAATGGCTCCCACACCTTGCACCTCATAAAGACCCAATTTGGCAGCTCCTGTCCACCTGTGACTGGGAAGGTGTTTTTTGTTTTTTTTTTTTCCCCCTGCAAACTATTTCCCTCTGCAAAGCAGCAGCAGCTCGCCTGCCCGCCTGAGACTACGCAGGTGTTTCTCTTTCTCTTTTCCCTAATAAACCTCTTTTTAAAATGTAAAGGAAAAAAAAAAATCCAACTCATCTTCACTAACTGAACCCCTGCTTTGTTGAGGTTTTCCAGGTTCTTTGCAGACCCCATCAAGACCCTCAGGAAGAGCTGGCCCTGCCCCGGGCATGGGCCTGACTGCTCTACCGGAACTCCCGCTTCCCGAGAACGACGGGGTTCAAGATGGGTTCAAGAAGAAGGAAGTTGGTGGAGGAGGGCGCTTGAAGAGCTCCTCACCTTCAGGGAGAGAGCCCCAAAGAAGGAGAACATGCAGGGAGGCTGACTGCTCTAGCAGTGAACTGTGAGCAGAAGGAACCCGCTCCACGCTGCTGCAGATGCTGGAGTCAGCTGAGCAGAGATGGAAAGACCCTGGGGCCACACTGATGTCACTGAACACTTAATTAACCAAGCCTGCCCGCCCCCCCCCAACTTCCTGTTATGTAGGACACTGACTCTTCTTTAAGCTGGTTTGAATCTAGATTTCGTGACTTGCATCAGATGGCACCCTGAAAGGCGGGTGGAAAAGTGGGCAGTTTGGATTTCCCCTCTGCTGCATTTCTCAACCATGTCTACTGCTCCCCCAGCTACCCTCGCTCTGATCATGGGGAATGCTGGGTAGTTCTCTTTTTCACCTCTGCGTGGAATACTTTTCCAAGTGTGTCCGTCCTGAAGAACGCAGATGAGCTCCTCTAGTTCCTGTCTCTTCCAAGACCTGGATTTGGCTTTCCCGTACATTTTTTGACTCCCATAAACTCTCCATAAAGTGATAGTCCCCAATAAACTTAAGTTAGGCTAGTTGGTTTCTGTTGCTTGTAGTCAGAGAACTTTATCTGCCTTTTCATGCAAAGACTTAGGTCTCCAGGTGGCTCAGCAAACTCTGAGCCCCCTATACATACTTCCCCAGGCGAGGTAAACATACCTGCTTTTACTGGGTAACAATTTATCTCCAAACCAAGTGGCTTTAAACAATAAACATTTATTCTCATAATCTGTGTGTGTCTGAAGTCTGAGAGTGGTTCTGGCTCAAGATCTTCCCCAAGGGTCGCAGTCAACCAGGGCTGCTTTCATCTGAAGGATGAGCTTCCAAGGCAGCTCCTTCTGAAGGCTGTTGGCAGGATGGCTCAGCTCCTGGTCACACAGACCCCTCAACAAGGGCTGCTTGAGTATCTTCATGATGTGGAAACTGGCTTTCCCCATGGGTAAGGTGTCCCAGGAACAGACGGAAGCCATGAGCCCTATTCACAGGGGGAAGGGCTGACGGGAGCCATCTCAGTCTGGCTGTCACACGGGGGGGTGCTCAGCGGCCCTGTAGGGGGCCTTGGGGGTCATTCATCATCCTCTATTCACTTTAGTTCTTGCTATTCACCCCCAGAACATCTCACACAGAAACAAGCAGAGAGTGACTTACAAGTAATGAGTGGAAGGAGGTGGATGTGAAGAAAGAGGCAAGACAGGCAGGTGAAGGTCTCCAGCCCAAGGGCCAAGTCTGGAGAACTGGAAGAGAGGAACAGATGATCCTGAGGGAAGGGAGACAAAGGCTGCCCCAAGTCCAAGGACGAACAATATAAAACACGTCTCCCTTGGGCAGGTGAGTAGCTTCTCCCTTTACAATCCCCAAGGAAATCTGGCATCGGTTCGGCCCTGCTTGTGTCAGTCCCGTCCTTCATGGCTCTGAATCCGAACAGTGTCTGAGAAACAGGATCCACAAGTTGGCTGCTGCTGGGTTGTGGGCTGAATTGTCTCCTCAAAATTGCTATGTCGAAGCCCTAACTCTCAGCACCTCAAAATGTGACATATTTTGGTTAAAGGGCCTTTAAAGAGGTTATTAAGTTAAAAGGAAGCTGGTAAGGGAGCCTTAATCCAAGCTGGCTGGTGTCCTTACAAGAGGACACCCAGAGGGCTACCAGAGGCAGCAGGAGGAAAGCCCAGGTGAGGACACACCCAGAAGGCAGACATCCGCGAGCCAAGGACAGAGGCCTCTGGAAAAACAACACCTCTGAGGCCTTGAGTTTGCACTTCCAGCCCCCATAACTGTGAGAAAAAAATTTTCTGTTGCTTAAGCCCCCAGTCTGTGGTGTTTTGTTCCGGCAGCCCATGTGGACCAAAGCAGAAGCCCTCCAATTGCTCTGGGAAGCAGTTTCTAACCTTTGCTATGTGATGTCTGTCACCGGACAGGAGGCCTCCCTTCCAGAGTCAAGGAGTTGCTTGACTCTGCACTTCCTTGGTGCAGCACCTCCTTGGGGCTGCACCTCCTCAGCCAACCTACGAGGATGGGCCTGTGGTGGAGCCATAATGTGCTCAAAGGGATGAAGACTGTTTCCACTCTTGGTTCCTTCCTCAAGCTTCCTGAGAGGCCCCAGGTCTCCTCCTCCTCCTCTCCGAAGCAGCCTTCACGCGTCCAGGTTCTTAGGCCACCTCCACCACAGCACGTATTTCTCTCTAGCTGGAAAGCACCTTCTGTATTCGTTCCCGCACTTCCTTTGGTCCCAAGGACACCATCATCTCAGCTACAGGTGGTCCTTGCTAGGAACAAAAGGAGAAGACATTACTGCTGACTACTGTCTAGGGAACTAATGCCCACCCTAGTCTAGAAGTCTCGGCCCAGGCTGGCCCACCCTACAGACTATTTCCCAACCAGCCGAGTTTGCATGTATCATCTTATTTCTGTGGCTGACTATTGGGTCCTGGATGCCTCTTTTCCCCAGGTTGACACATCTACTGCCCCCAAACAACCACCAGCTCCATGAAGGCAGGGAGTGTGTGCTTCATTCACGACTACATCCACGTGCTTGCACATAGCAGGTACTCAATAAATATTGTCCCCTGAGTGACTGAAGGAGGGAAGTGATCTGGTACCACTCATCTCGGTATCCCCCAAACTTCCCTGAGCGCCTGCATGACGGGAGTGGAATGGCTGGAGGGGGCCCGGCCGCCGCTTACCAGCTGTCCACTCAGGGCCACTCGGAGGAGCTTCATCACATTACTGTGTTTGGTGCCTTCCAGACCTTCTGACAGCTTCTTCAGTTCTCCATTCAGCACATCCTGAGTTAAGCTTGTACCAGTTCCTTCGAAGAGCCTAGAAGAGGCCAGTTCATGAGGGGCCAGCACTGGCCAAGGGCAAGTGGGTGGGAGGGAGAGCTTCTGAAGATTATTGATCAGCTGCAATGGAAGTGCATGACCAATGTGTGGGGGAGGGTGAGGGAGGAAGATCAGTGAATCCCAACCCCACTAAGGGGGCCAAAAGAACCACTGAGGGAACATTTACCAGAGACTCCAAGGGGGGCATAACACAGGAAACCAAGAGGGCACCATAACAAGAGGATTTCCTGATTGTTACCTCTGTGTCTTGTGATCTCTATGCCTCAGGTTTCTCACCTGTAAAGTGGGGATAATTATTGTGTCTGCCTCTCACAGGGCAATGGGAGGGCTAAGTTAAAACTTGTAAAGCTCCAAGTATATTGCCTGAACACTGCTAAGTAGTCAAAAGTATCAGATCAGATCTTGTATTTCAATAAAAAGTTAAATTAATATTTATTACATCAAGAGCTCAGAGACTGCAGCTCTCCCGCCTGCCCGTATCTACACAGGCGTTTTTGCTCTGTTTTGTTTTCCTTTATCTCTTTTCCTTACTAAACTTGCCATATGCTGATGAACGGGAATGTCTGCTGAACTCTTTCTTAGATGGACCCAAGAAGCCCACACACTGAACCCCATCATATGAACCCCAACATGAGGTTACGTGCTGCTTATTTGGCATACCTCAAGCACCATGAAGTTCCTCAAGGAGCTAAATGAACCATTAAACTATTCTTTGCTGACTTACAAATCACATAGGCTATGACTACATCATCTTCAAATAATTAGGTAAAGGCGCTGATGTTAAGTGAAGAGCCAGATCAGGTTGCTGGAGATTAGACCCAGCTCCTCTGAGTTCTGATTCTTACTCCTACGGTGGCTCCACTCTACAGTTACTGAAAACAAAACAAAGCTTTTAACTGAAAATAAACAAACAAACAAATAAATAAAATAGCTTCGAGTCTAAGAGTCTAACAAGAAACATAAGACTGAGCTAGACCTAGGACAGACAGCTTATGCCCTGGGGAATTATCTGGAACACAGCACCAAGACTGCTGGGGGGATGCAGCACAGAGGAACAGTAAGCAAAGGATCAGGAGACCCTGGCACCAGTACTGGCATTGCCACCCACTTGCTTCAACTGTTCTCTGCCCCAAACTGAAGCACTTAAGGATTTAAAATCCAACAGGCCAGAGCTCCCCTGCCCTCCTGTGACTATGCAGGTGCCTCTCTTTTCCTCCTTTTCCTAACAAATCTGTCCTTTAAAAGTGTAAAAAAAGAAAAGAAAAAGAAAGAAAAATCCATCGGGTCCACAACCACCCTCCCCTTTCCTGGCAGTCCAGTTGAGATCCTCTCCCAAAAGTGAGCTCGAATATCAAGAGAAATTCCCAAGTCAGTTACAGCTGGACTCGCAAAAACCCTGTTCCCAGACCTGATTCTGAGTTAGGGGCAGGGTGGTGCCAGTCTATTCCACAGCACCTCCCAGCTCCCCTCAGGCACTACTGGAAACTCCACCCCATCCACACTGGAGAGGGGTTGAGACCAGAGAGCCTCACTGGTATAGATGACCCCTGGTGCTAGCTCTTACACCACCTGCTCCAACAGCATCATCTGGCAGTCAGCTTAGCGGGGGCACTCCTGGCTCGGGGAACTAGGTTTGTAAGTAGTTTGAAGAAACAGCCTTTAGTATAGAATTCCCTATAACTGCCTGTACCTGAGCAACTGAGCTTGAATTTGAGATAAAAGAAATTGCTCTTATTGCATTATGTACTTGACCTCATGATTACTGTTATGTACAAAATTATGAAATGAAATATTGAAAATATAAACTCTGATATGGGGGAAAAAATAGATACCCTCCTCAATGTCACTGCAAGGAAGCAGGCTGCCAAAGAGCTGGTGTACAGTGGCAGCTCAGGACGTGTGGGAGCTGGACCAGAGCATGGCAGAGGCACAGAAAGGACTTCTAGAGATCTGGCAGCTTCTGAAGGTTTGGGTGCCAGCTTTCCTGACTTGAAAGGGAACCCCAGTGCCTCTGAAATCTGATGCCATGGCAGGGATGGGGAGTTACTTTAGTCCTGGGGAATTAGAATAGCCCCTATCATGGAATATCTTGAATTAAGAGAATATCATTAACAATAACAGCTCCTTAAAACTTAATGATGTCCAAACAAAGTGATTCACCACAGCACTGTCTGGAACAGCAGAGTGTGGAAGAAATCCAAACGTCCCTCAGTGGGTGAGTTAAACAAAATGTGGTCAACTGGCATAATAATAGAATAGGTGCAGCTGTGAAAAAGAATGAGGATGCTCTCTGAGCACTGGATGGATGGAAAGGTGTACTGCTAGGAGGAAAGAAAACCCCCAAAGGCACAGGACAGTGTAGAAAAGGGGGGATAATACGGCTTATTTAGGACAATTAAAAATAGTAGTAACACACATGGTTCTGGAACTGGGCAAACGGGAAAAGGATAAAAAATGGGACTCCTACAATATACCTTTTCAATAACATCTAGCTTTTAAATCCAGGTTTAAGAGATTTGGATGTACTAATCATCAAAATATTATATTTAAAGGGCCTCCTTGGTGGTGCAAGGGGTTAAGCAAAACACCGCACTATGAAGCCATCCACAGCCTCTGCAGCACGAGTTCAATCCCTAGCCAGCCAGGGAGCAACCCACATGGCACAGCAGACCTCTCCTATCACGCCCATGCTCCCCTTAGCAGTGTACTTCGGTCAGTCTACCTGTTCTGTTCCCCACTCTGTCTCTGGTGACTCCTCTCACCCCCTGCATCTTTGGCCTGCACTCCAGCTCTTGTATGCATAAATGAATAAATCTTTAAAAAAATATATTGTATTTAAAATCTTTTTTAAAAAAATTTTTTTTAAAGATTTATTTACTTATTTTGGGGTACAGGCCAGATGCTTGGGAGGGTGAGAGGATTCACCAGACAAAGCGGGGAACAGAACAGGCAGACTGACGAAATACACTGCTAAGGGGAGCAGCGGGCATGACAGGAGAGGTCTGCCTCGCCATGTGGGATGCTCGCCAGCCGGCCAGAATTGAACCAGTGCTGCAGAGGCTGTGGACAGCTTCAGCAGCACTGTGCTCAACCACCTGCGCCACCAAGGGAAGCCCTAAAATCTTAAAAATTTTAAGACTAGAATTCTACACACATATCCTTGACCACAGAGACATGCAACAAAGGAAATTGCTTAGTGTGGTTGCCTTTCTGTTGATGGCTGAGTATGAGGGAAGACCTACTTTTTGCTATTGAACCCTCTGGTACTAATATTTTGCCATGTGTATATATCTTTGTCTCTTCAAAATGGATATTATAACAAAACATTGGAGGTTTCCAGGTATCAGGTACTGTCTAGGCACATCATCCCATGGAAAAGCAAAAGAGAATATGATTAGACAGATGGCTGCTAGTCCCGGCCTGGTGATTTTCTATCCTTCCTCCACCACCTTACAAGCTGTATAATTCTAGATACCTACTTAGCTTCTCTATGCCTCAAATTTCTCACCTGTAAAATGGGACAACAGTACTTACTTCATTAGGCTGCTGTGGATATAAGTACAAACACCACATGTACATACCTATACATACATGAGGTATGTAACACAGAACACAGCACGCTGCAGGCCTGTGTAGCAGGCAAGCACAGGTGTTTGTTTTTATTATCTAATTTGATCTTCACAACCAAGTGAAGGTTAAGTAAAATGGACATTTGTGGGGTTTGCTGTCTGGCGTCCATCCCACTTTCTCCTGCTGTCAGTGCCCAAGTCTCTCTGGGAAACTGCTGGTTTCCATCTTCTGGGAAAGTGTCCACTCGGGCCTAAGCCAAGCAGCACAGCACACTGCCCAGGCTGCAAGCAGGCCAAACAAGCCTCATCAGATTTAACTCAAGACATGGCTAGAGCTGGAGTTGAGGTTTTGTGGTGCGGAGCCACGCGGCCGTCTTCCCAGCACGGTGGAGATCTGAGGCCGTGAGAGCAGCTGTAATGACTCCCTAGGGTCCTTCTCCCTTTTGTATGTAGTAATAAAACTTTTAGCTGGACACATGGCTGCCAAGTTAAAAAACGTTTACCAGATTCTCTTGTAGGTTGGCGCGGCCATAAGACAGGCATTCTAGACGGCGGGCATGGATGGAAGTTAACGAGTAACTTTTAAGTTGGGTCCTTAAGGGGAAGGAACGTCCTGTCCCCTTCCCCTTTGCCTCCTTTCTTCTCTGGCTGGATCACAGGTGGTCCATGAGCCACCTTGGACAAGAGCATACTCAGGGATGGCAGGGCCCTGGCGATGTGGAGAAAAGCTGTTCAGCCCTAGACTGCCAGTTCCCGACTCTACGAAAGGGAAGCCACTTCCGGGGGGCGGAGTGACCTTGTGCCTGAGAGAGAACCCCACTCTTCAGCCACCTCATATAGGGCCTCTGCAGAAGGAGTGGCCAGCATGGAGGAGTAGGGAGCACTAGCCCAACAGGACACCCTGGGTAAGGTGCCGGGGAGGGCGAGGGGGAGGAAGGTGCAGGAGCCTGAGCCCGCCATGGGAACTCACTGCAGCACGCGCGTGGCAATCTCATCCGCCTTCTCCGAGATGGCGTCCAGCTGCGCTCGGCCCACAGTGGGGCGCGTCCACAGATAGGCATGCACTGGGGAGACCAAATCCTGCAGGCGGCAAACGTGACCCTGGTGGAAGAGGAAGGTACTAAATGGGCTGGGGACAGGGCTCTGATACATCAGAAGGGGCAGAAACGGGTGCCACCCACCCCTTCTGTCCCGGAGCTCCCTACCCCCACACCTGTCTCAGTAGAATGATTCTCTCCACATAGGCAGAGTCCAGGACGCTTCTGTCCCGCAGCTGGCTCCCGAATGCCTCCTCCACGAGGGCCTGCAGCCTTCCCACCAGCCGGCGTCGCTGCGTCTCACTGCTCACCAGCCGCCGGAGGTGCAGCCTATGGAAACCAAGGAAGGTGCTGCGGGCACCTCCAGCCCATCCAAACATTCTCTCCTCAGGGGGCCGGGGGTGGAGGAGGCTTCGAAGGACACATTAATAGGGCCATCCCTCCCCTGGCCCACAAGAATTTTCTTTATACTTCTAGAAGGAAAAGGATCTGGTGAAGGCTGGAAACTGGTAGTCTGGGAGCACTAAGCAACCTGGACATGTGCTGGATTCGTAAATAAGTAATTGACATTTTAAACTAGTAGAATACCAGGTTTCTCGGCTTCTTGTGGGAATGCAGATCTGGCTGCAAAGAGGCCTTGTTCCTGGAGCTTCAATTGGCTGGAGTAGGTGGAGACCCACAGAGCTCTGGGCTCAGCAGCCTGAACCTCTCTCACCTGGGCTCCCTGCCTCGCTTGCCTCTACTGGCACCTGAGTTTATAAAGCAGGATCTGGGGGTGTCAGTCTCCTCGCAGAGCTTGAGATGTGGGGCTCTGGCTCAAAAGGGCTGAAGTCAAGAGTATGGATCGCTAGGATTCAGAGTCCTGGGTCAGTCCAGAGGGCAGTTTTTTGAATTCTGGGCTCACAGTTAAAAAGTCCAGGTTTCCCTGTCACTTCAGCTTTACTGAATCCTAAGTGCCCTGCTCTCCCCTTTGGAAGCAGTCAAGTCTCTAAGGCGCCAACCAGGCCTGTCAGTTCTCAATCCCTAGGCCACCCGTTCACGGCAGAAGGGGACCTGAGAGGACAGTGAGCAGTGCAGGGTGGGGCTGTTCTGCAGGCGCTTGCCCATCCTGGCAGGGAAGGTGAGCGGGTGGCAAGGTGTGGGTGAACATCTCCTGGGCGCGGGACTGGCGGGCCTGCGAGTGAAGCCTGCCTGCCAAGTGTTGGCAGCAAGCTGCATGACCTCAAGTTGCCCATCTATAAGGCAGGGGCCACAGGGGACTATGCTCACGGGGTGTTGTGCAGATTAAAGCACTAGGCACAAGGCCCGCCTTCCATCACATCTTTGGCCAGGGGGGTCTGTTACAGGATGGAGGGATGAGACCCCCTGGGAAGCCATCTGGAGCACAGAGTGGTCAAAAACCATTTTTTTTTAAAGAGCAGGTTTAAGAAAAATCACGTGAAATTGTACTGAATCTTTTAGGACTTTCCCAGTAACCCGATGAGACCACAGAGAGACATCGAGAGCCCTACCATGAGGTCCAGGTGGGGACCGGGAAGTGCTGAGGGAACACTAACTGCTGCCGCTGCTTGCCCCACACCACTACTGCTATTTCTGCCCAGGCATCAGAGCAGTGGCCTGACGACAGAAACGCCTCAAGGTGACAGTTCGGCTGCATGAAACCTGAGGACAGCAATCTCCATGCTGCATCCCCTCCCTGATTTCCATTAGGCCAAAGCCCAATTCTGCTTCTTCTGCTACCCCTCGTGCTTCGAAGGGACTGGAATGGGTCACAAAGCCTCTGCCTGTCAACACCCCACTTCCCCGAGATTCTGCTTTCTCTATAAGAAGAATGGTGAGCACAAGATGCATTCAACACTTTTGCTGTCTCACTCTCGAATGCCCCATTTAAGGGGTGCCCAGGTTTCCTGTGTAAACTTGGGCTAGTTATCTAAGCACTCCACATCTTGGTTTCCTCATGTGTAAAATAGAGCAAAATCATACTACTGACCTCACAGGTCAGATGAGGGAAGTAAATAAAGAATCATCCTTAAAATATCTGCAGTGGATGTGAACTCCCTGGGCTCAAGCAAGGAAGGCAGCCAGACCAGCATCCAAGAGAAGCATCAAGAGTCCCTTGCCCCTTTAAGCACAAGCTGTCAGCTGCCTTTACGGCTACATCCTTGGATGAGATGCACCGACAACGTCTGAAACATCACTGCATTTGAAGGTTTCACAGTGACCAAGGACTCGTAACCTAGGATGGCTGCTCAAAACAGTGCTCGTTCCGGATGGTGTGGGGTGACTGTGAAACAAAGGTGATCCTCTCCAGGGTTTGGCTGTTAACAGAATTCGTGTTAGGAATGAAGGTGAGGATGGAAACAATAGCTACCACACAGTGGGCACTACCTGTGTGCCAGACACTGTTGAAAATACTTTGATGCAACATCTAATTTGAACTCTGATAACAATTGCACAAGGTGGGTACTATTATGGCCCTGTTTTAGACAGGAGGACAAAGGTCAGGTGATTCACCTGGGGTCACACAGGTGATAGACACCTGAGCCCAAAGTCAAAGTCAGGTGTGTGACTGCAGGGCCTACCATACCCTCTGTCAGGGGGACTGATCAGCAGCGAGAAAGCCCTTCCCACGAGGGGCTGTTCAGGGTGTCCTCACTCACCGGTTGAATTCTGGGAGCTTCTCCAGGTCCAGCAAGGCTGAATGGCAGGTAACCCGGGACAGGTCAAACTGTGTTATCAGCTCCGGCAAGGTCCTGCCCATCTGGTTATCTGAAAGGGAGCAAAGCCCAGGCATTCAACCACCTGCCTGCCTCCTTCCACTTCCAGACACACAGGAGGCTGGGTGGGCATGCACTGGGCCTCCCAGTCCACTCTGACCAAAGGGATCCAACTTCTATTTTATATAACCAGGGCCCAAAGGCACTTGACTTTGCAGAAAGAAATCTGTCACTACAGAAAAATACATGTGAAAACCACGAGGCTAAAGCATTTCCCTCACAGAGGTGAGCTGCGGGAAAAGCACACTCGCTGCCTAGTCATGTCGTGGGGATTCTGCTGTGATTGGTTTTGGATGGAGTCTGTGCACCAGTGTTTTACAGGCTTCCTGGGTGATTCCAAAGTCAGAGATGAGCAACCTGGACCTTCCGTGAGCACCAGTTCTGTCCCAGCAGTAGGCATTGTGGCCAGGCACTGGCCTAAGAACAGCCTCTGCCATGTCCTTCTTAGCTGTGTGCCTCGGGCAAGTTACTCAAGCTCTCTGAGCCTCACAGGCCTATAAACAGTAGGCATATATATTATCTCCTCTTAAGGATATATTTTTTTTATATCCAAAAGGGCAGATTTATTATTAAAAAAAGAACTGCCTCTGAAAAGGACAGGTTTGTGAAGTAGTCACAGGAGGGTGGTCTTAGGATAAGAGCTGCCAAATATTTTTTTTAAAGAATATTTTAAGGACTGGGCCTCCCTGGTGGTGCAAGGGGTTAAGCACTGCACTATGAAGCAATCTGCAGCCTCTGCAGCATGAGTTCCATCCCCGGCTGGCCAGGAAGAAACCCACATGGCAAGGCAGACCTCTCCTGTCTTGCCCACTGCTCCCTTCAGCAGTGTGTTTCAGTCAGTCTGCCTGTTCTGTTCCCCACTGTGTCTCTGGTGAGTCTTCTCACCCCCTGCATCTCTGGCCTGTACCCCAGCTCTTGTATGCATAAATGAATCTTTAAAAAAAAAAAGAATATTTTAAGGACTAGATGACATAAGCGCAGAATAAACAGTAAGCAAACTAGCCACATTTTCAGAAATCCTCTCTACAAAAGGCCATCCTGTTTGGTCCTGCCTAAGATTTGGCTCTAAGTCTTGGGCCAAAGAGAAGGGCTCAGCTTGGAATAAACAAAGGTCCTAGTGATACTAAAGATACTCTGAGAGTACCTTCTTGTACTAGCAGCAGTAATATAACTGTGATACTCATAGGCTCCTAAATTTTTGTGCTAATGTAGCACAAACTGTGCTGTACTGAGCTCAGTGATTCCTAACTTCAGCCTAGGAGTAGGCCCTTAGTCCCATTTTACAGATGAGGCAACTGAGGCTGAGAGACCCTCAGCTCCTCAAGGTTGGAGATCATGTCAATATCGTTCACTATCGTAGCTTTAGCACTTACAGTGTCTGGCTCAATAAACAGCTGTAGAATAAAAGAAGGAACTTGTCCAAGAACATGCAGCTGGTAGGTGGTTTGAAGTCCTGCTATGAACCCACCGTGACCAGTCAGCGGAGTGGGTACCTGCAAACCCTGAGCCACAGTTGGTGATGATGTCGAGCAAGGCATCGGGCAGGAAGCCGGCAGCTGCAAAATGCTCCAGGAAAATGTCCCCTTGCCTCTTGGACAGTTTGCTGCCATCCCGGTTGAGGAGCAGGGGCAGGTGGGCAAAGTGAGGTGGCGGCCAGCCCAGGGCCTGGTAGAGAAGCAGGTGTTTGGAAGTGGAGACCAGCCACTCTGAGCCCCGCAGCACATGACTGATGCCCATGTGGTGGTCGTCCACCACACAGGCCAGGTGGTAGGTGGGGAAGCCATCGCTCTTCAGGATGACAGGGTCCCCCTCCACGCTGCCCACTTCATGCCGATTCCAGCCATACACCAGGTCCTCGAAAGCTGGCGCCTCCTCCTCTAGGCGGAAGCGGATAGCAGGCTTGGGGTCCTTGGCCAGCTTCTGGGCCACCTGCGCCTGGCTCAGGTTCCGGCACCGATTGTCATATCTGTAGGGAAGCAGAGCAGAGAAGCAGCTAAGAGGACAGGCGTGAGTCCTCTGTTTCTGCGAACTGTATGACCTTGGGCAATATGCCTCTTCAAATTGTCTCATTGGGTCTTGAATGCCACAGTAACAAGGTTATTATGCGGAAAACCAAGTGAGAGAACATAATGCAGCAGATGCCAACGTTTGCTAAACCAACAGCCTATCCTCCTATGCCCTTGCTAATGAGGAACCCCAGTCTGAGGGGTTGGATTAAGATTGGTGTAGCCAGTCATGCAATCCCCCTGCCGCATGCCAGAGAGCAGCCCAGATAAATTCCTGTCACAAAAACTCAGAGGTACCCTGGGGGAGGAGGAGAGGGTTAAGGTTCTGGAAAAGATTCTCTAAGCAGGAGTAAGAGAGCACAGGAGGAAAATCCCTTCTAAATTTCCCACCTTCCCCTGCTGTCCTACAAGGAGAGAATGCTTGGAGCTGCTAAACCACTTTCAGCTTATGGGGGGATAGAAGGGAAGCACACAGAGGCCAGAACAGAACCCCCACATCTGCACCTGGTGTCTTCCACCTCCAATTGGGGCAGGTGACAAATGTCTGTGTGCTTTAGATGCTAGCCACTCAAATGTGGTCTGTAGACCCCTGGCATCAGCCTAGCTTGGGAACTTTTCAGAACTGCAACTTTTCGAGAACCAACCCTTACCCCCCACCGCTGAAAATGTGGAGGCCGAGGCGCTGTTCTCTGCTTATTCACCAGTGTGCCCGTACAGCCTCTATGGGAGCAGCTCTGGGAGCAAACACAGCCTGGGGATGTGGCCACCACAGGGGGCAAATCAAGCATTTCAAGGCCACTTCAAGGTGCCGTGGACAACCCTCTGCCACTGGAGTCCAATCCAGTTTTGAAGTTCCATATTACAATAGAGGATTGATGCTGTATAGAGTGGGAGATTTTGATGATACTTTGAAAGATTTCAAGAAGGTATTAGATTTAAATCGTGGATTTCAAGATGCTACTGTGTGCTTAAAACTATTGTAAACTAAGAACAAAAACAGGAGAAATTATTGAAGACAATTTTTGAAAATGTTAATTGAAATATTCACTCGTGATCCTTATACATGAATCTAATTCTCTAGAGCTGGTATTGAGCTATTTTGGTTTATATTTAAGATAAATGTAATGAAGAGATTCACACATTAGCAGTGAAAGTTAAATAATGTATGTAAAGCAAGTAATTTCAGATTAAACAGGTATGCTTTTTATAAAGTATAAATTTAAAAAAAATAATATAATTGTTTATTATTACAGTAAAATATTTATAGAAAGAAAATAAGCCCTGACAGAATCACAAAGACGATGCCTGGAGTGTGTCCTTGAAAGGGAGCTACGTGTTCAACCAATCAGTGGCTGCATGGAGGCCATGATTCGTCTTGACTATAACAAAGAAACTGTCACAGGTCAAGTACACTGTTCGTAATAAGGCAATGCTTCAGTGAAGGTCATGACCTTGTACAAATATCAGAACCCTTGCCCACAAAGTACTTTGAAACTGGAATTTAATGTATGATGCTAGCGCTGATGGGAGAGTGAGTCAGCAAGGGGCCATAAGGCAGCATCTACAAACCAACCCTGCTGGTACACACATAGGGAGGTAAGTCAACCCGTGTACTGCACATGCGCAAAACAGTGCCTATTGGTGTCATCCACAACAGCTCTCTTTTTTTAAAGATTTGTTTTTATTTATGCATACAAGAACTGGGCTGCAGGCCAGAGGTGCAGGGGGTAAGAGGATTCACCACAGACAGAGTGGGAAGCAGAACAGGCAGTTCTACTGAAATACACTGCTGAGGGGAGCAGCAGGGAAACAGAAGAGGTCTGCTGCACCATGTGGGTAAGCTTCCTGGCTGGGGATTGAACTCAGGGCACAGTGGCTGGTGACAGCTTGACAGTGCTGAGACTTTAACACCTGAGAGACCAAGGAGGCCCAGGTCTCTCTTCTAACAATGAAAGATTGGAAATGCCATAAAGCCTCCCTGATAAGGAACTGATTAAGGTAACGACGGCAAAGCTACACAGTGGGTCTCTGTGCAAGCCTACGAGCAAAAGGAGGGACTGACACAGATGGAGCCTCCAGACATAGAGAAGAACATACTGTACATTCTGTGCTACCATCTGAAAGGGGGAGGGATAACATGTGTTTATCAGAGAGGCACTGAATGTCTCTGGAGGAGGTAAGAAAATTCTAGCACCAGTTGTCTCTGGAGAGGGGAACTGAGAGGTCAGGGTTAGGGCAGAGATTTTTGTGTGTTTAGCTCTTTGGATCTTCTAAATATTGAACACGAGAAAATATGTACGATTACTTTACATGTTATTGCCTGGGGCCCCAAGGGGGAGGCAGCTGTGACAAGGCCCCAGTGGTCCCACCTACTGGTGTTTCTGCCTGAGAATCCCTTCTCCTCAGTGCTGTGGGCAGGACCTAATGACTTCCTTCTAGTGAACAGAGTACAACAGAAGTGATGAGAAGTCACTTCCACGCTTCGGTTACAAACACACTCTAGCTTCCAACATGCTCTCTCTCGCACTCTGAGGAAAGCCAGCTGCCATCTTGTGAGCTGTGCTGTGGAGGGCCCCAAGTGGCACAGAACTGATGTCTCCTGGCAACAGGCTCTTGAGAGGAGACAGGCTCCCCATGTTGAGCATGGAGGAACGGCAAGCCTGGCCCAGACCTTGACTTCAGCTTTGAGAGATGCCCCGAGCTAAAGAGCCTAGCTAAACTGTGTCCAGACTCCTAAGCCACAGAAAGTGAGAGACAGGAAGATAGTTTTGGGGTAATCTGTTATGCAGCAACAGCTAATGAATACACCCAACTCTGGGGTGGCGCCTGGGACACAGACAAGGGCCCTCTTACCGGGGTGTCTGGCGGTTCCTCAGGGCCTCCTTCTTCAGGAGCTCCAGCCGTTGTGTTGAACAGAAACAGGGATACGCTGCTCCGGTCTTCAGCAGAGCTTCGGCCGCCTGGGAGTAAAGCTCAAGTCGCTGAGACTGCTGGTAGGGCCCCGCTGGACCTCCTCGGCGAGGGCTCTCATCAGGGGCAATGCCTGGAACACAGGCAGAGAAGACAGTCACCAAATAGTGATAACTAAGACACACACAGCATTCAGTCCAGGCACTGTTCTTAAGTGCTTTGCAAATACAGCAAAGCTTTTAATCCTCACAAGCAATTCACGATGTTGATAGCATTTGCTTTCCTGTTTATAGGTGAGGAGATAAAGCACAGGAGAAGGCATGCCAGGATGCATGCCTGGTGGGTAAGGAGTCAATCAGAGGTGTACTGGCACCCCAGTCCACGCTCTCCACCCACCTTTCCCCTGGGGAGCGAGAAACCAGCCTGGGCCTCAACTGACTGAGGATGTGTAAGCGCTACAATGTAGGGTCCTGTCAGGGCCTCCCCTGGTGGCGCAGGCGGTTGAGTGCCATGCTGTAAAGCTGTCCACAGCCTCTGCAGAGCAGGTTCGATCTGGCTGGCTGGGTGAGGGTCCCACATGGCACGGCAGACCTCTCCTGTCTCGCCTGCTGCTCCCCTCAGCAGTGTATTTCATCCGTCTGCCTGTTCTGTTCCCCGTTCTGTCTCTAATGAATCCTCTCACCCTCCTGCACATCTGGCCTGTACCCCGGTTCTTGTATAAATAAAATCTTAAAAATAAATAAATAAACAAATAAAACAAATAAAATAAACAAATAAACAAATAAAATATTAAAAATAAACAAACAAAGCGGGGGGGGAGGGGAATGTAGTGTCCTGCCAGGCTGCTTTTATGGTCTCCGGAAGCTTGAGAACCACCCTACTGGTAGTTGAGTAGGTGTAGGTGTTATTGTCACCCCACCAGTAAGGGGACAGCCGGGCACAGAAAGGCTCTGCTATGTGACGTGGCCAGGGAAAAGGAGTCCAATTAGAGTTAGACCCAGGCTAGCTTTTAACCAGCCATTGTATGGCCTCTGTGTTCCTCAGCATTTCTGAGGCTTGGTTTCCTTCTCTGAAAAGTGGAGCTAAAGGTCTACTGTGCAGAGCGAACGTGGGAACTAAATTCGTCAGTGCTTCCAGAGTGCTTGAGCCAACTGCCCGACGGCTGACATGTACAACAGCTGCGCATAAGCTGTTAGAGCCAATGTGATCTACTGTCGGCCAACCCAAGATCCAGCTTCCTCCAGACACAAAGGATAGATTCAACTCTAAAGACTTTCAGAAGAGGGGACACAGATGAACTGGACGATGGCCCTTCTGCCCTCCAGCAGCTTTCAAATGACTTTGGAAGATAAGTGTATGGTTAGCTTTGCTTCACCTGAGACAGACAGGTCTGAACTCACACGCACAGGCCTTCAACAAGCTCCTGGGCCAGTCACCTTTCAGTCTTTGCTTCCCCTTTTGCAAAAGGATATAGATGGTAAATTCCCCTGGTGGGTAGAAAGAGACGCTGTAGGCACACAGCTGACACGTCACACGGTGTGTGCGGATTACAGTGAATTCTGCTGCGTACATTTAACATTACTTAGCTCCCTCTCCCGCTGGCCTGTGTGGCTTCATTTGTCAGGAAAAAGGATTGCATTAGGAACATGGAGGGGGTCCCTTCCTGACTTAACTTTCAATAAATCTCTTTAACAAGTTCAGCATCTTGAAATGTCCTATGGTTTAATAGCAGCTTTTTCCTTGGAGAATGGAAAACATGTGTTCACTTAATAACTAGTATGTAAATGGTCGTAGCAATGTTATTCACAGCAGCCAAAAAGTGGAAATAATCTATATATTCCTCCATCGTAAAAGGATATGAGTGGCAATTTCCATACAATGGATAAAATGTGCTATTTTCATATAATGGATGCTGTTTTGTCTTAAACAGAACAAAGTAGTAATATAAGCTACACCACAGGTGAACTTTCCGCTACGTAAACATGGCCATAAAAGGCCACACAGTCCATTCATATGAAATGTCCAGAATAGGCAAATTAGAAAGCAGAGGAAAGATGGGCCAGAGTCAGAGGGAAAGAGGATGAGAGTCACTGCTAATAAGTTAGGGATTCATTTTGGAGTGATGGGAATGTTCTGGAATTAAACACAGTGACAGCTGCACAACACAGTATGTACTAGAAGCCCCACTTAGCTGTATACTTTGAGATGGTGGACTTTACATTAAGTGAATTACAGGTCAGTTAGTAGGTGTGACTCCAGGAGCCCTAGCAGTCTGCCACGAGAGGTGACTTGATACCGGCCTGCTGCCTCCCCAAGGTGCTGGGGTAGGGGAGCTCCGCTGAGGGGCCACAGGCCCAATCGCACAATTGGGTTGCACTGGGGTTCCACGAGAGTGGTGCTCACAAGGCAGTCTTGTTCATCACCTACCCCTGGTGCCTGACAAGGAGCAGGTGCTCCATGAAATCGAACCTCTCACCCTGGCCTGCAGGGCACAGCAGAACTGGCTCCTGTCAGCCTCTGTCATCCCATCTTGGTCACTACTGTGCTCCGGCCACCCTGGCTGCTCCTCTAATCCGCCCAGCACATTCCTTCCACAGGACCTTTGCATTTGCTTTTAACATTCTGCCGCTATTAGCCATGGGGCTGGGTCCTCACTTCGTTCAAGTCTTCGCTAAGATCGCCTGCTCAGAGAGGCCCGTGCACTCCCCGCCCCCCCAAAAGAGCAGCCCTCCCCACTGTTTTCCTACTCTGGACCTGTTGCTCCACAGCACTTGCCACCTCAGATTATAGCAACTGCTTTAAACTGTTTCCTCCAGGCTGAGCACAGGGTCTGTGTTCAAGGCTGGAAACCTGGGTGACCATCAGTGGTCCTGCTGAATGAACGCCTGAGACCTGCTAAGGCGTCTACAACAGAAGACACACAAAATCAATTTCTGCTCTTAAAAACCCAGAGGCTAGTTAATCATTTACCTGAGATTAGAGCACATGCTTCAGAGCGGTGTTGGTATTTTGGGTATTGTACCTGGGAAGCCTGACTAGTCATACCTGTCCTGGCAGGTGGGCAGCTACTGGCCCAGGGAACACAAACACTCCTTGTTCTCCCTGAGCTCAGCTGTCCTCAGATTAAACTTTCCACAAGAAGACAGACTTTAGAGGCCACATGAGTTTTGTTTGGCTCATGCAATGTGGTATTAAAGAAAAAATCCAAGGTCAGATTTAACAATGGGACATATTCATTAAATAAAACAAAGCGAAAAACCTGGGGTTCTGGCTCCTCCTGGAAATCAGATGATTTGAGCAGCTGGGCCAGCATTCCATATGGGAACAAGCAGCTGGCACTTCCTCCTGCTCCCAGAGGCCTGAGGCATCCAGTTCCAGGGTACACTTGGCCAGTGTTTCCTATCAGCTCTCAGTATTGAGGTTGAGATAATGACTTGAGTTTCTGAGATAAGAACAGCAATCTCAGAACAGCGTCGGAGCCCTGCCACCCCTATCAGCACAAATGTCCCCATGTCTCCAGGAGCTCCTTCTGCTCTAGCCTGGGCCCTGCGAGAAGTCCTAGACTTCTACCTCCCTGCTCCTCCCTTGGAGAAGGTTCTTCCCCTGCCAACCTCACCTGCCCACTCCAGCATGTCTTCAATGTTCTCTGCAGCCCCAGGCACAAGGCGGGTCTGGTCTGTGTCCTCCAGCCTCAGGATGAAGCTTCCTCCATGCTTCTTAGCAAAGATGTAGTTGTACAAGGCAGTGCGGAGTCCGCCCAGATGCAAGAAGCCTGGCAGAAGAAAGGAGTAGCTCAGACAAGAGGATGGGCCAATGGACCTCACCTGAGGGGAAAGAAAATTGTCCTGTGGTAGAACGTCCAGTGAAGTTCAAAGCCTAACACACTGCTACCCCTGTCCCATCAAGAGATGGGGCCCAGACAGTCAGGACTGGGGTGGCCATTCATTAGTCCCTCACCTAGGAAGTGGAAGACTACCTAAGTTTGGGAGCATGTCTTTTTTTTTTTTTAAAGATTTATTTATTTATGCATACAAGAACTGGGGTACAGGCCAGAGGTATGGGGTATGAGAGGATTCACCAGAGACAGAGTGGGGAACTAAACAGGCAGATTGACTGAAATACACTGCTGAGGGGAGCAGCGGGCGAGGCAGGAGAGGTCTGCTGCACCATGTGGGTAGCTCCCCAGCTGGGGATCGAACTTGTATACTGAAGTGGCTGCTAATAGCTTCATAGGTTGCGTCTTAACCCCTTGCACCACAGGGAGGCCCGGGAGCATGTCATTCTATTGGGAAGAGGTTCCAACTCTCCCCAGCTGCACCTACTATCTATTTTGATATTTGCCTCAAGGCTAACTTTCATCCAAAAGGGACACAGAGGATTATTCATTGAAGTCACATCATCTGTGCTTAACTTATACCAATGCAATGACGTGCCTGGGTCAAAAAAAAAAAAAAAAAAAGAATAAGAAAAATCCAATTGTAAAATGCTGTAAAATTACATTTTACAATTTCCTCCATGGATGGTATGTTGCTACCACATTATACATTTTGAATTTTGTCTACTTGAGTTTTCTACCTTCAGTTCTGACTTTAGACACTAACCAAAAGTCTTGATTGTCCTCTATTCCTCTTCATTTAAGATTAAAATCTTAACATTGGGCCTCCCCGGTGGCGCAGCGGTTGAGCGCTGGGTTGCGAGGCCTCTGCGGCGCCAGTTCGATCCCCAGCTGCTCCCCAGCCACCGCAGGAGGGACCCACATGGCGCGCAGACCTCTCCTGCCGCCCGCTGCTCCCCTCAGCAGTGTACTTCGGTCCTTCTGCCTGCTCTGCTCCCCGCTCTGGCTCTGGTGAATTCTCTCACCCTCCCGCGCTTCTGACTGTACCCAGTGCATGTATAAACAAACAAATAAATAAATAAATAAAAATTCATGCCTCTTTAAAAAAAATAAAATAAAATCTTAACATTTTACTTTTTTATCAATCCCAACTGAAAACTTAAAATGACCGATTTTTCTCAGGGCCACCGTTTCCTCTCATCCTACCTGCTTTGGTTCAGCCCACAGCCTTGTCTCCACAATGAGCTCACCTGCCTCTCCCAGGTATAGGAGGCAGCAAGGGACAAGAAGCTCATCTGGTGGCAGGCAGACTCCAGTTCAACACTGATTACAAATGCAACCTTCAGTTAGTTATTGCAAGGCCACCACAAACCAGTGGCCCCCAAGATAGAAGAAAGGGGTTGAAAGCAAGACCTCTTACATCAAAAAGCCTTAGATTCAAATTCTGTATCCACCATTTAGTGGTTCTATTCCTTGGGCACTTATCATTTATGAGCTTCAACTTCCTCATCGGTTAGTCATTAAAAATTAAAAAAATAGACACCTTCCTTTATAGGGTTGTGGAGAGGACTAAATGCTGATCAAAGTACACTCTTTAATTACGCTTAGCTATTATAATGATCCATATTGTTTGACAATTCTTTCATCTGTCATCAACAGACTTTCCCAGATGGGTTATTCAAGCAAATAAGCAAGAAAATGAGAATAATCTTCTTAAGAGGCTGCTGTGTGCTTTCCATATGAAATCTTGCTAAGCACCTCAGTTGCATTATCTCAAACCTAGTAAGCAAGTATATCAGGTTCTCCAGTACCATGGTTTTGTTATAACACTGGGGAGGAAAAAAACAATTCCCTCTAACTTTGAACAAAATGATGCTACATTTACTTGATACGCGGCAAAGTCAGGAATTCGCACCCAGATAATCCCAGGCCCTGACACCCAACCTTTATGTTAAGTGGTTCTCCAACTGGAATGCAGACTAGTGCTGGTCTGTACAGTTTCTGGTTCAGAACCAAGTAAGCACAGAAATTGAGCGGATATGTTTAGAAACTGATAGCAATTTGATATAGGAATTTTAAATCTGTTGATGCTAATAGGACAAAATACGGTCATATTTTGTATGCTCTTGAGTCTCTGTCTAGTAATTCATTTACATTGATTCTTATAGTGATACTGACCCATCACTGAACGTAAATTAAAAACCATCCCTTGCACAATGGTTTGAGCAGCACTGCTGGACACTATACTTCCTGTCAAGAAATCGTCTATCACTCTGCAGTGAGATCTAGCCACAAGCTTAGCCTTAAAGGCAGACCATGTGGTTTGGAGACACATGCTTGGTGACAAAAGAATTCTGGCAATTGGTGGGGCGGCCCTACAAGATCGCTGCTAGGGTATACCATGGTCCATGCCTCGCTTTCTCGCTTCCAACAATATTAATCACAGGACCTTTGTGCCTGCAATTAACTGCCTTTGCCCAGAAAGCTTCTCCTATAGACTTCACATAGTTAGCTCCTTGTCATTTGGTTCAGCTCAAATGTCATCTTCTCGGTAAGGCCTTCTTGAGCCTCCTACCTAATCCCCACTCCACTATCCAGCTTCAAGTCCCGCATGGCACGTGACTGGCTAGAATTAATTATTTGTGTACGCGTTTGTCGCAGCCACGACAGTGCAGGATTCTTGTGAGCAGGCCCTACTTTCCCCATGCCCGCTGTATTCCATCGCCTAATACAGCACCTAACACAACAGCCCGTGCTCAAGTCACATTTATTGAATAGCTGAAAAGAGACCGAAAGAGCTGGACTACTACAACAGGCACAAGGAGAGTCCCGGCAACGTGAACACTCTCCTCTGGCGGTCCCGTCTCCGCCTCTGTAAAATGGGGTCGCACTGCCCGCCCAATCTGACCCCACCGGAAGGGATTCTTTCTCGAACATTCGGGGGGCGGGGACGGGACGGTGGGCCTCAGCCTGCAGCGTCACGTCCGCCCAAGTTACCTGTGGGACTGGGGGCGAACCTCACTCGCACCGCAGCCCCGGGCTCAGTGCCCAGGCTGGCTTCCAGCCGTACCACTGAACGGCCGAAGGCCGCCGGGGCCCTCCCCGCCCGCAGCAACCTCTTCAGGAGCACCGCCATGTGGAGCGGAATCGCACACGTGCACTTCCGGGTGCATCACTTCCGGGGTTCTCTCTCAACCAATCCGCCTCCGCCACAGCGAGCGCGGCCCCGCCTCTTAAAGTCACAGTCCTCCCAGCTTGCAAGCCCACGCCCCCTCTGCACGACCGGGGCCCCAGTCGGCCTCTAGGGGCGGAACCCGTCGAGCAGGCCATTTTTCCGGACCCGCCCCCCTCGGCTCCTAAAAACTAAAGCGTGGCAGGGGCCGGACCGGGGAAGCGGAGGAGGCGGGTCTCCATAGAAACCTCCACCTGTTTCCGGCCAGGCTGTGCGAGATTAGGGGCTGCTACGGGGGACAATCTCGGCCAGCTCGCCTTTTCCCGGCGGCCTCTGCGGGCGCGGTGGGTGTTGTACACAATCATCATGGCGGCGGCCGGAGCCCCGGATGGTGAGTGTGGAGGGGATGGCGGGTGCCGGGGTTGGGCCGAGGTGAGGCGGGCGCCCCGCGGGGCCTGCGGCCCCCCTGGTGCGGGAGTAGCCTGGTTTGGGGGCGGTGGCCCGGCGGTGCCCGGGCAGAGAGCAGCCCCAGGCCCAGCCCGCGGCGAGCGCCCACCCCCTAACCCCTTGCAGGCATGGAGGAGCCGGCCATGGACACGGAGGCCGAGGCCGTGGCGACCGAGGCGCCCGCGCGGTCCCTCAACTGCGTGGAGGCCGAAGCCGCGGCGGGGGCGGCGGTCGAGGACTCCTGCGCCGGCCCAGGCAGCCTGCAGCCGGCCCCGGCCCAGCCCCCTGGGGACCCCGCGGCCCAGGCCTCGGTCAGCAACGGTGAGGACGCTGGCGGCGGCGCAGGTAGAGAGCTGGTGGATCTGAAGATCATCTGGAACAAGACCAAGCACGACGTGAAGTTCCCCCTGGACAGCACAGGCTCCGAACTAAAGCAGAAGATTCACTCGATTACAGGTAATTCCCGTGGCACTGCCAGCGGCTGCCAGCTTTCCCCATCCCGCCTGCCGATTGCTAGTGCTTGCACGGTGCTAGGCACCGCGCTGGCTGCTTTCGTGACATTTGCTCCTTCAACCCTCAAACAGCCCTCCCAAGTAAGTAATTGAATGCCCATTATTCAGATGGGGAAAACGAGACCCAAGATCATAAAGCTAGTCAATAGCTGGGCCAGGATTCAAGCCCAGGTCTGACGCTTAGGTCTAGGCTTCTAACAAGCGTTGCCCAAGCCTCTCTAATAAAAATCACCTGAGGCAATTAGGTATTAAATTTGCAGTTCCTCGGCCTTTCTCACTGGGGATTTTGATTCAGTCGGTCTGGAATGGCCAGGAATTAATGTCTAGCAAATGTGTTAGTTATTCTCAGAACTTCAGGGAAACACCGTTGTCAACTATCATGCCGATCCCTTCACAGATGCTTATATTGGTTAATTTTATCTCATTTATAGCATTTTGCATTCTGATTTGATTTTCTTTTAAAGCTTTCTTTTGGTAGACAGTAAGCTCCATAAAACCATGAACTTTGAAATGACTGGTCTCAGTATTCCTGTAGCCTGTTGACTCTAGTTTAATAATTGAGTGAATGATTGGATGATTGAGGAGCAATTCGGAATGAATCATAACTAATACTTATTGAACAATTACTGAACCCCAGCTGCTGTACTATGGGCTGTACTACATTTGTGTTATCTCATAATCCTTAAAACAAGTCTATAGGGAAGAAATGACTGCCATCGTGCGATAAAGTTTTTGAGACCAAGGCTCAGAGATGTTGTGAATTGCCCAAAATCACAAAAGTAGAACAGTATTTGTTGCCGGTTGTGTTGCTGAAGGGTTCTGGTTCATATTCAATTATCCTTCCTTCTTTTCATTGTATGCCCTTTACATTTTCTCAAGGTCTCCCGCCTGCCATGCAGAAAGTTATGTATAAAGGACTGGTTCCTGAGGATAAGACATTGAGAGAAATAAAAGTGACCAGTGGGGCCAAGATCATGGTGGTTGGCTCCACAATAAATGATGTTTTAGCAGTAAACACACCCAAAGATGCTGCGCAGCAGGATGCGAAAGCTGAAGAGAACAAGAAGGAGCCTCTCTGCAGACAGAAAGTGAGTCCGTCATGTGATTGTCAGTCCTGGGAAGTTGGAGGCTTTGTCCTCTCAAACCTTGGCTGGTTGTATTCTCCCTAGAATAAGCTCCTTTTCGGACAGGGCCCATGATGGAAATTTATGGCAGCAGTTGGGTGCGGCTGGCTGTTGAGTGGAGGTGACAACTACCTGAGATTTGCAGCTTTGTCTCATCTGGCTGGTCAGTGTGTCTCAAGTCTACCTACTTTAGGATAAGGCCTTTGTAAAGGCAGGCTTCAGACCAGGTATTGGAAGGATTCAGATGTGGGATTCTCTCCTACTTAGTGCTAGAGAAACATGCCACTACATTTTATACAAGCGCTTACATTTATTTTTTGGTCTGTGGCTGCCCCCATGTTAACAAGCCTATGTCTGGATAGGCAGGGATATCGACATTTTAGAGCTTCCTCTAAAACTGTTTCCGGAAGCCAAATGAAACTGACTAGAAAGACAGCTACACTGATTTTTTTTTTTTTTTATCTCTCCTGATTTGTTACATGGGAACTTGATTTTCCCAGACTTTCTGTTGCTTATTATGTATGAAAAGGATCCTGCCTTGTCTTGTGCTTATTTTAGCCATTAAAATTCTTTGTAATTAGGGAAAGTAGTTCTTGTAGAAGAAACTGGTTGGAAGAACCATCTCTTGAGCTGATCAGCCAGTGAACCCCACTTGTTGCTCTGGGGCCTTCCAGCCACTCTTATTAGATTCCAAGAAAATAGGTATATTCAACTTAACTGCTGACCTTACCAACTTGAACAAACATCATTTTGAGTGACCGTGGGCACCAAGGCATATGGCTGGCAGTGTGAGGACTTAATTTTGTGTTCCATGTCTCCATTTTCTTGTGTGTACTTCTAAGACCAAAAAGAGTCTGCAAACCAAATGTGTTTCTAAATTTGGCAGCAAAACCTGACCAGAATTAGTGTGAATGTTCATGTTTTGCTATCAAAATATTAATGTGTTTGGTGATAGGGTGCTGCCCTAGGCCCCACAGAGAGGATCATGTTTTATAAAACTATTACCTTTATAAAAATCCCTGAAATGTTTGGACATTACAAAAGGCTTATAAAACCCCATTCACCCATGGGATTACAGATAAAAGGTTGATTGTGAATCTGTATTAATATCTCTGAAGTGGGCTCTTGAACACTTTCACCCCAAATCTGAGGTTGTAGTGTCATAACAAATTGAGATCATTTCCATTTCCCCACCTCTCTCTGCCATATACAAGAAACCATCGAATATGAGCATGTCCAAAGTGAGTGCGTGTTCCCACTGCTCATGCCTTTGGAGCATAACGTGCCTCTCAAATAGAGCCTTCAAGTTGCTAATAGTGGCTTAACGGGCTTGGAACTGTTTGCCATAATGTAGGGAAAATTCTTCAAAAGGTACTTCCAGGTTCTGATTCAAATGACACTTCTAATTCCATGTTGCTTTGTTTCACCGATGCCAGCCATCAGGCATGACATGGTCTAATAAGAGGGAACAAGTGCCCAGGCTTTTTATCAGCTCCTTCAAGAGGCTGGGGCTGAGGCATAGGTGACTCTCTGCTAGCATCCTTCTGGAGGGTTCTGACATGCCAGTGAGCTTTCCACTTGGCTCATAGCCACTTGATGCTGGGATTTAATTAAGTTTTTACCCTTTACACATTCGCTGCCCCATAGTTCTGGCTTTGCTAAACAATGACTGCACCTTTAAAGCCACAGCACAGAAACCAGACTCGGTCATTTGCCCAGACCAGAGCAAGGGACCGTGAGCCTAATGAAACCCTTCATGAGCTGCCTCAACTCCTGGGCTGGGTCAGGCTTGTTGACGTCGGGCTCTAGAGTAATCAGCATTTCTCTTTGGAAATGTGGCTCTAAGCTTTCTGTGTGACTGGGGTTGGGGGTGGGGTGCTAGGAGAGACTTTTGCAGTCTCCATTTGTTGAAGAAAGGCCATCACTGTGGGTTTCTTTGGAGTTAAGTTGATAGAAATGGTTGTTACTCTGTATGTGACAATCCTTTGCGCCCTGTGTGGCTCTCTGATGTGACGTTTAATCCTTTCTGTAGTGATTTTTGGGTAGTGAGGGTATGAGGTTTATTTGAATTAACAGTCTGAAAAATCCTAGTTACTTTAGAGGTTTGCTCTGGTAGTCAGAGGTGGTTCATTAAAGTTAAATAAAAAAATTCAGGCCACATTTCAAATTCTTAATAGCCACAAGTAGCTACTGTTTTTGATGACAAGGAGAACCTTTTCATCAGCACAGACATTTCTGTTGGACATCTCTGCTGTATAGTCACAAAGAAAGCATAATCTATAGACACAGGAAGCTTTTGAACCCAAGTATTGAGCTTTTTTCATCCTCCTCAGAGAGGTAGTAGCATGACTAAAATGTAGTCCTCTTTATCTTTTAATTATCTTTTCTGACTTGTGTTATAGCAACACAGGAAAGTGTTGGATAAAGGAAAACCCGAAGATGTGATGCCATCTGTTAAGGGTGCCCAGGTAAGCCAGACTCCTCGTGAGTGTTCTGGAAAGGAATCGGGCCCCTCTGACTCCCCAGGCTCCCGAAATCCAGTCCTGGAGTGCTGTCCCTTTTCTCTTCCTTGGTCTGTGCACCCACCCTCCCCCTCTCACCCTGCTCCTGTGCCTCCAGGAGCGCCTGCCCACGGTACCCTTATCGGGCATGTACAACAAGTCCGGTGGAAAAGTGAGGCTCACCTTTAAACTCGAGCAAGACCAGCTGTGGATCGGCACTAAAGGTACATTTTGCTCGGGGCCCCTTCCTGGCTCGCTGCCTCTGGCACCCAGCAGCTCTGGGCTTGGGTGCGGTTCTGCTCCTCATTCTGAGTCTCTCTCGCTGTGCTTTGCGTGCTCCTGGCTTTTTTACTCCGCTTTGAGACGCTCACCTGTTTGGACCCTTTTCCCTCATTCTTTCCCTTCTGCTCTCAGGGCCAGTCCATCACATGTTGGCTGTACAGTTGCACCCAAATCAGTGGTACCAAACACGTGACCTGAGGGCCAGGTTTGGTCCACACACAGGGTGTCGTGGGTTTACACACAGTCTCTAAAAATGGGGAGATTTCACTTGGTCTGTTTTTTTTTGTTTGTTTTTTTTTGGCTTCTCTTGAGAAAAGTCAAAAGATACAGCCATTCTGGATCTGATTCTCATGAGGCAGCAATCTGCTGGAGCGAGTAACTGTCCAGGAAGGGCCACACCGCAGCCCGTACCGCCCCCTTTTTCTTTGTACGTCGCCAGCTCCCCTCATTTATGCCCCCTGCCTGGCCCCTGTAGGTCAGAGTTTGCCCCTGTACTAGGGCAAGTTTTCCTAGTATGAGGGACCTCCCCTCCTGCCTGGTTGTCCCTGCCTGCCCCCATCCACCCACCCCTGCCCGTGCACGGTGGGCCAGGCATGCTGTGTGCTGTTTTCTGGAAAGTGTCTGTGACTGTCCTCCCTCTCCCTTCATCCAGATGCTTCAGATCTTGCAAGTTACCCTCTAGAATTACCTGTCCCTTTGTTTGCCCCTCTGCTGTGCCACTTAAGGCTCCTGCCGTCTTTAAATTTGGTCCGCTAAAGCAAGGTAACCTGTTTCCTTGCGCCCATTGGTGGTGTTCTTACCCTGAGCGCCTTCCATACTGGTTTTCCAGCACAGGTTCCTGTGTTCAAATCAAATACCTTTGGCTTTTTAAAGCCAAGTTTGAATGCCCAGACATAGTGTCCAGTGCTCTCAACAGTGGAGCCGTAGTTTTAATTTTAAACTGGCTTCCTGCCCTGCTTGCCCTGCGGGACGTTCCCCTCGATCTTTCGGCAGCATCACTTCCTCACCTTCCCAACATGCTTTGCACAGCTCCACGTCTTTGCTCATGCTAGGCCCTGAGCCGAATGCCGCCTTCCTGGCCCTCGTTAATAAGATCTTCCAAGGTCCCACTTAAACATCCTCTCCTGATGAAACCTTCCCTGTGTCTCGCCACCCTCCGGAGAATTGCTGCCGCTTCTGTTCATAGCACTTCCCTCCGCCCCAGCGCACTCGTTACTCACTCTCTGACTTGTCTGTCCCGTTAGATTCCTGGAGGGGACCGAACATGCCTAATTCACCTGTTTCTGGCCAGCACTGTAGGTGTTCAGTGTGCGAGGTAAATGCCCAGGAAAAGCATAGGGGCCCGTCACCTGAGGTTCATTGGTTTCAGGGACAGGCCATTTAGTATGAGTCTAGTTAAAAATGGGTCCATGAAAATTTAGCTGGGGCAAGGGGCAATGAGGAATGAGATTTTTGTCACCTAATATAAAAATCAGTTTCTTCCAGCCCTATCCTGGTTCTTAGACTAGAGACCGAAATGCTAAAAACACTTGAGTTTTCTGACAATTTGGTGATTGTCTGCATTTCCCATTGGACTTAAACTGCTCATCAAAGCAAGTTTTGCAGAAGATGTGAAGGTGTCCCGGGTTTTCCCAGGGCCTTTGAGCCTTGATAGGCTCTTCTCTCCCAAGAGCCCATCCCATCATGCCCCTTTCTGCTCAGCGGAGAGCTGCCCCGTTTGTCAGAGTCTTTAAGATTTTGCAGGTGACCTGCTCACTTCTCATCACAGTGCTGACTTGCTGGGTGCCCCCTCTTCTCCCACTTTCACCTTGGGGCATCCTAATGGAAGGCAGTTGCTAAGGCTGAGTTACAAGGTCAGTGGTGCTGGGAGGGGTGCAGGCAGGAAGTCTGGCTGAGCACTAGTCTGGAGGTACTTAGCAGCACCTCGGGGAGTATTTTCATGTTTGAGGTTATGTGGGAAATATATGACTGCAGGGACTCTTGAGAACTTCCCATACCTGTGTTGGGGATTTTATTCCAACGCATGGGAGCAGCATCTTCATACTTTGACATAAAGTTCTAAGAGAACCTGGCCATGTTGTCTACAGAGCTGTCAAAAGACTCCTTACTCATCAGCCTCATTAAAGAGCATGGATGGCCGTGAACTACTTGAGTCTTCAAGGGTTGACCAAGGCTGAGATTCACATTGCCATCCATACCACCATCCTCCACAGCTCTGTACCTCAGGCATTCATCTCACTCAGTTGCCCAGGTGTCCTGTCCTGAGTGTCACACGCAATCCCCTAGAAAGACAGCTTGTCCCCAGTTTCATCTTTGCTGGCAAGAAGCTGCCGTGACCGCCCCAGCAGGTCACTGGCCATCCCTGATGGGACACTTTACCAAGTGACACTCAGGTCTCCTCTGGCAGCTTGGGTAAGAGGCAGTACTCACAGCCTTAGCCTGCCCAAGCAAGATGAACACGCTCCAGGCAGGAGGGGAGCATGTGTCCTGTTTGCAGGGCTGTTGAGTCGGACCTAGCTGATGCTGTCACTCAGGAATAAGGGCCCAGGGCTGGTAAATCTTCTGAGTCCTCAAGAGAAGCCAGAAAGCTTTTTGTGTGAAATCTCTGGACTTTTCAAGATGTCTGTATTTCAAGACATTTCCATTTTAAAGACAAATCCTGGCCAAACCCTGCACTGTTTTAGAGACACTGAAAGTTAGAACCTGACCCACATCATCAGGGCTGCTCAGAGACTGGAGCTCACAGAACAGAACAGAAGTCTCAGGCCCCCCGTTAGCTCAAAACCCAGGTCTCTGAATTCCTTTTAGTCAGCTCTTTCCTGTGTGTCCCTTTTCTCATTTTTTTCCCCACAAAGGCTGTGTGTTTCTTCTCTACTGGGTTTATCTGTTTGCTGAGACCTCCCATCTCCAGGTGTCTGCTGCTTCTGGGCGGGGCTTCCTGTTAGCAGGCTCAGCCCTCCCCCTCCCCTCCCCTCCCCTCCCCTCCCCCCTCCAGTCCCCCAGCCCTCCCCTCTCCCCTCCCCTCCCCTCTCCCTCCCTCAGTCCTCCCCTCCCCTCCCCCAGTCCTCCCCTCTCCCTCCACCAGCCCTCCCTTCCCATCCCCCAGCCCTCCCCTCTCCCCTCCCACCACCACACACCTCTCCCCCCACCCGCTTCACTTGGCTTACTGGGGTCTCAGCTCGCTCCAGGCACCCTTCACTGCCTCCCCCTCTTACCTGCCGTCCTTCAACTTGCCGCAGAGTGTCTTCCCAGGAGAGGTGATTGTCCTGATTGCTAATCATGAGACCTTATGAGTGTCTTAAGAGAACTTACTCGAGTGTGTCTGTGGGGGTGCAGGGGGGCAAGCGGGAGGTCTGGTCTGCAGGCTGGGGGGGTGGGTAGAAACAAATCTCAGGGCCTTAAGTCCTGCGCCTCCCTGTGAGAGCTGCGGCGGTGCGGTTGCCTCTGTCCGTGGTGCTCTTGACCTCCCTCCTCCTGGACGTCAGAAACCCCCTCCCCGGGTGTCAGAAACCGTGCCAGGGCTGGGCTTGGGCAGAAGGACATGGAGGGATTTCTTGGGTGTCAATCATCCTACTTTTAGAAATAATACCAGCAAAGATGCGTCTCTCAGTACCTGCTGTGCCGTTGCTAGAGCTGGGTCCCCCTTTGGTCCTAAGAAGTCCCCAGCTCCCAGGAGGCGCCTGTGCCCTGATCAGATGGCATCCAGTCGTCCCGCAGGGCGTGGTGACTCGGTTTGCCACAGGAGTAGAGCAGGCGGGCCCTTGAATAATCACTGTAATCCCTCTCAACTTAGAGCGGACTGAGAAATTGCCCATGGGCTCCATTAAAAATGTGGTCAGTGAACCTATCGAAGGACACGAGGACTACCACATGATGGTAAGTAGCCCCTCGCCCGGCTCTGCTTCTGCTTCTCTGACGGGGGCGGAGTTTTCCCTGAGCTTTCTTCACTTGAGAAAACGCATTCAGAAGACTCACTGTTTTGTTTTTTTCTTCATCCTTTTAGAACTTAACCCATGACCTCCTCCTACTTTTGTTTATTTTGCCACCACCCACCCACCCCCACCTCCCAGCAGTTTGCAGGGGACGTGTTCTCACTTTCTTGCCTCCTTATTTGTAATATTTTGTTTTTAGCCAGGAAAATAAATATAAAGAGGAGGAATGGCTTTTGTGGGTTTTCATTTTTAATTTTGCTGTGCATAAGAGGAGACCTCCCCCAGCCGTGGTGTTCCAGAGGACTCTGGCAGCCCCTCTGCTGGCGTTGTTCCCGCCAGGCTGCAGTCGTTGAGTGGCCGAGGGCCCTGTGGGAGGCCAGGTCTCTCAGTCTAATGAGGCTGCTCTGCCGGCAGTGTTGGGGGCACCCCGGGTCTGCAGAATAGAGCTGAGAACTCAGGGCTGCCATTAGTGAAGCCACTCAGGCACCCCCTCTATTTTCCCAGTACTCTTTGAGGGGCCACTTTAGAAATGAACTTTAGCTACCTTAACTCAGAAGTTGCTCTGGCGGGGGTGGGGATTCCTGCTTTTCTGTTTCTGAGGTGGCAGATTTTCCATGTGTAGCAGACAGGTGTTAGCTGGCCCCGGCCAGGGAGAATGAACAGCGAGTGGTGTGAGTTGGGGGTGGTGCTTCTTGAGTCCATGGTCAAGGGTAGTGGTGGCTACCTCAGAAAAGGGATTATACTATGCAGCAGACCTCTGGCTCTAGGAAACCGCCCCTCCTGCCCTGTCGGGGGTTTGCGGTCTGTGGGCTACAGGCATCCTGGGGTTTTCCCCTGCTAGGGGTGAAGGCTGTGGCTCAGGAGCTCTTTAAGGCCCTCACGGTCCTGCGCCCCAGTCTCTCTGTAGTCTTTGGAGAATTGCAGATGGATTTGTTTTGCCTGCCCAGTTATTTTCTGTTTGTTTGCTTGTTTGTTTTAAAGTTGGACTTAAATAGTGTTGGGGCCTTTCCCTTTTGAAACATTTATCTTACCCATGTGCAGCCCCAGTTAGCAAGGGATGGGGACCGTTTTGGACATCTTTTAAGATCGGTCCGGAGGGCTGGTGCTGAAATGGGTCTTTAGCTTAAATATGTGTCTTTCTCTGGAGTCCTCAGTGGCAGAGGTGGTTCTCACAGTTTCCGTCTCCTCCAAGCCCATGAAGTAGTGCCTGTGCCTCTGTCCTAATAAAACTGTTTTCAAGTATTTTTGCAGGTGCCATTTCGTTAGTTAGATCAAGGTATCAATTCAAATTCAGCAAAGGGCGGCTGTGCTTTTTCATCTAGAATGTTTAAAAAAATCACAGAAAACTGCAACAAGCCCATAAATCCCTCATCAAGAAATGATAATTGTAAATATTTTGTAACTTGCTTTAAACCATTTTTTAAATAAAAGAAAATTTGGCAACAGTGATTATGTCCCCATTGTCTTCCCCTCCCCCACTCCCACTATCCTGATTGATCATCTGCTCCCTCCCGTCTGTCTGTACTTTTATTTCCATATATATTCACGTGTAAGATACAGTGTTTGTGTTTTTTCAGTTTTCATAAGTGTATCATGATCTATAACGTTCTGCAACTGGCTTTTTTGGTACAACATTATGATCTGTCTTTATTAGCTATAGATCCAGTTAACACCTTTGAAAAGTAATCCAGTATTCAGATGAATAGGCCACTGTCACGCTCAGGTTTGCGCTCCCTTGCTGGTGGAACAGAGGTTGCTTCCTGAGTTAGCGTTCCTGCCAGGGCTGCTTCAAACATTCACGTCTGTTTCCTTGTGCACGTGTTGAGTTTCTCTAGGGCAGTGGTTCTCACACTGTGGCCTCTGGATCAGCAATATATCTCCCCCTGTGAATTGCTAGAAATGCAGGTCTCCAGGCCCCATCCCAACCCTTCCAAATCAAGCTCTGATTTGGTGGAGCCCATCCGTCTCTTGTAACAAGCCCTCACGATGGTCTGATGTACGCCCGAGTTTGGGAACCACTGCTTTAGGCTTGGCTATGCTTAACTCTCCCACCTTCTTGGTTTTGTTTTTGACAGGAGAATGTTCCCTCCCCATTGCAGTTTTATCCTTCCTAATGCGCTCCCTTCTCGCCCTCCCCCGTGTGTGTGTGTGTGTGTGTGTGCGTGGGCTCGCGCGCGCGTGTGCGAGTGCCTGCGTGCGTGCGTGTGTATGTATGTGTGTGTGTTGTTGCTCTGCGTCTGAGCGCTGAAGTACCGCTTGGTTTTCCTTTTTCCCTTCCAGGCGTTTCAGTTGGGCCCCACGGAAGCCTCTTACTACTGGGTGTACTGGGTTCCAACTCAATATGTGGATGCAATCAAAGACACTGTGCTGGGGAAATGGCAGTATTTTTGAAAGCACTTTCACCTCTGGCCCAGGAGACTGACCCAAAGTGAAGGACATTGCTGGGAGAGGCCTGCAGCATCCCTGGATTTCAGAGTTCTGGAACTTTGTTCAAAAAAATCTATATCCAATCTAAGGCGATGTGGTGACTGAAGCCAGAGGTGATGGACTTTCACCATTAGCTTAATTTTAACTTAAAATCACCGGTTCCCTTTCTTGCAGTCAGCTTCATACCATTTTTAAAGTCAATACAGTGGAGATCAATAAATCTGAATTCAGAACATGTTGTGTGGAATACTCTGAAGTGTGTTTGAGAGTAGGTCTCCTCATCTTGTTTAGAAAGGAATGGTCAAAAGCTTTCTGGTTTTATTCCCCAATGATTTGAACTGAAATATTTTCATAAATATTTGGTTGCAAGCATTTGGACTGCATTGTGATGAGTTGGGGTGTTTTGTTGTTTAATTTTTCATATAAAATTGTATGCAAAAATGGGGGGGTTAGTAAGCCATATTTTTCTCTCCCTTGATTCAGATTTAATTCTTCCCCTTTTTTTACTTTCTCACTTCTTAGATTTGAGTTTTTGTTTTTAAAACCCAAAGATGTCAGTTCCTCTTTTCGTACCTCATCCATGCTTCCTTGCCTGGCCTCCCTCCCGCCAAGCTGCTGCTGGTGAATGCGCGGTGGGAGGGGAGGAGCCATGTGGTCTTGGTCAGGGAGCGCTCACACTTGCTGTGGTGTTTGTCGAGCAGCAGAGTATCTCACAGTGACTCCTGTCTAAATGTCCTGCCTTTGGGCCCCAGTCTGCGGGGTCCCACTGCTGGTTTGATGGTGGCCTGCCCGTCTGGCTGACCGGGGCGGGGCCACTCCACACATCAGCAGAGTCCCTTGGAGGAGGAGCCAGTGGAAGACAGTTTGAGCCATAGAGCCACAGACCCAGGTATCTTCTTTCTTTGGAAGTTTTGAGAAATTCCTAAGCAGTCCAACGATTATTTCAATTACGCGTCTCCATTTGGTCCTTATGCTCATGCGTTGTGTTCAAGTGTCCTTCATCCCAGGTTCAGAGATGCCACCTTTCTCCATAAGAAGACATCTGACCGAGTGGGTTGGCCCATGTATTTAGACATCGAAGATGGGATAAATGGCTTTTTGTGATTAGCTCACCCTCTTCTGGTTTTAGCCCTTTGTTCTTCGTACATGTGAACTTCTGTTGTCTCCTTCTGGCTTGATTGACTCTGAAATAGGGGGAAGTCTCTTGGTGAGTGATACCCTTTGTGCTGTTTGCTGTTTCTCTGCTGCTGTCTTTGCGATTCTCCCCTCCCTGGTTGCAGGCTCTCCTAGTAAGGTTTGACGAGAGATTTTCCAAACTTCACATTTTGGATTCTAGGCTGTTTCCCCTCATTCTGTGAAATGTATTAGCATGTGTTCGCCTAAGATGACTGTTCCTTGTGAGCCAGTTCATGGTGATATTCTACACCCTCCCCTCCTAAGCCGTAGTTCAGGAATCCAGCCCTTGTAGACAGGCTCTTGCTTTTCGTGGTGTAGTCAATGCCAAGTTGTGCATCTGGGCAGGAAAATCCACTCTCGCTTTTTTGGGGGCATCATACATATGTGAAGTGTAGCATCCAAGAAACTGCCTGTTTTTCATCCCTTGAAAAAGGAGCAGCAACTGCAGCTTTTCTGTCCTCGTGGGCCTGCAGTTCGCAGAGAAGAGAGTGCTGCTTTGCTGCCTGGAAGCCTCTGCGCTCGACAGGTCTACAGAAGACACGGTCAGGTAGCAAGTAGAGCGTCATCTCACTTTGAATCCTGCCCTTCTGTTGGCCAGTGTCCCTGTTCTGGAGACGTGTCCTGACAGGGCCGCGGGCGTCTCTGTCCCCAGGCTGGCCTCGCAGTGCTGCTCAGAGGCCCTTCCCTCCAGGTCTTCTCTCCCCTTTCATGTGGCCACCACGCCACCTGCCACCCCTTCCTCCGGGTGACGGCATGTGTTCCATCGTCTCCCTGCTCCCCAAGGGCCAAACTGCTTCTCACTCAGGCGGGTGTCATTTTAAGACAGGACCAAAGCCTGTGTGAATCTTTTTATTTTAAGTAAAATGGTGCTTTTTCCTTACTTCAAGATACTATATATAAATAATAATGTAAATGACACCTTTTCGTACAGAGCTGTCTGAGTATTGCTTTACAGAGCTCGCTCAATGGGCTCAGGAACAATCTTGAGCTCTAGCTCCTGACCCTGTCTGCACGGAGACCTTGCTGGAAGCCCCTGGGAGAGCAAAGGTGGACACCACTGGCCCTCCGGGGAGAAGTATTTAGTTAACTCCGTGTCCAGGTCACAGCAGTATTCACTCTTGTCACTCAGTCCTGTGAGCAGTCTCTTCCCACTTTCCTCGCCGTCCAGAGTGCGCTGACGCCTCTGTGAGCACACGGAAGTTCTTTTCCCCTAGGTAGCATCGCAGTGTTAATTTTCTCCTCAGGATTCTCTCCACACAGGCCTGCCCTGTTGGAGCACACTAGTTCTTTCCCTGGGGTGCGACCTTTCCTCCCGGGGCAGAGGGCCTGCAGGGGCTACGGCAGAGCTGGTTCTAAGAGCAGGCTCCGGTGCTCAGGGGGCAGGCCAGGCAAGCACATCTCCCTCGTTGGACGCCTCTCAGAGCCTCCTGGTGGGCTGCTTGCTCGTCTAGAATCTGCTAGTGGTCTTCCTGCCGATCTTTGCCCACAGACATCATGCCTTTCTTTCCCTCCCTGAGGTGACTTGACAGAACACTGACGAGGGGATCCTGCGGAGGCTCGGGGCCCTCTCAGCTCCGTTTCAGAGGACTTAGCCAGCTCGCCAGTTGCTGGAACTCTTTGGTATTAATGTATTTTGATTGATGATGGGCCTTTTGCAAGTAGTTTTAGTTCTCTTTAAATGAAGTTGAACCGAGCTAAGGATGCACTTTCCTATAATCTTGATGTGGCAGGGGCCCAAGTGAGGCCCTCGGTAGCCTCCTTAGTTGCTACGTTCTGTTAAGAGGGCCAAAGAGACCAACTTTGCCACATTGCTGCCTCTCTGAAGAGTTGCCATATTTCAGCCAGAAGGGGCTTGTGTTCCTCGTACTCTTACTTGAACCATGTGCCTGGAGGAGCCATCCTGGTCACTTGCACTTGGCCCACCTTTCTTTGCCTGGGGCGGAGAAGGCCCAGGGGATAGACACAGTGTGCTAAGGGCCGAGCAAGGGCGGCCTTGCTTTCCGCCCCATCTTGGGAGGGAGACCTCCTCGCTCCTTGCATCTGCTCATGCCAGTTGTCTTGCAAAGGATGGCCCCTTTGTCTTGAGGCTTTGTGAGACATCTCCAGTTGGAGCGGCGCCTGGTTCCTCTTCACAGGACCTGGTAGCCTTTCTGAGGCGACAGGCGGTCAGGAGTCCTCTGACGTGCGGAACATCCAGTGAACCTACCTGTCAGGCTGGGGGCGTCTACTGCTTTCTAAATTTCTAAGAACCTCTTTTTTCTTCAAGAGTTCTGCGGAATTATTTGACAATATACGTAAAAACCATGTCTCCTTGTGGCGTGTGCTCTGTTCTGGTTTTTGTTTTTAAATCTAATGCCTGTTTGGGAGGAGATGAACGTATTTAGTCTATTAGATTTGCGCTGCTGGATTTTTTTTTTTTAAAGTGTAACCTTGACTAGCTGTCTTATTGTTTATCCTGTAAGATTAGTCTATCAATTAAAGTTTGATAATTAATTGTGTCTCTTTTTCCTTTCAATTCTTCATGCGCCTGATCTGTACCTGGGAATTGACCATTATTTGGAAGTGGGACCAGAGCCCCTTGTTCCGCCAGCTGTGGTCTCACTTATTACTATATTATTTGGCTTTTAAGTATATCCACATTTGTTCCTGCTGAAAATGGTTATTCAGGGGACCAGGTTTGATTTATTCTGTATTGGTCAAAGTGACCAACTCGCCAGCCACATCGCTGTTTGGGAGCCCTCCTCCAGAGGGGATGCTTCTCCCTGACCTTGGGCCTGTCCCCCCCAACCCCCTGCTCCCCCTCTAGTGCCTATGGGACTTCACCTGGCCATTTAGAAAACACTGAGATGTAGTTCTGGTTCTCCCTGCAAGCTGCAGAGACCCAGGGGGAGAGGATCTATACCCAGAAATAAGGCAAAAAGAGAATCCTGGGCATGGAGAGGACTTATCATTGCTAGCACACCACTCCTGCTGGGCCCCTCTCCTGCCATTTCTGAGGGTTCTGGCCTCACTTCCCAACTTTTCCCTATTTCTAATGCCTCATAATCTCAAAACAAAACTGTTAGTTTCTTAAAGACCTGGGCGAGCCATGGGGTGGGACTGCCACGGACTATGTTGGCCTGTGCCCACAAAGAGAAGCTTCTGTGTGCACAGAGAATATTTCTGGATTTATCTCGTTTTATCCTCGTTATTTTAGATACGGTAAAACCAGTAGGCTGGTTGACTCTCCTCAGATGGTGCCTGAGAGGATCCCCAGTCTGAGTACCTCACCACGCCTTCTGGAGGGACAGCTGGCGTTTTTTTCTCCACTGTAGGCAACTAAAGAAGAATCACAAACATTTGCCCTTGAGGCATAATAGCCCCCTCCACAACAGGCACCCCTCAGACCTGGCAGTCAGTGGACCAAGAGGCACCAGCTCCTTTCTGCTTTTGCTCAAGGTGGTCTGACTAGCCCATCTGTGCTGTAGGAAGTGATGTGCTTCTCACCTGGGAGCCCTCGGCCAACCCCACCTGGGCACCACCAGCCAGGATTACTCCTGGCTTCTGGTGTCAAGGCTAGTTCTGTTCTAAAGCTTGCTCACCTGTGTTTTTCTCCGGATACAACTTTTCTTACTGTTCACCCCATTTTTGAGCTCCTGATTTTTTCTTCTCCTTTCCGCCTTACATAGTTTTTAATTCCCTGCTGTTTTCCCTTTGTGCTTTGAAAATTTGCAAGCTTAAATAAGACTGACCACCTGATAATTTTCCCTCAGGGTAGCCAATTGCTAAAATATTAGCCATGTTTGCTTTGTCTCCTCTAGACACGCATACACTTGATTCTGCTGGAATTTTTGACAGACGTGCAGACAGACTTAAGACACTTCTGTGGATATTTTAGCACGACTCTCCTAGGAATGAGGATATTGTGGCTCCCTAGCACAGCATTGTTCTCTCAACTAAGATGAGATCGGTTCACCCCTGTCCTCTACTAGACAGTCCAAAATGTCATTTGGAGCAATTATTTTTCAATCAGTAACCCTTAATGTTTTTAAATCCTTATCCTAGCCTTATATTTTTTAAATATCCTTTTTTATTTTTGCCAGTCTTGGCCTTTGTCTCTTATAGAATAATTCCCCTCGCTCCCGTATTTTTTAATCTCAGTTTTCATTGTGACCCTTAATATTGTCCCCTTGTCTCTTGTCACCCCTACTTTGTCCATCAGAAGACACTTTGCCAAGGCCATATGCCTGTCACTGAACCCAAATTTGCCTAATGTCAAAGGACATGCCCTTAGGTGCTTGTCTCATTGTTGAGAACTCAGGAAAGAATTTATATATTTTTTTCTCTGCCGGATGCAGCTATTATGTCTCAAGGGCACGTTTGTGATTCTTCTTTTTTTAAACTTTGAGCCTTGACATTAGTTCATTTATTGGCTACCACTTAAAATTTTTAAATACTTCTACATGAGGAAAAAATTCAAATAGTAGGAAGGTCTCTCAGTTTTCTTAGTTTCTCATCCTTGAAGGAAACAACTCACTATAGGCTTAAGCTTGAAGGGGCCATCGCAGGAGCAGAGAGTCAACCATTCCCACTTAGTTACTTACCAGAGGAGGGAGGGGAGTCCTCAGTGGGCCTTTGGCAACAGGAGAAACTAGCCCAGCCAGGGCAGCACCTTGTCAACACTCGGGCTCCAGCCTGGCATTTTCCTTGAGTTCTTAATCTTTTATCTGCCCTCTGTTTGGGTATCCCACAAGCATACCCAACATGTCCCAAACCGAGGCTTCCCCTTCTGATCTGATCCTCCTCTAGTCCCTTGTTCAGATAGCAGCACTGGGAAGCCAAGCCTTAAACTTCAGGGGGAGCCTAGACCATTTCCTTTTTCCTCAGGCCACAGCCCATCATTTGTAGTCCCAGAATGTCTTACTGTCCATGTCACTTTATCCCAACCTCCAAATCTGCCCTTTTCCATGTGCTCCTCTAGTAGCCATATCCCGTCAGTCCACCCTTGGCACTGCCTCCAGTGGCTGAGCTCATAAGCATCTAGTTGTTTCTCCCCTTCAGAAAATTCTGCCGGAATCCTTGGCCAATAAGTTCCTTCATCAGACTGTAAGGCCCTTGTGAGCTGCTCCCAGCCACATCTTTAAGCTTTGGCAGCACCTCAACCAAGCAATGCTCTAGCAATAGCCCAGCCTCAACTGATGTCCCACCTCAGACTCCTGACACACTGTCCTTCCAGCCTGGAGTCTCTATCTCCTGCCCTTTCCACATGCTGGCTGTTCACGGCTCAGGAGTCAGTTCCTCAGCACCCTGAACTAGCCTGTTTTCCAAACGCCTAGTTTGTTATTTTAAAATGCATACTTTTAGATATTTTGCTTTTCATTTATTACACAATACATGGTATATATAATTTAGAAAATACTGAACAACAAAATAAGCCGCATGTATTTCTACCATCGTGTGGTAATCCTTAACATCTTGATGTTTCACAGTGATGGGAACAAGCCATTTACTACTTTTCAGTGCCAGTTTCATTGCATGGATCTTTTTTTCTATTTAACCGCTTGCATATTGTTGGATATCCAGTCGTATGCCATCAGTCTGTATTTTTTGTTACATGTGTGGTTTCTCTCTTTTTGACGAATTTCAAGCAGTAGCTGAAAAAGTAGTACAATGCACAGGCGTATGTGTACCTGTTACAGTCACCGGTTAACATTTTGCTGTTGTTTTTTCTGAGCCATCTAAGTCAGCTACAGAAATCTTGAAGCGTCACTAAGTATTTATCCCCCTGGAGTAGTCTAACTACTACAGTTATTCTCCTAAGAAATTTACCATCCTTTCCCCCATGACATTATCTTTTAAAAGTCCCACCACCTGGAGTTGCTTCCTCCTGAACATTCAGGTTAAGCCATTCTAGCAAGAGTACCTCAGGTCACCTGTCCTCAGTTCACATCTGCCAGCAAACGCTCCTGCTGTTACTGGTGATGCTGAAAGTGAGCCCATCACTCGTAACTCCTCCCATCCGGACAGGGAGCTGAGAGCAGACACACTGTTCACCTTTGTGTACTCAGGCCCCGCCTAGTCCACAGCTTAGCCCCCTACAGGCATTAAGTCTCAGTGAATGCACTGGCTGTTTGGGGGACAGTGAGAAGAGTGTGTCTGAACTAGAGACAATGCCAGAAGCAGGTTATGAGGCCTCACAGAGAGAAACGGTACCGCCCAGCACAGACACAGGCCCCTGAAGGCATGTTTGGGAGGCCTTTAAACTATGCACAAATCTATATGTTCTAATTCACACACTTGACCAGTTCAATGCCTACTGATAGTAGTACCCAGGTCTTTCAAAAGAACATTCTAGCAAGTTCTTGGAGCAGAAAAGGCCTTTGCTGTTGTTTGAAAACCCAGATCCATTGAATTATCTGCATGATTCAGGTTATTTCCCCTCGTTCTGACTCTTAACTGCAGAATGATGTGGATGGGCTGGAGGGGTCATTTCTGCACAGGTGTGATCAAGCAACCACTTAGCAGCAGTACTCTGAATTCATCTAGGCAGAAACAACTAGAGAGGCAGTTTTACAACAAAGTGCAGCTGCCATGAGGGTAAAAATAGTTAGAACCTGTAGCCTAGGCGTTCAGTTATGGTACATTCCTTGCAGTCTGTTTCGGTCCCTGCTGGGTCTCCAGTGCCTAGGAAGGACTCGAGCTACTTGCTGAATAAATGCGGTGGAAAGAGAAAGAGGAAACTCCTTATGCACCCACCAGTTTGGCAGCTTCCCAAGATAGCTTGAATATTAACAAAAAGGGGTGCAGTAAAACAAATGCTTCTACTGGTGAAAAGGAGGGAAATCTGTCTGCTTGCTGCACCTACAATCATGCTAGGGCCTCGCAGAAGGGGCTGGCAACACGAGGCACCTCCAGGAAGGGAAGCAGTGTGAGTGTGGACCCAGCCACACCTGACCCCAGTGGGGAGGTGCTCTGCCAGCTGAGGTCACTGCCAGTCCTCACCCAGGGACACAGCTTCCTACTAGCACAACTTACGACACCCCACTCAAACTGCACCTCAGGAGGAGCAAGGCAACTGCCGATAGACAGCCCAAAGACATATCACAGTGCTAAGAGGAGAGTATCCACCTGATGCTCATCTATGCCAGAGGGAGAATGTCAGACTGACCTTCTCAGAGGAAAATGAATTTCTACCCTCCAAAATTACTAAATTCTATCAACTCAGGAAGGACAGAGATGAAAAATTACCTTAATAAACTAATGGAGACAAATTTTTTAGGCAAAAAGTCCTTTTATCACTAACACACTGGTTCCTTACACTAAAGGAAATGAGAAACTTCACATATACTGCTAGAAGTCATTTCTGATATGAATACTAATGAAAGTTTTAAAAATAGCAAGTATTGCCAACATAAAAAGCACTTAATAGACATCACTGAACAACTGAAGACAGAGAAAAATCTTGGTTTTATAGATTTATTTTCAAAGGGAAAAAACACTTAGACAATTTAAATACAAGTCAAAACAGAATTACTCTGTCAAAGTCAGCGATGATGCCAAATGTGTTCTCACTTGCAGACACTTGCCAGCATCTTCTGAATCTTCTCTCAGTGGAGAAAGGGGGCCTGGCAAAGACAAAATGAGTTCAGTTTTTGGTGGTGCTTTTTCTTTTTCTTGGTGGGGGAGGGTACACTACTGCTGACTTTAAGTGAAAATCTTTTAGGTGCTAAATCCAAGATAACTAAGTTATAAACATTAATACAAAGTTTTATTTAAAAAGTGTTACAGGGCCTCCCCGGTGGCGCAGCGGTTGAGCGCTGAGTTGCGAAGCTGCCTGCAGCCTCTGCAGCGCCGGTTCAATCCCAGGCTGCTCCGGCCACCAGAGGAGGGTCCCACATGGCGCGCAGACCTCCCCTGCCGCCCGCTGCTCCTCTAAGCAGTGTACTTCTGTCCTTCTGCCTGCTCTGCTCCCCGCCCTGGCTCTGGTGAATTCTCTCACCCTCCCGCGCTTCTGACTGTACCCAGTGCTTGTATAAATAAATAAATATTTAGAAAAAATAAAAAATAAAAAAAAAAATAAGAAGTGTTATAGGGCCCTCCCTGCTGGCTTAGGGGTTAAGTCTTAGTGCCATGCCCACTATGGCCTGAGTTCAATCCCCAGCCAGGGAGCTGACCTACAAGGTTCAGCAGACCTCTCCTGTCTCGCCTACTGCTCCCCTCAGCAGTATATTTCAGTAGATCCGCCTGTTCTGCTCCCCACTCTGTCTCTGGTGAATCCTCTCACCACCCTCCCTGCCCGTACCTCTGGCCTACACCCCAGCTCTTATATGCATGCATAAATAAAATAAATCTTTAAAAAAAAAAAAGTGTGACAGGAAGGAATTGCTCTCAACTGCCCTTGAGGATAGAGACCATCACCAAGGCTGGTTCCTTTTGAGTGGCAGAGAACCAGAGGGGGCCTGCATTTTATAACCAGTGAAAACCTGCCAACCATTCCAATCTTTCCCATGTCTTACTTCACTTAAGAACCAGAGAAATTTGATTTTAAGGAGGAATATCATTCTATAAGTCAAATTATTTACCTGCTATCTTATTCATATACATCCTTTTTATCTGCTATGTAATCTACGATTTCTTGTGGACACATTAACTTTTCGGCATCTATATCAGGAATTTCAAACCCTGAAAGTAAAATCACAGCAATGCATGAGTGTAGCAACAGGAAACCTAGTAGGACTGAAAGCCCCTAAAACTTCTGTAACACCCACAAGTACACTGACGCCTCCAGCAACCCAAAATCCCACTCAAGTTGTGAGCTCATTGTGCTCTAGACAACATCCATCCTATTGGGCACAATGGCGTGTGTTTGTTTTCCAGTGCTAGGATGCTGTTTTCAGCAGGAAACTATAAGATTACAGTGCAATTTATTTCTTCTTCCTTTCTGTATTTTCTTACATCACTGTTCATTTTTGTAGCCTGCCCCCAGCACACGGTTACAGCTCCAGGCACAGACATGCAGGTCTAGGCCCTGAGCGGGGCTAAGGCTCAGCTTCTCCACAGGCGGCACCTTCACCTTGAGGAGCCCCAGCTCAAGACTCCAAGTCCCATCCTCCCCAGGCCTCTGCTGACCTGCACTAAGTGCTTTCTGATCAAATGCCTCTTCCTAATATTCACCTCACCTGATGGTGAGCAAGTGCGTGTGGTGGGGGGAGAGAGCACTACTGTGGCAGCGGCGCTACTGTTTGTATTTGTTTGATTCAAATCCCAATTCAGACTCCCAACATTTCTTTCCGTTTCGTCCACCTAAATCAAGAGTCATATGCAGACCCAGACAATGTCATATGCAGACCCAGTCATATGCAGACCCAGGACAAATAAGCCCGTGAGTGTTACCAAATTCGTCCTCCATGGCCATGATAATTTCCACTTGGTCCAAACTGTCTAAGCCCAGGTCTTTCATAAAATGGGAATTTACCGAGAGCTGCAAAAAAGGAACACCAAACGCAATTTAGCCCACAAGTGCACCTGCTTCACTTAATCATTATATGGAAGATATTTAGAAATTAAATTTTAAGTACATAAAGAGCCTTAACGAATGTTATTCATTTAACCTGTGCGGGCAACAACACTCGGTGTGCTGCTTACATTAACTGCGACCTTGCTCTGAATGGGAGAACAGGACGTACACTTGGCATTATCCTAGTGGCATCTCTGGTCACATCTCAGAGTCTGGTTTTCCTTGCTGCCCGACTGACAACCAAGCCGCCTCACCCCACCAGTGTCATTCCTTCCCCTCCACAACAGCAGGCAGTATTTAGCATCACCCTGTCTTGAACTGAGATCTCAGGGTCACTAGGACATATTCTTAAAAATCCTATATCAAAACCAAACTATCCTGCCACAAAATAGTTTGAAAAGAATTTTTTTATATACTACTATGATACACTACTACTATTATATATATATTTATACTACTATTTATGTACTACTATTCCAGGCGTGTAAATTAAAAAAGCAAGGTGCAGAATGGTGTGTAAGGTCTGCTACCATCTGTGCACCTTTACAAGGGGGGAGCGCTACTCTCAGCCATACTCAGCTACCTCTCAGCTACATCTCAGCTACTCACCACCTCTGCGGTGTGTACTCACATATGCGCTGAGTGTCTCTGCACAGACACAAGCTGGTCCCACCAATGGCCTCCCATGGGGGGACTAGGTGGCAGGGAGCCCGGGAAACTTGACTCTGTCCTTTGATGGCTGGAATTTTGTACTACTCATCTCAAAAAACAAAAACAAACAAACAAACAAAACCACCACTTAAGTCCGATCATTACCTTTTCTGGGTCAATTTTGTCGTAGAGCTTCAAGACATACAGAACACGGTCCTTGATTCCCTCTAACGTCAGAGGGGGCGCGTCGCTGTACTGGCGGCACAGCTGTGTAGCTCTGCTCGCAACCTGAAACCAGGGCAGGAAGAAAGCAGGTGTTCACGGAAAATGCTTCTAAATAAATGCACTAGTCCACAGACATCTTAACCAAGCATTTAGGGCTTCAGAACCCGCTTCCCCTGACTCTAACTCTGGTCACTAGGACACTCCATCACGGCCCTGTGGCCTCAGAGGCCCAGCACTCAGCAGCATAAGATGCACCTCCTTTCCCCTCGGAGCCAGGACAGGCCCCTGGCTCCTCTGCTCAGCCCACAGGCTTGGGATGTTGACCTGCTCAGTGAGACTCACTGCCACAAACATCATCGAGGGCCTGAGGAAGAGCCTGTTTTCATGCCTCTAGCAGCCAAAGGCCTCTCCCAGGACTACCACCTCTAATGGCCACGCCTCAGTCAAAATAAGCCGCAGGAAGAGCCATGACGGCAGGCTGCGAGGTGACTCACACCAGGGAATATACACTGGAGGTGTCTCCCTGGACCCCAGTCAGGGTAACCACACTGACCTTGGCTAGCTCAGAGGAAGCAGCTGCTGACCCCAAGGAGAGACAGGCACAGTGACATCTCCTATAGTCCAGACATGCTCCTTCCTGGGGACCTGCCCAAATAACCAGCCTTTGTCCTCATCTTTGCCTTGACAGAGATTATCTCTGGTGGCTGGTATCAGCCTACTTGATATTCAACGTTATCCCCTCACCAATGACGCATGAGCTCCAACACAGGCGAGGGGCTTAATGCCACAGAAGAGACAAGAGGAAAAAACAGCTGCCTGAGCTTTGCTCACTGCAGCAGCACCTTTACCTTTCAGAGCTGGGGTTTAGTCTGTGGTTTGAGTTCTTAGGCATTTCCCATTGAAATTGGGTTTGCTTATTGGGGTTCAGGTCTGAGTCACCCAGGTCTATGAAAATTATAACGAAAACACTGCCAAGTGAACCAAACCAGCATGTACACCTCTGTATAAAAAACACTCATCTTACAAAAAAATCAGACGTCTTGAAATCAGGTGTAACCGGCAAGCTAAAGAAACGAGAGAAAGGATCTCCCTGGTGGCCCATGGGGTTAAGCACCACATTGTGAAGCTATCCACAGCCTCTGCAGCACACGTTCGATGCCCGGCTGGCCAGGAAGCTACCCACATGGCACAGCAGACCTCTCCAGACTCACCTGCTGCTCCCCTCAGCAGTGTAGATCCACCTGCTCTGTTCCCCACTCTGTCTCTGGTGAATCCTCTCACCCCCCACATCTCTAGCCTATACCCCAGTTCTTGTATGCATATAAAAACAAATCTTAAAAAAAAAAAAAAATAAAAGCGAGAGGAAGTGTTTTATGGATATTCTAAAGTACTTTCAGAGCACTTGTTCTTTTGGTCTATGTTGTCTTCAATACATTATGGGTTAAGGAAACCTCTGCAGTGGGAACATCACCAGGCCTTCTTATCAACAATGGCTAGGAGAGGTTTCTAAGCTCCAAATAAAATGAAGCAAAAAGGAAGAAAGAGGAAGAAGAAACGGGTTAATAGTGGTAATGACAGAAAAGGACTTTGGGGTGGAAGTACCTAACAAGCCTCGCCTGTGCGAGCAGAAGGAATGGCGTGAGGTGGGGCTACTGCTGCGAAGGGGGACTGAGATGAGGGCACGCGCATACACCGCTGCTCAGGGGCCCATGGTTCTGTCGAAAAGGGCCACGAACACCCTGTGATTCAATTAAAGGGCCTCCACCTGGAGGCCACAGGCCACTGAAGCAGGTGGCAGCAGTAGGCCAGCATGAGGCAGGTGTGGTGGGAGGGCCTGAAGAATATGGAAGGAGACAGCACGTTTGTACCCTGGCACAAGCTCTTCCTTACTAGTTCTCTGGCCCTGGGCAAGTTATTTCTTTTTAGCCTCTGTTCCCTTGCAAAAGGGAACTAAAGGACAGCACCAAGTTCAATGGGCCATCATGCAGCATCTGTAAGACAGTGTAAAGGGCCCAGACACTGCTGGGCGCACACTCACAGCGAGTGCTTCCTTGGGGCTAAGAGGATCAGGATGTAATGACCTGAGAAGTTTGACAATGGCCTAAAGCTTGAGGCTTTGGTGGGAGTGTTGCTTCAAAGTACTTGATCCTATCCTTTCCCTCCCAAGGCTCTCCGCCGGATTCTACTGATTTCTAATCATTAAATCAGGCGGCAGCACAACTGAACACTTCACATGCATTGTCTCCTCTGTTCTAACAATAATCCCACAAGACACATACTACTATCATGCCCTTTTTACAGATGAGGAAACTGAGGAAGGACAGGTCAGGCATCTGACCCAGGCCTCCCAACATGGTCTCTTGGAGAGCCTTCCCAGCTCCTTCCTGTTGAGGATCAGCCATTTGAAAACGGGATACAGAATGGGCAAGCGCTTCTGAAATGTGTGCCCAACATCCAACGTGGTCTATTTTGGTGTTACGTGTTCCTCAGGACCTTCGTACACTTCATCCTAAGCAGCTTCAATCACCTCCCACAGACATCAGAGAAGGTGTGGTGTGCAGAGAGTGACTGACTATCCCCTGGGCTACTGAAAACAAAACAAACCCCACTAGCCTCCACCAGAACCCGTCTTACCTCCTCTGGGGTTTCTCTCTGACTCAGGGAAACTCAAGGAGCCTAAAGCGAGGGCTCCAAAGGCGACCTTCAAAAACTCCCCAGGAAAGACATCTTGTCTGTTTGGATTTGGACTCCTTACCTATCACCAAAACACCTGCTCACAGACCTCTATTCCTTCTCCACTACCTGGGCCCCCAGGCAGAAATCTCAGTGCCAACCCTACTTCCCATCCTCTCACCCTCACTTCTCGCGGTATCCCAACCCAACCCACTGGCAGGAAAGTTCCCGCCTCTGCATGTGTCTTCACGTTCAGCCCTGACTGCTGGAGAAACCGCTGCCTGAGAAGCGGTGCTGCTCACAGCTAGCAGCTCCCTGGGAGTGAGCGAAGTCCCTCTTGTTTCTGCTCTCCCCACCCACCCACCTGTCCTCACATGCAGCAAAGTCTTGCCTTTATCTTTTCACATGCCTGTTCAGCAGTCCAGCTTGACCCATATGCCAAGCACTTGCTATGGGCTGGAACTACAAAGATGACTGAGATGTGTGACCTTTCACCTTAGAGAAGGTTACAGTTTAATGGAAAAGACCAACCCAAACAGCTCATTTCAATTGTTATTTAAAAAATGGCAGGAGTCATGACAATAGGTTTTTGCAGGCTTCTTCAGTAACAAAAACTGTCATTCAATCCTTGAGACAAGGAAGGAGAAGATACCAGACTTGGAGTGAGCTAGGAAAAGAACCAGACAGATTATTCAAGGAGGGAAAGGCAGGCCAAGGAAAGGGAAGGCGGTGTGCAGGTGCAGTGTCTGTGCAGGAAGAAATCAGTTCACACTGCTGACAATTAAAGGAGCAGGGGGTACACCTACTGTCATTTCAAGTTACCCAGGTGATCTGACATGCAGCTAGGCTTGAAAATCGTTGTCCTATGAAGTTTCAGCCTCACAAAAGTTTCATCCGATAAAAAAACCTTTTGCTAAATATTGCCTCCTACCCTTACTTCCAGGCGGTCTGGAAACAGGGAAAATGTGCCACATCCAGCAACCCAGGGAAGAAACTGTCCTGGCTAGGGCTGCAGGCGAGCGTGCAGTCCACGCTGCACCGTCACTGGCTTCCCCTAGAAAAACATCACGCATTTATCATCACTATCTATTCCCACTATGTTGAGAGCTTCCATAGCAACGCACGAGGTGCTCTACGTGCAGTATCTTCAGTAAACCTCATTGCAACCCCACAAAAGAGAGACGCGGTACCCCAATTTCACGGTTCTCATTGAAGCTGGGCGCGGTCACGAAACTTGCCCAAAGTTTCAGGAAGGGGCCACTCAGCCCCGGGGCGTGAGACGGGCCAGCGCCCTCGCGGGTCTCTCCAGGTCACCCGGCCTCCGGGGAGGGGTCAGCCGCGCACCGTTGGGCAGCGGGAAGGGGGGGAAGCCAAACGCGCCCGGTGCTCCCCGCCCGCAGCTGGCGCGGCCCCGCGGCGGCCCCTCCCCCGCACCCCGAGCCCTGACCCCTGCCGAGCCCCAGCAAAGTCACCGCGAGTCACCTGCGCGAGCACCGCGGCGGGCTGCGGCGCCCCGGGCCTCGTCCGGGCCCCGACGGGGCACAGGGCGGTGCTGAGGGGCCGGGCGGCGGCCAGCGTGGGGACACGAGGCAGCGGCGCGAAGGCCGCGGGCAGTCGGCGGACACAGGCGCAAAGGACACGAGCCGCCATGGCTACACCGACCCAGGATGCACTGCGCGGCGCCCTCCGTCCGCGTTTCCTCGGGCGGCGGGGGAGACAGAGCGGCGCTGTCGGGCTCCGCCGGCGGTGGCGGCCCCTGGCGGCCCCTGGTGGCGCTGCGCCCTGGAGGCGCGCGGTCCCCACGGCCGGGTGCAGGGCTGCTGGTTAGTTTCAGCGCTAGAGCTGCAGATGCTGTGTTTCCCTCAACAATACCACAGACACAAGAAAGGAATTTTTTAACGTACATTCTGAAAGTATTGCAAGTTTTGATGCGGTGATTCTCCCACAGGTATTAAAATTATTTAATAAGTCAAAAAAAAAATCAAATAAGAATGAAAAAAAGAATCAAATGTATAGGGCACCCCTGGCAGCGCTATCAAGCTATTGGCAGCCACTGCAACATGTGTTCGATGCCCGGCCAGGGAGCTGACCCACAGGGCGCAGCAGACATCTCCTGTCTCCCCGCTGCTCCCCTCAGCAGTGGATTTCAGTAGATCCGCCTGTTCTGCTCCCCACTCTGTCTCTGATGAATCCTCTCACCACCACCCCAACACACACCTGCTTGCACCCCAGCTCTTGTATGCATAAATAAATCTTTTAAATAAAAGATTTATTTAAAATATATATGACTAAGACTAGTCAAATATATGACTAAGACTAGTAAATGTGAAACTACAACTAAAGCAATATATATGTTTTCAAACTTAACAGTGTGCAACTACAGCTCGCAAAAATGGTTAAGTGGGGGGGAGTGCAGGCATGCTAATTGCCTCATACTTCTTAGGAGGGAGGCCAAAGATAGTGATTGAAATAAAAATAGAAAGTGACTCCAAACTGAAGATTACCTGGTTATAAGTGCCTTCAGTTTTAGGTGGTTTTTTTTTTTTTTTTACTTTTGTTATATTTAAGTAAAATAAAATGTGATACCTTTAATTTAAAATAGAATGCATAGGCAGCACTCCGTCTGCCCACCTGTGACTATGCAGGTGACTCTTTTCACCAACTCTCTCCTCTGCAGGGTAGCAGCCTTCCTGCCTGCCTGTGATCTGTCAAGGCCACCCACCTGCAACCCTGCAGGCCTCTCTTAGCAAACCTGTCCCTTCTGGGGCAGCTCTTCCTGCCTGCTTGTGTCTATGCAAGTGTCTTTTACTTTTATGTCCCTTTCCCTAATAAACCTGTTCTTTAAATATAAAAAAATAAAATAAAATAGAATACATAGTATGATCCCACTGTTGTAAGAATTATGTGTTCATTAAAAAATTTAGTGTCTGTATGCTAATTGCTAAGGCTACCAGAGACAAGTCAGATGGGCAATCTATCCTCAGAGTTTATATTCTTGTGGACAGACAATAAAATAAAAATACACACCCCCCTCCCTTCAAAAACAAAATCCCCCCAACTCCAGGGAGTAACTTGAACAATAAAGCAGAAAGGAGATTGTGAGGGAGTGCAGGAAGTATGTTATTTTAGAAAGAGGTCCCTGAAGGGTCCTCTTAAGAGGTGAGATTTGAGTCAAGGCTTTATCAGGAAAGGAAAGGGAACCTCCGGGGTCACCCTGCTCTTGGTATGTCAGTCTTTATGGTAATTAATACCAGGCTTCTTCAGCAACTCAATTTCATCTCCCCCACTTAAGTGCTTGATCATTGGAAAAGCAATTGGATCACCTTTGGGGAATGACCAGTGAGTAAATGGCCATGCTACATATGGACTGATGCAAAAAATGGCATCGAAAAGTCTGATTGAGCCCTCTGAACACAACCTTTAAGTTTAATAAAACATAGCATGTATTGTTCCATAAACTTCTCCCTCGACAGACTCTGAACTTGTGACAAGCAGGGGCCTCAGGGCAATCACTGTCATACCTACTGTGTCAGGTATGAGCTCAGTGTTTGGTCAACTGTTACTGAACTGGAATTACTGCTTAAGTCTACTTAGTTTTCTTTAATCAACAATATTATTTATTTCTCTGGGTTCAAGTCAAAGTTAAATCTTATCTGTGATATGCTAGCAAATAAAGTAGCTCTCATTTGAGTTTAGATCGTGGGAACAGAATTAGTATAGGAAAGTTAATTTTTATGCAAATTTATCCAGTGTAATAATGAAATCAGCATAAACTACTACAGTAAACATGACAAAGTATCTTTAAAAGAGAATAGAACAGGGCCTCCCCGGTGGCGCAGCGGTTGAGCGCTGGGTTGCGAAGCTGCCCGCGGCCTCTGCTGCGCTGGTTCAATCCCCGGCTGCTCCCCGGCCACCAGAGGAGGGTCCCACATGGCGCGCAGACCTCTCCTGCCGCCCGCTGCTCCCCTCAGCAGTGTACTTCGGTCCTTCTGCCTGCTC